>NW_028283598.1:0-311213 GCF_059441095.1 Idiotropiscis lumnitzeri
ACCAGTTGCCAGGATGGCGGAGCGGTCTAAGGCGTTGCGTTCAGGTCGCAGTCTCCCCAGGAGGCGTGGGTTCGAATCCCACCTCAGACAGAGCCCATTGAAAGTACCAAGCAAGAACAAAGCAAACACAGTAAAGAGAGCATTACCAGGTGCCAGGATGGCGGAGCGGTCTAAGGCGTTGCGTTCAGGTCGCAGTCTCCCCAGGAGGCGTGGGTTCGAATCCCACCTCAGACAGAGCCCATTGAACGTACCAAGCAAGAACAAAGCAAACACAGTCAAGAGAGCATTACCAGTTGCCAGGATGGCGGAGCGGTCTAAGGTGTTGCGTTCAGGTCGCAGTCTCCCCAGGAGGCGTGGGTTCGAATCCCACCTCAGACAGAGCCCATTGAAAGTACCAAGCAAGAACAAAGCAAACACATTCAAGAGAGCATTACCAGTTGCCAGGATGGCAGAGCGGTCTAAGGCGCTGCGTTCAGGTCGCAGTCTCCCCAGGAGGCGTGGGTTCAAATCCCGCAGCAGACAGAGCCCAATGAAAGTACCAAGCAATGACAAAGGAAACACGGTCAAGAGAGCATTACCAGTTGCCAGGATGGCGGAGCGGTCTAAGGCGTTGCGTTCAGGTGACAGTACCCCAGGAGGCGTGGGTTCGAATCCCACCTCAGACAGTGCCCATTGAAAGTACCAAGCAAGAACAAAGCAAACACAGTCAAGAGAGCATTACCAGTTGCCAGGATGGCGGAGCGGTCTAAGGTGTTGCGTTCAGGTCGCAGTCTCCCCAGGAGGCGTGGGTTCGAATCCCACCTCAGACAGAGCCCATTGAAAGTACCAAGCAAGAACAAAGCAAACACATTCAAGAGAGCATTACCAGTTGCCAGGATGGCAGAGCGGTCTAAGGCGCTGCGTTCAGGTCGCAGTCTCCCCAGGAGGCGTGGGTTCAAATCCCGCAGCAGACAGAGCCCAATGAAAGTACCAAGCAAGAAGAAAGCAAAGACAGTCAAGAGAGCATTACCAGCTGCAAGGATGGCGGAGCGGTCGAAGGCGTTGCGTTCATTGTCGCAGTCTCCCCAGGAGGCGTGGGTTCGAATCCCACCTCAGACAGAGCCCATTGAAAGTACCAAGCAATGACAAAGGAAACACGGTCAAGAGAGCATTACCAGTTGCCAGGATGGCGGAGCGGTCTAAGGCGTTGCGTTCAGGTGACAGTACCCCAGGAGGCGTGGGTTCGAATCCCACCTCAGACAGAGCCCATTGAAAGTACCAAGCAAGAACAAAGCAAACACAGTAAAGAGAGCATTACCAGGTGCCAGGATGGCGGAGTGGTCTAAGGCGTTGCGTTCAGGTCGCAGTCTCCCCAGGAGGCGTGGGTTCGAATCCCACCTCAGACAGAGCCCATTGAAAGTACCAAGCAAGAACAAAGGAAACACAGTCAAGAGAGCATTACCAGTTGCCAGGATGGCGGAGCGGTCTAAGGCTTTGCGTTCAGGTCGCAGTCTCCCCTGGAGGCGTGGGTTCGAATCCCGCCTCAGACAGAGCCCATTGAAAGTACCAAGCAAGAACAAAGCAAACACAGTCAAGAGAGCATTACCAGATGATAAGATGGCAGAGCGGTCTAAGGCATTGCGTTCAGGTCGCAGTCTCCCCAGGAGGCGTGGGTTCAAATCCCACCTCAGACAGTGCCCATTGAAAGTACCAAGCAAGAACAAAGCAAACACAGTCAAGAGAGCATTACCAGTTGCCAGCATAGCGGAGCGGTCTAAGGCGTTGCGTCCAGGTCGCAGTCTCCACAGGAGGCGTGGGTTCGAATCCCACCTCAGACAGAGCCCATTGAACGTACCAAGCAAGAACAAAGCAAACACAGTCAAGAGAGCATTACCAGTTGCCAGGATGGCGGAGCGGTCTAAGGTGTTGCGTTCAGGTCGCAGTCTCCCCAGGAGGCGTGGGTTCGAATCCCACCTCAGACAGAGCCCATTGAAAGTACCAAGCAAGAACAAAGCAAACACATTCAAGAGAGCATTACCAGTTGCCAGGATGGCAGAGCGGTCTAAGGCGCTGCGTTCAGGTCGCAGTCTCCCCAGGAGGCGTGGGTTCAAATCCCGCAGCAGACAGAACCCAATGAAAGTACCAAGCAATGACAAAGGAAACACGGTCAAGAGAGCATTACCAGTTGCCAGGAAGGCGGAGCGGTCTAAGGCGTTGCGTTCAGGTGACAGTACCCCAGGAGGCGTGGGTTCGAATCCCACCTCAGACAGTGCCCATTGAAAGTACCAAGCAAGAACAAAGCAAACACAGTCAAGAGAGCATTACCAGTTGCCAGGATGGCGGAGCGGTCTAAGGTGTTGCGTTCAGGTCGCAGTCTCCCCAGGAGGCGTGGGTTCGAATCCCACCTCAGACAGAGCCCATTGAAAGTACCAAGCAAGAACAAAGCAAACACATTCAAGAGAGCATTACCAGTTGCCAGGATGGCAGAGCGGTCTAAGGCGCTGCGTTCAGGTCGCAGTCTCCCCAGGAGGCGTGGGTTCAAATCCCGCAGCAGACAGAGCCCAATGAAAGTACCAAGCAAGAAGAAAGCAAAGACAGTCAAGAGAGCATTACCAGCTGCAAGGATGGCGGAGCGGTCGAAGGCGTTGCGTTCATTGTCGCAGTCTCCCCAGGAGGCGTGGGTTCGAATCCCACCTCAGACAGAGCCCATTGAAAGTACCAAGCAATGACAAAGGAAACACGGTCAAGAGAGCATTACCAGTTGCCAGGATGGCGGAGCGGTCTAAGGCGTTGCGTTCAGGTGACAGTACCCCAGGAGGCGTGGGTTCGAATCCCACCTCAGACAGAGCCCATTGAAAGTACCAAGCAAGAACAAAGCAAACACAGTAAAGAGAGCATTACCAGGTGCCAGGATGGCGGAGTGGTCTAAGGCGTTGCGTTCAGGTCGCAGTCTCCCCAGGAGGCGTGGGTTCGAATCCCACCTCAGACAGAGCCCATTGAAAGTACCAAGCAAGAACAAAGGAAACACAGTCAAGAGAGCATTACCAGTTGCCAGGATGGCGGAGCGGTCTAAGGCTTTGCGTTCAGGTCGCAGTCTCCCCTGGAGGCGTGGGTTCGAATCCCGCCTCAGACAGAGCCCATTGAAAGTACCAAGCAAGAACAAAGCAAACACAGTCAAGAGAGCATTACCAGATGATAAGATGGCAGAGCGGTCTAAGGCATTGCGTTCAGGTCGCAGTCTCCCCAGGAGGCGTGGGTTCAAATCCCACCTCAGACAGTGCCCATTGAAAGTACCAAGCAAGAACAAAGCAAACACAGTCAAGAGAGCATTACCAGTTGCCAGCATAGCGGAGCGGTCTAAGGCGTTGCGTCCAGGTCGCAGTCTCCACAGGAGGCGTGGGTTCGAATCCCACCTCAGACAGAGCCCATTGAAAGTACCAAGCAAGAACAAAGGAAACACAGTCAAGAAAGCATTACCAGTTGCCAGGATGGCGTAGCGGTCTAAGGCGTTGCGTTCAGGTCGCAGTCTCCCCAGGAGGCGTGGGTTCGAATCCCACCTCAGACAGAGCCCATTGAAAGTACCAAGCAATAACCAAGGAAACACGGTCAAGAGAGCATTACCAGTTGCCAGGATGGCGGAGCGGTCTAAGGCGTTGCGGTCAGGTCACAGTCTCCCCAGGAGGCGTGGGTTCGAATCCCACCTCAGACAGAGCCCATTGAAAGTACCAAGCAAGAACAAAGCAAACACAGTAAAGAGAGCATTACCAGGTGCCAGGATGGCGGAGCGGTCTAAGGCGTTGCGTTCAGGTCGCAGTCTCCCCAGGAGGCGTGGGTTCGAATCCCACCTCAGACAGAGCCCATTGAAAGTACCAAGCAAGAACAAAGCAAACACAGTCAAGAGAGCATTACCAGATGATAAGATGGCAGAGCGGTCTAAGGCGTTGCGTTCAGGTCGCAGTCTCCCCAGGAGGCGTGGGTTCAAATCCCACCTCAGACAGTGCCCATTGAAAGTACCAAGCAAGAACAAAGCAAACACAGTCAAGAGAGCATTACCAGTTGCAAGCATAGCGGAGCGGTCTAAGGCGTTGCGTTCAGGTCGCAGTCTCCACAGGAGGCGTGGGTTCGAATCCCACCTCAGACAGAGCCCATTGAAAGTACCAAGCAATAACCAAGGAAACACGGTCAAGAGAGCATTACCAGTTGCCAGGATGGCGGAGCGGTCTAAGGCGTTGCGTTCAGGTCACAGTCTCCCCAGGAGGCGTGGGTTCGAATCCCACCTCAGACAGAGCACA
Source organism: Idiotropiscis lumnitzeri (assembly GCF_059441095.1). Lineage (NCBI taxonomy): Eukaryota > Metazoa > Chordata > Actinopteri > Syngnathiformes > Syngnathidae > Idiotropiscis > Idiotropiscis lumnitzeri. Next base: position 4,272 of record NW_028283598.1, read on the forward strand.
TTGAAAGTACCAAGCAAGAACAAAGCAAACACAGTAAAGAGAGCATTACCAGGTGCCAGGATGGCGGAGCGGTCTAAGGCGTTGCGTTCAGGTCGCAGTCTCCCCAGGAGGCGTGGGTTCGAATCCCACCTCAGACAGAGACAATTGAAAGTACCAAGCAAGAACAAAGCAAACACATTCAAGAGAGCATTACCAGTTGCCAGGATGGCGGAGCAGTCTAAGGCGTTGCGTTCAGGTGACAGTACCCCAGGAGGCGTGGGTTCGAATCCCACCTCAGACAGAGCCCATTGAAAGTACCAAGCAAGAACAAAGCAAACACAGTAAAGAGAGCATTACCAGGTGCCAGGATGGCGGAGTGGTCTAAGGCGTTGCGTTCAGGTCGCAGTCTCCCCAGGAGGCGTGGGTTCGAATCCCACCTCAGACAGAGCCCATTGAAAGTACCAAGCAAGAACAAAGGAAACACAGTCAAGAGAGCATTACCAGTTGCCAGGATGGCGGAGCGGTCTTAGGCTTTGCGTTCAGGTCGCAGTCTCCCCTGGATGCGTGGGTTCGAATCCCGCCTCAGACAGAGCCCATTGAAAGTACCAAGCAAGAACAAAGCAAACACAGTCAAGAGAGCATTACCAGATGATAAGATGGCAGAGCGGTCTAAGGCGTTGCGTTCAGGTCGCAGTCTCCCCAGGAGGCGTGGGTTCAAATCCCACCTCAGACAGTGCCCATTGAAAGTACCAAGCAAGAACAAAGCAAACACAGTCAAGAGAGCATTACCAGTTGCCAGCATAGCGGAGCGGTCTAAGGCGTTGCGTCCAGGTCGCAGTCTCCACAGGAGGCGTGGGTTCGAATCCCACCTCAGACAGAGCCCATTGAAAGTACCAAGCAAGAACAAAGGAAACACAGTCAAGAAAGCATTACCAGTTGCCAGGATGGCGTAGCGGTCTAAGGCGTTGCGTTCAGGTCGCAGTCTCCCCAGGAGGCGTGGGTTCGAATCCCACCTCAGACAGAGCCCATTGAAAGTACCAAGCAATAACCAAGGAAACACGGTCAAGAGAGCATTACCAGTTGCCAGGATGGCGGAGCGGTCTAAGGCGTTGCGGTCAGGTCACAGTCTCCCCAGGAGGCGTGGGTTCGAATCCCACCTCAGACAGAGCCCATTGAAAGTACCAAGCAAGAACAAAGCAAACACAGTAAAGAGAGCATTACCAGGTGCCAGGATGGCGGAGCGGTCTAAGGCGTTGCGTTCAGGTCGCAGTCTCCCCAGGAGGCGTGGGTTCGAATCCCACCTCAGACAGAGCCCATTGAAAGTACCAAGCAAGAACAAAGCAAACACAGTCAAGAGAGCATTACCAGATGATAAGATGGCAGAGCGGTCTAAGGCGTTGCGTTCAGGTTGCAGTCTCCCCAGGAGGCGTGGGTTCAAATCCCACCTCAGACAGTGCCCATTGAAAGTACCAAGCAAGAACAAAGCAAACACAGTCAAGAGAGCATTACCAGTTGCAAGCATAGCGGAGCGGTCTAAGGCGTTGCGTTCAGGTCGCAGTCTCCACAGGAGGCGTGGGTTCGAATCCCACCTCAGACAGAGCCCATTGAAAGTACCAAGCAATAACCAAGGAAACACGGTCAAGAGAGCATTACCAGTTGCCAGGATGGCGGAGCGGTCTAAGGCGTTGCGTTCAGGTCACAGTCTCCCCAGGAGGCGTGGGTTCGAATCCCACCTCAGACAGAGCACATTGAAAGTACCAAGCAAGAACAAAGCAAACACAGTAAAGAGAGCATTACCAGGTGCCAGGATGGCGGAGCGGTCTAAGGCGTTGCGTTCAGGTCGCAGTCTCCCCAGGAGGCGTGGGTTCGAATCCCACCTCAGACAGAGCCCATTGAAAGTACCAAGCAAGAACAAAGGAAACACAGTCAAGAAAGCATTACCAGTTGCCAGGATGGCGGAGCGGTCTAAGGCGTTGCGTTCAGGTCGCAGTCTCCCCAGGAGGCGTGGGTTCGAATCCCACCTCAGACAGAGCCCATTGAAAGTACCAAGCAAGAACAAAGCAAACACAGTCAAGAGAGCATTACCAGATGATAAGATGGCAGAGCGGTCTAAGGCGTTGCGTTCAGGTCGCAGTCTCCCCAGGAGGCGTGGGTTCAAATCCCACCTCAGACAGTGACCATTGAAAGTACCAAGCAAGAACAAAGCAAACACATTCAAGAGAGCATTACCAGTTGCCAGGATGGCAGAGCGGTCTAAGGCGCTGCGTTCAGGTCGCAGTCTCCCCAGGAGGCGTGGGTTCAAATCCCGCAGCAGACAGAGCCCAATGAAAGTACCAAGCAAGAAGAAAGCAAAGACAGTCAAGAGAGCATTACCAGCTGCAAGGATGGCGGAGCGGTCGAAGGCGTTGCGTTCATTGTCGCAGTCTCCCCAGGAGGCGTGGGTTCGAATCCCACCTCAGACAGAGCCCATTGAAAGTACCAAGCAAGAACAAAGCAAACACAGTCAAGAGAGCATTACCAGTTGCCAGGATGGCGGAGCGGTCTAAGGTGTTGCGTTCAGGTCGCAGTCTCCCCAGGAGGCGTGGGTTCGAATCCCACCTCAGACAGAGCCCATTGAAAGTACCAAGCAAGAACAAAGCAAACACATTCAAGAGAGCATTACCAGTTGCCAGGATGGCAGAGCGGTCTAAGGCGCTGCGTTCAGGTCGCAGTCTCCCCAGGAGGCGTGGGTTCAAATCCCGCAGCAGACAGAGCCCAATGAAAGTACCAAGCAATAACCAAGGAAACACGGTCAAGAGAGCATTACCAGTTGCCAGGATGGCGGAGCGGTCTAAGGCGTTGCGTTCAGGTCACAGTCTCCCCAGGAGGCGTGGATTCGAATCCCACCTCAGACAGAGCCCATTGAAAGTACCAAGCAAGAACAAAGCAAACACAGTAAAGAGAGCATTACCAGGTGCCAGGATGGTGGAGCGGTCTAAGGCGTTGCGTTCAGGTTGCAGTCTCCCCAGGAGGCGTGGGTTCGAATCCCACCTCAGACAGAGCCCATTGAAAGTACCAAGCAAGAACAAAGGAAACACAGTCAAGAAAGCATTACCAGTTGCCAGGATGGCGGAGCGGTCTAAGGCGTTGCGTTCAGGTCGCAGTCTCCCCAGGAGGCGTGGGTTCGAATCCCACCTAAGACAGAGCCCATTGAAAGTACCAAGCAAGAACAAAGCAAACACGGTCAAGAGAGCATTACCAGTTGCCAGGATGGCGGAGCGGTCTAAGGCGTTGCGTTCAGGACGCAGTCTCCACAGGAGGCGTGGGTTCGAATCCCACCTCAGACAGAGCCCATTGAAAGTACCAAGCAATAACCAAGGAAACACGGTCAAGAGAGCATTACCAGTTGCCAGGATGGCGGAGCGGTCTAAGGCGTTGCGGTCAGGTCACAGTCTCCCCAGGAGTCGTGGGTTCGAATCCCACCTCAGACAGAGCCCATTGAAAGTACCAAGCAAGAACAAAGCAAACACAGTAAAGAGAGCATTACCAGGTGCCAGGATGGCGGAGCGGTCTAAGGCGTTGCGTTCAGGTCGCAGTCTCCCCAGGAGGCGTGGGTTCGAATCCCACCTCAGACAGAGCCCATTGAAAGTACCAAGCAAGAACAAAGCAAACACAGTCAAGAGAGCATTACCAGATGATAAGATGGCAGAGCGGTCTGAGGCGTTGCGTTCAGGTCGCAGTCTCCCCAGGAGGCGTGGGTTCAAATCCCACCTCAGACAGTGCCCATTGAAAGTACCAAGCAAGAACAAAGCAAACACAGTCAAGAGAGCATTACCAGTTGCAAGCATAGCGGAGCGGTCTAAGGCGTTGCGTTCAGGTCGCAGTCTCCACAGGAGGCGTGGGTTCGAATCCCACCTCAGACAGAGCCCATTGAAAGTACCAAGCAATAACCAAGGAAACACGGTCAAGAGAGCATTACCAGTTGCCAGGATGGCGGAGCGGTCTAAGGCGTTGCGTTCAGGTCACAGTCTCCCCAGGAGGCGTGGGTTCGAATCCCACCTCAGACAGAGCCCATTGAAAGTACCAAGCAAGAACAAAGCAAACACAGTAAAGAGAGCATTACCAGGTGCCAGGATGGTGGAGCGGTCTAAGGCGTTGCGTTCAGGTTGCAGTCTCCCCAGGAGGCGTGGGTTCGAATCGCACCTCAGACAGAGCCCATTGAAAGTACCAAGCAAGAACAAAGCAAACACAGTCAAGAGAGCATTACCAGATGATAAGATGGCGGAGCGATCTAAGGCGTTGCGTTCAGGTCGCAGTCTCCCCAGGAGGCGTGGGTTCGAATCCCACCTCAGACAGAGCCCATTGAAAGTACCAAGAAAGAACAAAGCAAACACATTCAAGAGAGCATTACCAGTTGCCAGGATGGCAGAGCGGTCTAAGGCGCTGCGTTCAGGTCGCAGTCTCCCCAGGAGGCGTGGGTTCAAATCCCGCAGCAGACAGAGCTCATTGAAAGTACCAAGCAAGAAGAAAGCAAACACAGTCAAGAGAGCATTACCAGATGCCAGCATAGCGGAGCGGTCTAAGGCGTTGCGTTCAGGTCGCAGTCTCCCCAGGAGGCGTGGGTTCGAATCCCACCTCAGACAGAGCCCATTGAAAGTACCAAGCAAGAACAAAGGAAACACAGTCAAGAAAGCATTACCAGTTGCCAGGATGGCGGAGCGGTCTAAGGCGTTGCGTTCAGGTCGCAGTCTCCCCAGGAGGCGTGGGTTCGAATCCCACCTCAGACAGAGCCCATTGAAAGTACCAAGCAAGAACAAAGCAAACACAGTCAAGAGAGCATTACCAGATGATAAGATGGCAGAGCGGTCTAAGGCGTTGCGTTCAGGTCGCAGTCTCCCCAGGAGGCGTGGGTTCGAATCCCACCTCAGACAGAGCCCATTGAACGTACCAAGCAAGAACAAAGGAAACACAGTCAAGAAAGCATTACCAGTTGCCAGGATGGCGGAGCGGTCTAAGGCGTTGCGTTCAGGTCGCAGTCTCCCCAGGAGGCGTGGGTTCGAATCCCACCTCAGACAGAGCCCATTGAAAGTACCAAGCAAGAACAAAGCAAACACAGTCAAGAGAGCATTACCAGATGATAAGATGGCAGAGCGGTCTAAGGCGTTGCGTTCAGGTCGCAGTCTCCCCAGGAGGCGTGGGTTCAAATCCCACCTCAGACAGTGACCATTGAAAGTACCAAGCAAGAACAAAGCAAACACAGTCAAGAGAGCATTACCAGATGCCAGCATAGCGGAGCGGTCTAAGGCGTTGCGTTCAGGTCGCAGTGTCCCCAGGAGGCGTGGGTTCGAATCCCACCTCAGACAGTGCCCATTGAAAGTACCAAGCAAGAACAAAGCAAACACATTCAAGAGAGCATTACCAGTTGCCAGGATGGCAGAGCGGTCTAAGGCGCTGCGTTCAGGTCGCAGTCTCCCCAGGAGGCGTGGGTTCAAATCCCGCAGCAGACAGAGCCCAATGAAAGTACCAAGCAAGAAGAAAGCAAAGACAGTCAAGAGAGCATTACCAGCTGCAAGGATGGCGGAGCGGTCGAAGGCGTTGCGTTCATTGTCGCAGTCTCCCCAGGAGGCGTGGGTTCGAATCCCACCTCAGACAGAGCCCATTGAAAGTACCAAGCAATGACAAAGGAAACACGGTCAAGAGAGCATTACCAGTTGCCAGGATGGCGGAGCGGTCTAAGGCGTTGCGTTCAGGTGACAGTACCCCAGGAGGTGTGGGTTCGAATCCCACCTCAGACAGAGCCCATTGAAAGTACCAAGCAAGAACAAAGCAAACACAGTAAAGAGAGCATTACCAGGTGCCAGGATGGCGGAGTGGTCTAAGGCGTTGCGTTCAGGTCGCAGTCTCCCCAGGAGGCGTGGGTTCGAATCCCACCTCAGACAGAGCCCATTGAAAGTACCAAGCAAGAACAAAGGAAACACAGTCAAGAGAGCATTACCAGTTGCCAGGATGGCGGAGCGGTCTAAGGCTTTGCGTTCAGGTCGCAGTCTCCCCTGGAGGCGTGGGTTCGAATCCCGCCTCAGACAGAGCCCATTGAAAGTACCAAGCAAGAACAAAGCAAACACAGTCAAGAGAGCATTACCAGATGATAAGATGGCAGAGCGGTCTAAGGCGTTGCGTTCAGGTCGCAGTCTCCCCAGGAGGCGTGGGTTCAAATCCCACCTCAGACAGTGCCCATTGAAAGTACCAAGCAAGAACAAAGCAAACACAGTCAAGAGAGCATTACCAGTTGCCAGCATAGCGGAGCGGTCTAAGGCGTTGCGTCCAGGTCGCAGTCTCCACAGGAGGCGTGGGTTCGAATCCCACCTCAGACAGAGCCCATTGAAAGTACCAAGCAAGAACAAAGGAAACACAGTCAAGAAAGCATTACCAGTTGCCAGGATGGCGTAGCGGTCTAAGGCGTTGCGTTCAGGTCGCAGTCTCCCCAGGAGGCGTGGGTTCGAATCCCACCTCAGACAGAGCCCATTGAAAGTACCAAGCAATAACCAAGGAAACACGGTCAAGAGAGCATTACCAGTTGCCAGGATGGCGGAGCGGTCTAAGGCGTTGCGGTCAGGTCACAGTCTCCCCAGGAGGCGTGGGTTCGAATCCCACCTCAGACAGAGCCCATTGAAAGTACCAAGCAAGAACAAAGCAAACACAGTAAAGAGAGCATTACCAGGTGCCAGGATGGCGGAGTGGTCTAAGGCGTTGCGTTCAGGTCGCAGTCTCCCCAGGAGGCGTGGGTTCGAATCCCACCTCAGACAGAGCCCATTGAAAGTACCAAGCAAGAACAAAGGAAACACAGTCAAGAGAGCATTACCAGTTGCCAGGATGGCGGAGCGGTCTAAGGCTTTGCGTTCAGGTCGCAGTCTCCCCTGGAGGCGTGGGTTCGAATCCCGCCTCAGACAGAGCCCATTGAAAGTACCAAGCAAGAACAAAGCAAACACAGTCAAGAGAGCATTACCAGATGATAAGATGGCAGAGCGGTCTAAGGCGTTGCGTTCAGGTCGCAGTCTCCCCAGGAGGCGTGGGTTCAAATCCCACCTCAGACAGTGCCCATTGAAAGTACCAAGCAAGAACAAAGCAAACACAGTCAAGAGAGCATTACCAGTTGCCAGCATAGCGGAGCGGTCTAAGGCGTTGCGTCCAGGTCGCAGTCTCCACAGGAGGCGTGGGTTCGAATCCCACCTCAGACAGAGCCCATTGAAAGTACCAAGCAAGAACAAAGGAAACACAGTCAAGAAAGCATTACCAGTTGCCAGGATGGCGTAGCGGTCTAAGGCGTTGCGTTCAGGTCGCAGTCTCCCCAGGAGGCGTGGGTTCGAATCCCACCTCAGACAGAGCCCATTGAAAGTACCAAGCAATAACCAAGGAAACACGGGCAAGAGAGCATTACCAGTTGCCAGGATGGCGGAGCGGTCTAAGGCGTTGCGGTCAGGTCACAGTCTCCCCAGGAGGCGTGGGTTCGAATCCCACCTCAGACAGAGCCCATTGAAAGTACCAAGCAAGAACAAAGCAAACACAGTAAAGAGAGCATTACCAGGTGCCAGGATGGCGGAGCGGTCTAAGGCGTTGCGTTCAGGTCGCAGTCTCCCCAGGAGGCGTGGGTTCGAATCCCACCTCAGACAGAGCCCATTGAAAGTACCAAGCAAGAACAAAGCAAACACAGTCAAGAGAGCATTACCAGATGATAAGATGGCAGAGCGGTCTAAGGCGTTGCGTTCAGGTCGCAGTCTCCCCAGGAGGCGTGGGTTCAAATCCCACCTCAGACAGTGCCCATTGAAAGTACCAAGCAAGAACAAAGCAAACACAGTCAAGAGAGCATTACCAGTTGCAAGCATAGCGGAGCGGTCTAAGGCGTTGCGTTCAGGTCGCAGTCTCCACAGGAGGCGTGGGTTCGAATCCCACCTCAGACAGAGCCCATTGAAAGTACCAAGCAATAACCAAGGAAACACGGTCAAGAGAGCAAAACCAGTTGCCAGGATGGCGGAGCGGTCTAAGGCGTTGCGTTCAGGTCACAGTCTCCCCAGGAGGCGTGGGTTCGAATCCCACCTCAGACAGAGCACATTGAAAGTACCAAGCAAGAACAAAGCAAACACAGTAAAGAGAGCATTACCAGGTGCCAGGATGGCGGAGCGGTCTAAGGCGTTGCGTTCAGGTCGCAGTCTCCCCAGGAGGCGTGGGTTCGAATCCCACCTCAGACAGAGCCCATTGAAAGTACCAAGCAAGAACAAAGCAAACACATTCAAGAGAGCATTACCAGTTGCCAGGATGGCAGAGCGGTCTAAGGCGCTGCGTTCAGGTCGCAGTCTCCCCAGGAGGCGTGGGTTCAAATCCCGCAGCAGACAGAGCCCAATGAAAGTACCAAGCAATGACAAAGGAAACACGGTCAAGAGAGCATTACCAGTTGCCAGGATGGCGGAGCGGTCTAAGGCGTTGCGTTCAGGTCGCAGTCTCCCCAGGAGGCGTGGGTTCGAATCCCACCTCAGACAGAGCCCATTGAAAGTACCAAGCAAGAACAAAGCAAACACAGTAAAGAGAGCATTACCAGGTGCCAGGATGGCGGAGCGGTCTAAGGCGTTGCGTTCAGGTCGCAGTCTCCCCAGGAGGCGTGGGTTCGAATCCCACCTCAGACAGAGCCCATTGAACGTACCAAGCAAGAACAAAGGAAACACAGTCAAGAAAGCATTACCAGTTGCCAGGATGGCGGAGAGGTCTAAGGCGTTGCGTTCAGGTCGCAGTCTCCCCAGGAGGCGTGGGTTCGAATCCCACCTCAGACAGAGCCCATTGAAAGTACCAAGCAAGAACAAAGCAAACACAGTCAAGAGAGCATTACCAGATGATAAGATGGCAGAGCGGTCTAAGGCGTTGCGTTCAGGTCGCAGTCTCCCCAGGAGGCGTGGGTTCAAATCCCACCTCAGACAGTGACCATTGAAAGTACCAAGCAAGAACAAAGCAAACACAGTCAAGAGAGCATTACCAGATGCCAGCATAGCGGAGCGGTCTAAGGCGTTGCGTTCAGGTCGCAGTGTCCCCAGGAGGCGTGGGTTCGAATCCCACCTCAAACAGTGCCCATTGAAAGTACCAAGCAAGAACAAAGCAAACACATTCAAGAGAGCATTACCAGTTGCCAGGATGGCAGAGCGGTCTAAGGCGCTGCGTTCAGGTCGCAGTCTCCCCAGGAGGCGTGGGTTCAAATCCCGCAGCAGACAGAGCCCAATGAAAGTACCAAGCAAGAAGAAAGCAAAGACAGTCAAGAGAGCATTACCAGCTGCAAGGATGGCGGAGCGGTCGAAGGCGTTGCGTTCATTGTCGCAGTCTCCCCAGGAGGCGTGGGTTCGAATCCCACCTCAGACAGAGCCCATTGAAAGTACCAAGCAATGACAAAGGAAACACGGTCAAGAGAGCATTACCAGTTGCCAGGATGGCGGAGCGGTCTAAGGCGTTGCGTTCAGGTGACAGTACCCCAGGAGGCGTGGGTTCGAATCCCACCTCAGACAGAGCCCATTGAAAGTACCAAGCAAGAACAAAGCAAACACAGTAAAGAGAGCATTACCAGGTGCCAGGATGGCGGAGTGGTCTAAGGCGTTGCGTTCAGGTCGCAGTCTCCCCAGGAGGCGTGGGTTCGAATCCCACCTCAGACAGAGCCCATTGAAAGTACCAAGCAAGAACAAAGGAAACACAGTCAAGAGAGCATTACCAGTTGCCAGGATGGCGGAGCGGTCTAAGGCTTTGCGTTCAGGTCGCAGTCTCCCCTGGAGGCGTGGGTTCGAATCCCGCCTCAGACAGAGCCCATTGAAAGTACCAAGCAAGAACAAAGCAAACACAGTCAAGAGAGCATTACCAGATGATAAGATGGCAGAGCGGTCTAAGGCGTTGCGTTCAGGTCGCAGTCTCCCCAGGAGGCGTGGGTTCAAATCCCACCTCAGACAGTGCCCATTGAAAGTACCAAGCAAGAACAAAGCAAACACAGTCAAGAGAGCATTACCAGTTGCCAGCATAGCGGAGCGGTCTAAGGCGTTGCGTCCAGGTCGCAGTCTCCACAGGAGGCGTGGGTTCGAATCCCACCTCAGACAGAGCCCATTGAAAGTACCAAGCAAGAACAAAGGAAACACAGTCAAGAAAGCATTACCAGTTGCCAGGATGGCGTAGCGGTCTAAGGCGTTGCGTTCAGGTCGCAGTCTCCCCAGGAGGCGTGGGTTCGAATCCCACCTCAGACAGTGCCCATTGAAAGTACCAAGCAAGAACAAAGCAAACACATTCAATAGAGCATTACCAGTTGCCAGGATGGCAGAGCGGTCTAAGGCGCTGCGTTCAGGTCGCAGTCTCCCCAGGAGGCGTGGGTTCAAATCCCGCAGCAGACAGAGCCCAATGAAAGTACCAAGCAAGAAGAAAGCAAAGACAGTCAAGAGAGCATTACCAGCTGCAAGGATGGCGGAGCGGTCGAAGGCGTTGCGTTCATTGTCGCAGTCTCCCCAGGAGGCGTGGGTTCGAATCCCACCTCAGACAGAGCCCATTGAAAGTACCAAGCAATGACAAAGGAAACACGGTCAAGAGAGCATTACCAGTTGCCAGGATGGCGGAGCGGTCTAAGGCGTTGCGTTCAGGTCGCAGTCTCCCCAGGAGGCGTGGGTTCGAATCCCACCTCAGACAGAGCCCATTGAAAGTACCAAGCAAGAACAAAGCAAACACAGTCAAGAGAGCATTACCAGATGATAAGATGGCAGAGCGGTCTAAGGCGTTGCGTTCAGGTCGCAGTCTCCCCAGGAGGCGTGGGTTCGAATCCCACCTCAGACAGAGCCCATTGAAAGTACCAAGCAATAACCAAGGAAACACGGTCAAGAGAGCATTACCAGTTGCCAGGATGGCGGAGCGGTCTAAGGCGTTGCGTTCAGGTCACAGTCTCCCCAGGAGGCGTGGATTCGAATCCCACCTCAGACAGAGCCCATTGAAAGTACCAAGCAAGAACAAAGCAAACACAGTAAAGAGAGCATTACCAGGTGCCAGGATGGTGGAGCGGTCTAAGGCGTTGCGTTCAGGTTGCAGTCTCCCCAGGAGGCGTGGGTTCGAATCCCACCTCAGACAGAGCCCATTGAAAGTACCAAGCAAGAACAAAGGAAACACAGTCAAGAAAGCATTACCAGTTGCCAGGATGGCGGAGCGGTCTAAGGCGTTGCGTTCAGGTCGCAGTCTCCCCAGGAGGCGTGGGTTCGAATCCCACCTCAGACAGAGCCCATTGAAAGTACCAAGCAAGAACAAAGCAAACACGGTCAAGAGAGCATTACCAGTTGCCAGGATGGCGGAGCGGTCTAAGGCGTTGCGTTCAGGACGCAGTCTCCACAGGAGGCGTGGGTTCGAATCCCACCTCAGACAGAGCCCATTGAAAGTACCAAGCAATAACCAAGGAAACACGGTCAAGAGAGCATTACCAGTTGCCAGGATGGCGGAGCGGTCTAAGGCGTTGCGGTCAGGTCACAGTCTCCCCAGGAGTCGTGGGTTCGAATCCCACCTCAGACAGAGCCCATTGAAAGTACCAAGCAAGAACAAAGCAAACACAGTAAAGAGAGCATTACCAGGTGCCAGGATGGCGGAGCGGTCTAAGGCGTTGCGTTCAGGTCGCAGTCTCCCCAGGAGGCGTGGGTTCGAATCCCACCTCAGACATAGCCCATTGAAAGTACCAAGCAAGAACAAAGCAAACACAGTCAAGAGAGCATTACCAGATGATAAGATGGCAGAGCGGTCTGAGGCGTTGCGTTCAGGTCGCAGTCTCCCCAGGAGGCGTGGGTTCAAATCCCACCTCAGACAGTGCCCATTGAAAGTACCAAGCAAGAACAAAGCAAACACAGTCAAGAGAGCATTACCAGTTGCAAGCATAGCGGAGCGGTCTAAGGCGTTGCGTTCAGGTCGCAGTCTCCACAGGAGGCGTGGGTTCGAATCCCACCTCAGACAGAGCCCATTGAAAGTACCAAGCAATAACCAAGGAAACACGGTCAAGAGAGCATTACCAGTTGCCAGGATGGCAGAGCGGTCTAAGGCGCTGCGTTCAGGTCGCAGTCTCCCCAGGAGGCGTGGGTTCAAATCCCGCAGCAGACAGAGCCCAATGAAAGTACCAAGCAATGACAAAGGAAACACGGTCAAGAGAGCATTACCAGTTGCCAGGATGGCGGAGCGGTCTAAGGCGTTGCGTTCAGGTCGCAGTCTCCCCAGGAGGCGTGGGTTCGAATCCCACCTCAGACAGAGCCCATTGAAAGTACCAAGCAAGAACAAAGCAAACACAGTAAAGAGAGCATTACCAGGTGCCAGGACGGCGGAGCGGTCTAAGGCGTTGCGTTCAGGTCGCAGTCTCCCCAGGAGGCGTGGGTTCGAATCCCACCTCAGACAGAGCCCATTGAACGTACCAAGCAAGAACAAAGGAAACACAGTCAAGAAAGCATTACCAGTTGCCAGGATGGCGGAGCGGTCTAAGGCGTTGCGTTCAGGTCGCAGTCTCCCCAGGAGGCGTGGGTTCGAATCCCACCTCAGACAGAGCCCATTGAAAGTACCAAGCAAGAACAAAGCAAACACAGTCAAGAGAGCATTACCAGATGATAAGATGGCAGAGCGGTCTAAGGCGTTGCGTTCAGGTCGCAGTCTCCCCAGGAGGCGTGGGTTCAAATCCCACCTCAGACAGTGACCATTGAAAGTACCAAGCAAGAACAAAGCAAACACAGTCAAGAGAGCATTACCAGATGCCAGCATAGCGGAGCGGTCTAAGGCGTTGCGTTCAGGTCGCAGTGTCCCCAGGAGGCGTGGGTTCGAATCCCACCTCAGACAGTGCCCATTGAAAGTACCAAGCAAGAACAAAGCAAACACATTCAAGAGAGCATTACCAGTTGCCAGGATGGCAGAGCGGTCTAAGGCGCTGCGTTCAGGTCGCAGTCTCCCCAGGAGGCGTGGGTTCAAATCCCGCAGCAGACAGAGCCCAATGAAAGTACCAAGCAAGAAGAAAGCAAAGACAGTCAAGAGAGCATTACCAGCTGCAAGGATGGCGGAGCGGTCGAAGGCGTTGCGTTCATTGTCGCAGTCTCCCCAGGAGGCGTGGGTTCGAATCCCACCTCAGACAGAGCCCATTGAAAGTACCAAGCAATGACAAAGGAAACACGGTCAAGAGAGCATTACCAGTTGCCAGGATGGCGGAGCGGTCTAAGGCGTTGCGTTCAGGTGACAGTACCCCAGGAGGCGTGGGTTCGAATCCCACCTCAGACAGAGCCCATTGAAAGTACCAAGCAAGAACAAAGCAAACACAGTAAAGAGAGCATTACCAGGTGCCAGGATGGCGGAGTGGTCTAAGGCGTTGCGTTCAGGTCGCAGTCTCCCCAGGAGGCGTGGGTTCGAATCCCACCTCAGACAGAGCCCATTGAAAGTACCAAGCAAGAACAAAGGAAACACAGTCAAGAGAGCATTACCAGTTGCCAGGATGGCGGAGCGGTCTAAGGCTTTGCGTTCAGGTCGCAGTCTCCCCTGGAGGCGTGGGTTCGAATCCCGCCTCAGACAGAGCCCATTGAAAGTACCAAGCAAGAACAAAGCAAACACAGTCAAGAGAGCATTACCAGATGATAAGATGGCAGAGCGGTCTAAGGCGTTGCGTTCAGGTCGCAGTCTCCCCAGGAGGCGTGGGTTCAAATCCCACCTCAGACAGTGCCCATTGAAAGTACCAAGCAAGAACAAAGCAAACACAGTCAAGAGAGCATTACCAGTTGCCAGCATAGCGGAGCGGTCTAAGGCGTTGCGTCCAGGTCGCAGTCTCCACAGGAGGCGTGGGTTTGAATCCCACCTCAGACAGAGCCCATTGAAAGTACCAAGCAAGAACAAAGGAAACACAGTCAAGAAAGCATTACCAGTTGCCAGGATGGCGTAGCGGTCTAAGGCGTTGCGTTCAGGTCGCAGTCTCCCCAGGAGGCGTGGGTTCGAATCCCACCTCAGACAGAGCCCATTGAAAGTACCAAGCAATAACCAAGGAAACACGGTCAAGAGAGCATTACCAGTTGCCAGGATGGCGGAGCGGTCTAAGGCGTTGCGGTCAGGTCACAGTCTCCCCAGGAGGCGTGGGTTCGAATCCCACCTCAGACAGAGCCCATTGAAAGTACCAAGCAAGAACAAAGCAAACACAGTAAAGAGAGCATTACCAGGTGCCAGGATGGCGGAGCGGTCTAAGGCGTTGCGTTCAGGTCGCAGTCTCCCCAGGAGGCGTGGGTTCGAATCCCACCTCAGACAGAGCCCATTGAAAGTACCAAGCAAGAACAAAGCAAACACAGTCAAGAGAGCATTACCAGATGATAAGATGGCAGAGCGGTCTAAGGCGTTGCGTTCAGGTCGCAGTCTCCCCAGGAGGCGTGGGTTCAAATCCCACCTCAGACAGTGCCCATTGAAAGTACCAAGCAAGAACAAAGCAAACACAGTCAAGAGAGCATTACCAGTTGCAAGCATAGCGGAGCGGTCTAAGGCGTTGCGTTCAGGTCGCAGTCTCCACAGGAGGCGTGGGTTCGAATCCCACCTCAGACAGAGCCCATTGAAAGTACCAAGCAATAACCAAGGAAACACGGTCAAGAGAGCATTACCAGTTGCCAGGATGGCGGAGCGGTCTAAGGCGTTGCGTTCAGGTCACAGTCTCCCCAGGAGGCGTGGGTTCGAATCCCACCTCAGACAGAGCACATTGAAAGTACCAAGCAAGAACAAAGCAAACACAGTAAAGAGAGCATTACCAGGTGCCAGGATGGCGGAGCGGTCTAAGGCGTTGCGTTCAGGTCGCAGTCTCCCCAGGAGGCGTGGGTTCGAATCCCACCTCAGACAGAGCCCATTGAAAGTACCAAGCAAGAACAAAGCAAACACATTCAAGAGAGCATTACAAGTTGCCAGGATGGCAGAGCGGTCTAAGGCGCTGCGTTCAGGTCGCAGTCTCCCCAGGAGGCGTGGGTTCAAATCCCGCAGCAGACAGAGCCCAATGAAAGTACCAAGCAATGACAAAGGAAACACGGTCAAGAGAGCATTACCAGTTGCCAGGATGGCGGAGCGGTCTAAGGCGTTGCGTTCAGGTCGCAGTCTCCCCAGGAGGCGTGGGTTCGAATCCCACCTCAGACAGAGCCCATTGAAAGTACCAAGCAAGAACAAAGCAAACACAGTAAAGAGAGCATTACCAGGTGCCAGGATGGCGGAGCGGTCTAAGGCGTTGCGTTCAGGTCGCAGTCTCCCCAGGAGGCGTGGGTTCGAATCCCACCTCAGACAGAGCCCATTGAACGTACCAAGCAAGAACAAAGGAAACACAGTCAAGAAAGCATTACCAGTTGCCAGGATGGCGGAGCGGTCTAAGGCGTTGCGTTCAGGTCGCAGTCTCCCCAGGAGGCGTGGGTTCGAATCCCACCTCAGACAGAGCCCATTGAAAGTACCAAGCAAGAACAAAGCAAACACAGTCAAGAGAGCATTACCAGATGATAAGATGGCAGAGCGGTCTAAGGCGTTGCGTTCAGGTCGCAGTCTCCCCAGGAGGCGTGGGTTCAAATCCCACCTCAGACAGTGACCATTGAAAGTACCAAGCAAGAACAAAGCAAACACAGTCAAGAGAGCATTACCAGATGCCAGCATAGCGGAGCGGTCTAAGGCGTTGCGTTCAGGTCGCAGTGTCCCCAGGAGGCGTGGGTTCGAATCCCACCTCAGACAGTGCCCATTGAAAGTACCAAGCAAGAACAAAGCAAACACATTCAAGAGAGCATTACCAGTTGCCAGGATGGCAGAGCGGTCTCAGGCGCTGCGTTCAGGTCGCAGTCTCCCCAGGAGGCGTGGGTTCAAATCCCGCAGCAGACAGAGCCCAATGAAAGTACCAAGCAAGAAGAAAGCAAAGACAGTCAAGAGAGCATTACCAGCTGCAAGGATGGCGGAGCGGTCGAAGGCGTTGCGTTCATTGTCGCAGTCTCCCCAGGAGGCGTGGGTTCGAATCCCACCTCAGACAGAGCCCATTGAAAGTACCAAGCAATGACAAAGGAAACACGGTCAAGAGAGCATTACCAGTTGCCAGGATGGCGGAGCGGTCTAAGGCGTTGCGTTCAGGTGACAGTACCCCAGGAGGCGTGGGTTCGAATCCCACCTCAGACAGAGCCCATTGAAAGTACCAAGCAAGAACAAAGCAAACACAGTAAAGAGAGCATTACCAGGTGCCAGGATGGCGGAGTGGTCTAAGGCGTTGCGTTCAGGTCGCAGTCTCCCCAGGAGGCGTGGGTTCGAATCCCACCTCAGACAGAGCCCATTGAAAGTACCAAGCAAGAACAAAGGAAACACAGTCAAGAGAGCATTACCAGTTGCCAGGATGGCGGAGCGGTCTAAGGCTTTGCGTTCAGGTCGCAGTCTCCCCTGGAGGCGTGGGTTCGAATCCCGCCTCAGACAGAGCCCATTGAAAGTACCAAGCAAGAACAAAGCAAACACAGTCAAGAGAGCATTACCAGATGATAAGATGGCAGAGCGGTCTAAGGCGTTGCGTTCAGGTCGCAGTCTCCCCAGGAGGCGTGGGTTCAAATCCCACCTCAGACAGTGCCCATTGAAAGTACCAAGCAAGAACAAAGCAAACACAGTCAAGAGAGCATTACCAGTTGCCAGCATAGCGGAGCGGTCTAAGGCGTTGCGTCCAGGTCGCAGTCTCCACAGGAGGCGTGGGTTCGAATCCCACCTCAGACAGAGCCCATTGAAAGTACCAAGCAAGAACAAAGGAAACACAGTCAAGAAAGCATTACCAGTTGCCAGGATGGCGTAGCGGTCTAAGGCGTTGCGTTCAGGTCGCAGTCTCCCCAGGAGGCGTGGGTTCGAATCCCACCTCAGACAGAGCCCATTGAAAGTACCAAGCAAGAACAAAGCAAACACATTCAAGAGAGCATTACCAGTTGCCAGGATGGCAGAGCGGTCTAAGGCGCTGCGTTCAGGTCGCAGTCTCCCCAGGAGGCGTGGGTTCAAATCCCGCAGCAGACAGAGCCCAATGAAAGTACCAAGCAAGAAGAAAGCAAAGACAGTCAAGAGAGCATTACCAGCTGCAAGGATGGCGGAGCGGTCGAAGGCGTTGCGTTCATTGTCGCAGTCTCCCCAGGAGGCGTGGGTTCGAATCCCACCTCAGACAGAGCCCATTGAAAGTACCAAGCAATGACAAAGGAAACACGGTCAAGAGAGCATTACCAGTTGCCAGGATGGCGGAGCGGTCTAAGGCGTTGCGTTCAGGTCGCAGTCTCCCCAGGAGGCGTGGGTTCGAATCCCACCTCAGACAGAGCCCATTGAAAGTACCAAGCAAGAACAAAGCAAACACAGTCAAGAGTGCATTACCAGATGATAAGATGGCAGAGCGGTCTAAGGCGTTGCGTTCAGGTCGCAGTCTCCCCAGGAGGCGTGGGTTCGAATCCCACCTCAGACAGAGCCCATTGAAAGTACCAAGCAATAACCAAGGAAACACGGTCAAGAGAGCATTACCAGTTGCCAGGATGGCGGAGCGGTCTAAGGCGTTGCGTTCAGGACGCAGTCTCCACAGGAGGCGTGGGTTCGAATCCCACCTCAGACAGAGCCCATTGAAAGTACCAAGCAATAACCAAGGAAACACGGTCAAGAGAGCATTACCAGTTGCCAGGATGGCGGAGCGGTCTAAGGCGTTGCGGTCAGGTCACAGTCTCCCCAGGAGTCGTGGGTTCGAATCCCACCTCAGACAGAGCCCATTGAAAGTACCAAGCAAGAACAAAGCAAACACAGTAAAGAGAGCATTACCAGGTGCCAGGATGGCGGAGCGGTCTAAGGCGTTGCGTTCAGGTCGCAGTCTCCCCAGGAGGCGTGGGTTCGAATCCCACCTCAGACATAGCCCATTGAAAGTACCAAGCAAGAACAAAGCAAACACAGTCAAGAGAGCATTACCAGATGATAAGATGGCAGAGCGGTCTGAGGCGTTGCGTTCAGGTCGCAGTCTCCCCAGGAGGCGTGGGTTCAAATCCCACCTCAGACAGTGCCCATTGAAAGTACCAAGCAAGAACAAAGCAAACACAGTCAAGAGAGCATTACCAGTTGCAAGCATAGCGGAGCGGTCTAAGGCGTTGCGTTCAGGTCGCAGTCTCCACAGGAGGCGTGGGTTCGAATCCCACCTCAGACAGAGCCCATTGAAAGTACCAAGCAATAACCAAGGAAACACGGTCAAGAGAGCATTACCAGTTGCCAGGATGGCAGAGCGGTCTAAGGCGCTGCGTTCAGGTCGCAGTCTCCCCAGGAGGCGTGGGTTCAAATCCCGCAGCAGACAGAGCCCAATGAAAGTACCAAGCAATGACAAAGGAAACACGGTCAAGAGAGCATTACCAGTTGCCAGGATGGCGGAGCGGTCTAAGGCGTTGCGTTCAGGTCGCAGTCTCCCCAGGAGGCGTGGGTTCGAATCCCACCTCAGACAGAGCCCATTGAAAGTACCAAGCAAGAACAAAGCAAACACATTCAAGAGAGCATTACAAGTTGCCAGGATGGCAGAGCGGTCTAAGGCGCTGCGTTCAGGTCGCAGTCTCCCCAGGAGGCGTGGGTTCAAATCCCGCAGCAGACAGAGCCCAATGAAAGTACCAAGCAATGACAAAGGAAACACGGTCAAGAGAGCATTACCAGTTGCCAGGATGGCGGAGCGGTCTAAGGCGTTGCGTTCAGGTCGCAGTCTCCCCAGGAGGCGTGGGTTCGAATCCCACCTCAGACAGAGCCCATTGAAAGTACCAAGCAAGAACAAAGCAAACACAGTAAAGAGAGCATTACCAGGTGCCAGGATGGCGGAGCGGTCTAAGGCGTTGCGTTCAGGTCGCAGTCTCCCCAGGAGGCGTGGGTTCGAATCCCACCTCAGACAGAGCCCATTGAACGTACCAAGCAAGAACAAAGGAAACACAGTCAAGAAAGCATTACCAGTTGCCAGGATGGCGGAGCGGTCTAAGGCGTTGCGTTCAGGTCGCAGTCTCCCCAGGAGGCGTGGGTTCGAATCCCACCTCAGACAGAGCCCATTGAAAGTACCAAGCAAGAACAAAGCAAACACAGTCAAGAGAGCATTACCAGATGATAAGATGGCAGAGCGGTCTAAGGCGTTGCGTTCAGGTCGCAGTCTCCCCAGGAGGCGTGGGTTCAAATCCCACCTCAGACAGTGACCATTGAAAGTACCAAGCAAGAACAAAGCAAACACAGTCAAGAGAGCATTACCAGATGCCAGCATAGCGGAGCGGTCTAAGGCGTTGCGTTCAGGTCGCAGTGTCCCCAGGAGGCGTGGGTTCGAATCCCACCTCAGACAGTGCCCATTGAAAGTACCAAGCAAGAACAAAGCAAACACATTCAAGAGAGCATTACCAGTTGCCAGGATGGCAGAGCGGTCTCAGGCGCTGCGTTCAGGTCGCAGTCTCCCCAGGAGGCGTGGGTTCAAATCCCGCAGCAGACAGAGCCCAATGAAAGTACCAAGCAAGAAGAAAGCAAAGACAGTCAAGAGAGCATTACCAGCTGCAAGGATGGCGGAGCGGTCGAAGGCGTTGCGTTCATTGTCGCAGTCTCCCCAGGAGGCGTGGGTTCGAATCCCACCTCAGACAGAGCCCATTGAAAGTACCAAGCAATGACAAAGGAAACACGGTCAAGAGAGCATTACCAGTTGCCAGGATGGCGGAGCGGTCTAAGGCGTTGCGTTCAGGTGACAGTACCCCAGGAGGCGTGGGTTCGAATCCCACCTCAGACAGAGCCCATTGAAAGTACCAAGCAAGAACAAAGCAAACACAGTAAAGAGAGCATTACCAGGTGCCAGGATGGCGGAGTGGTCTAAGGCGTTGCGTTCAGGTCGCAGTCTCCCCAGGAGGCGTGGGTTCGAATCCCACCTCAGACAGAGCCCATTGAAAGTACCAAGCAAGAACAAAGGAAACACAGTCAAGAGAGCATTACCAGTTGCCAGGATGGCGGAGCGGTCTAAGGCTTTGCGTTCAGGTCGCAGTCTCCCCTGGAGGCGTGGGTTCGAATCCCACCTCAGACAGAGCCCATTGAAAGTACCAAGCAATAACCAAGGAAACACGGTCAAGAGAGCATTACCAGTTGCCAGGATGGCGGAGCGGTCTAAGGCGTTGCGTTCAGGACGCAGTCTCCACAGGAGGCGTGGGTTCGAATCCCACCTCAGACAGAGCCCATTGAAAGTACCAAGCAATAACCAAGGAAACACGGTCAAGAGAGCATTACCAGTTGCCAGGATGGCGGAGCGGTCTAAGGCGTTGCGGTCAGGTCACAGTCTCCCCAGGAGTCGTGGGTTCGAATCCCACCTCAGACAGAGCCCATTGAAAGTACCAAGCAAGAACAAAGCAAACACAGTAAAGAGAGCATTACCAGGTGCCAGGATGGCGGAGCGGTCTAAGGCGTTGCGTTCAGGTCGCAGTCTCCCCAGGAGGCGTGGGTTCGAATCCCACCTCAGACATAGCCCATTGAAAGTACCAAGCAAGAACAAAGCAAACACAGTCAAGAGAGCATTACCAGATGATAAGATGGCAGAGCGGTCTGAGGCGTTGCGTTCAGGTCGCAGTCTCCCCAGGAGGCGTGGGTTCAAATCCCACCTCAGACAGTGCCCATTGAAAGTACCAAGCAAGAACAAAGCAAACACAGTCAAGAGAGCATTACCAGTTGCAAGCATAGCGGAGCGGTCTAAGGCGTTGCGTTCAGGTCGCAGTCTCCACAGGAGGCGTGGGTTCGAATCCCACCTCAGACAGAGCCCATTGAAAGTACCAAGCAATAACCAAGGAAACACGGTCAAGAGAGCATTACCAGTTGCCAGGATGGCAGAGCGGTCTAAGGCGCTGCGTTCAGGTCGCAGTCTCCCCAGGAGGCGTGGGTTCAAATCCCGCAGCAGACAGAGCCCAATGAAAGTACCAAGCAATGACAAAGGAAACACGGTCAAGAGAGCATTACCAGTTGCCAGGATGGCGGAGCGGTCTAAGGCGTTGCGTTCAGGTCGCAGTCTCCCCAGGAGGCGTGGGTTCGAATCCCACCTCAGACAGAGCCCATTGAAAGTACCAAGCAAGAACAAAGCAAACACATTCAAGAGAGCATTACAAGTTGCCAGGATGGCAGAGCGGTCTAAGGCGCTGCGTTCAGGTCGCAGTCTCCCCAGGAGGCGTGGGTTCAAATCCCGCAGCAGACAGAGCCCAATGAAAGTACCAAGCAATGACAAAGGAAACACGGTCAAGAGAGCATTACCAGTTGCCAGGATGGCGGAGCGGTCTAAGGCGTTGCGTTCAGGTCGCAGTCTCCCCAGGAGGCGTGGGTTCGAATCCCACCTCAGACAGAGCCCATTGAAAGTACCAAGCAAGAACAAAGCAAACACAGTAAAGAGAGCATTACCAGGTGCCAGGATGGCGGAGCGGTCTAAGGCGTTGCGTTCAGGTCGCAGTCTCCCCAGGAGGCGTGGGTTCGAATCCCACCTCAGACAGAGCCCATTGAACGTACCAAGCAAGAACAAAGGAAACACAGTCAAGAAAGCATTACCAGTTGCCAGGATGGCGGAGCGGTCTAAGGCGTTGCGTTCAGGTCGCAGTCTCCCCAGGAGGCGTGGGTTCGAATCCCACCTCAGACAGAGCCCATTGAAAGTACCAAGCAAGAACAAAGCAAACACAGTCAAGAGAGCATTACCAGATGATAAGATGGCAGAGCGGTCTAAGGCGTTGCGTTCAGGTCGCAGTCTCCCCAGGAGGCGTGGGTTCAAATCCCACCTCAGACAGTGACCATTGAAAGTACCAAGCAAGAACAAAGCAAACACAGTCAAGAGAGCATTACCAGATGCCAGCATAGCGGAGCGGTCTAAGGCGTTGCGTTCAGGTCGCAGTGTCCCCAGGAGGCGTGGGTTCGAATCCCACCTCAGACAGTGCCCATTGAAAGTACCAAGCAAGAACAAAGCAAACACATTCAAGAGAGCATTACCAGTTGCCAGGATGGCAGAGCGGTCTCAGGCGCTGCGTTCAGGTCGCAGTCTCCCCAGGAGGCGTGGGTTCAAATCCCGCAGCAGACAGAGCCCAATGAAAGTACCAAGCAAGAAGAAAGCAAAGACAGTCAAGAGAGCATTACCAGCTGCAAGGATGGCGGAGCGGTCGAAGGCGTTGCGTTCATTGTCGCAGTCTCCCCAGGAGGCGTGGGTTCGAATCCCACCTCAGACAGAGCCCATTGAAAGTACCAAGCAATGACAAAGGAAACACGGTCAAGAGAGCATTACCAGTTGCCAGGATGGCGGAGCGGTCTAAGGCGTTGCGTTCAGGTGACAGTACCCCAGGAGGCGTGGGTTCGAATCCCACCTCAGACAGAGCCCATTGAAAGTACCAAGCAAGAACAAAGCAAACACAGTAAAGAGAGCATTACCAGGTGCCAGGATGGCGGAGTGGTCTAAGGCGTTGCGTTCAGGTCGCAGTCTCCCCAGGAGGCGTGGGTTCGAATCCCACCTCAGACAGAGCCCATTGAAAGTACCAAGCAAGAACAAAGGAAACACAGTCAAGAGAGCATTACCAGTTGCCAGGATGGCGGAGCGGTCTAAGGCTTTGCGTTCAGGTCGCAGTCTCCCCTGGAGGCGTGGGTTCGAATCCCGCCTCAGACAGAGCCCATTGAAAGTACCAAGCAAGAACAAAGCAAACACAGTCAAGAGAGCATTACCAGATGATAAGATGGCAGAGCGGTCTAAGGCGTTGCGTTCAGGTCGCAGTCTCCCCAGGAGGCGTGGGTTCAAATCCCACCTCAGACAGTGCCCATTGAAAGTACCAAGCAAGAACAAAGCAAACACAGTCAAGAGAGCATTACCAGTTGCCAGCATAGCGGAGCGGTCTAAGGCGTTGCGTCCAGGTCGCAGTCTCCACAGGAGGCGTGGGTTCGAATCCCACCTCAGACAGAGCCCATTGAAAGTACCAAGCAAGAACAAAGGAAACACAGTCAAGAAAGCATTACCAGTTGCCAGGATGGCGTAGCGGTCTAAGGCGTTGCGTTCAGGTCGCAGTCTCCCCAGGAGGCGTGGGTTCGAATCCCACCTCAGACAGAGCCCATTGAAAGTACCAAGCAATAACCAAGGAAACACGGTCAAGAGAGCATTACCAGTTGCCAGGATGGCGGAGCGGTCTAAGGCGTTGCGGTCAGGTCACAGTCTCCCCAGGAGGCGTGGGTTCGAATCCCACCTCAGACAGAGCCCATTGAAAGTACCAAGCAAGAACAAAGCAAACACAGTAAAGAGAGCATTACCAGGTGCCAGGATGGCGGAGCGGTCTAAGGCGTTGCGTTCAGGTCGCAGTCTCCCCAGGAGGCGTGGGTTCGAATCCCACCTCAGACAGAGCCCATTGAAAGTACCAAGCAAGAACAAAGCAAACACAGTCAAGAGAGCATTACCAGATGATAAGATGGCAGAGCGGTCTAAGGCGTTGCGTTCAGGTCGCAGTCTCCCCAGGAGGCGTGGGTTCAAATCCCACCTCAGACAGTGCCCATTGAAAGTACCAAGCAAGAACAAAGCAAACACAGTCAAGAGAGCATTACCAGTTGCAAGCATAGCGGAGCGGTCTAAGGCGTTGCGTTCAGGTCGCAGTCTCCACAGGAGGCGTGGGTTCGAATCCCACCTCAGACAGAGCCCATTGAAAGTACCAAGCAATAACCAACGAAACACGGTCAAGAGAGCATTACCAGTTGCCAGGATGGCGGAGCGGTCTAAGGCGTTGCGTTCAGGTCACAGTCTCCCCAGGAGGCGTGGGTTCGAATCCCACCTCAGACAGAGCACATTGAAAGTACCAAGCAAGAACAAAGCAAACACAGTAAAGAGAGCATTACCAGGTGCCAGGATGGCGGAGCGGTCTAAGGCGTTGCGTTCAGGTCGCAGTCTCCCCAGGAGGCGTGGGTTCGAATCCCACCTCAGACAGAGCCCATTGAAAGTACCAAGCAAGAACAAAGCAAACACATTCAAGAGAGCATTACCAGTTGCCAGGATGGCAGAGCGGTCTAAGGCGCTGCGTTCAGGTCGCAGTCTCCCCAGGAGGCGTGGGTTCAAATCCCGCAGCAGACAGAGCCCAATGAAAGTACCAAGCAATGACAAAGGAAACACGGTCAAGAGAGCATTACCAGTTGCCAGGATGGCGGAGCGGTCTAAGGCGTTGCGTTCAGGTCGCAGTCTCCCCAGGAGGCGTGGGTTCGAATCCCACCTCAGACAGAGCCCATTGAAAGTACCAAGCAAGAACAAAGCAAACACAGTAAAGAGAGCATTACCAGGTGCCAGGATGGCGGAGCGGTCTAAGGCGTTGCGTTCAGGTCGCAGTCTCCCCAGGAGGCGTGGGTTCGAATCCCACCTCAGACAGAGCCCATTGAACGTACCAAGCAAGAACAAAGGAAACACAGTCAAGAAAGCATTACCAGTTGCCAGGATGGCGGAGCGGTCTAAGGCGTTGCGTTCAGGTCGCAGTCTCCCCAGGAGGCGTGGGTTCGAATCCCACCTCAGACAGAGCCCATTGAAAGTACCAAGCAAGAACAAAGCAAACACAGTCAAGAGAGCATTACCAGATGATAAGATGGCAGAGCGGTCTAAGGCGTTGCGTTCAGGTCGCAGTCTCCCCAGGAGGCGTGGGTTCAAATCCCACCTCAGACAGTGACCATTGAAAGTACCAAGCAAGAACAAAGCAAACACAGTCAAGAGAGCATTACCACAGACCAGCATAGCGGAGCGGTCTAAGGCGTTGCGTTCAGGTCGCAGTGTCCCCAGGAGGCGTGGGTTCGAATCCCACCTCAGACAGTGCCCATTGAAAGTACCAAGCAAGAACAAAGCAAACACATTCAAGAGAGCATTACCAGTTGCCAGGATGGCAGAGCGGTCTCAGGCGCTGCGTTCAGGTCGCAGTCTCCCCAGGAGGCGTGGGTTCAAATCCCGCAGCAGACAGAGCCCAATGAAAGTACCAAGCAAGAAGAAAGCAAAGACAGTCAAGAGAGCATTACCAGCTGCAAGGATGGCGGAGCGGTCGAAGGCGTTGCGTTCATTGTCGCAGTCTCCCCAGGAGGCGTGGGTTCGAATCCCACCTCAGACAGAGCCCATTGAAAGTACCAAGCAATGACAAAGGAAACACGGTCAAGAGAGCATTACCAGTTGCCAGGATGGCGGAGCGGTCTAAGGCGTTGCGTTCAGGTGACAGTACCCCAGGAGGCGTGGGTTCGAATCCCACCTCAGACAGAGCCCATTGAAAGTACCAAGCAAGAACAAAGCAAACACAGTAAAGAGAGCATTACCAGGTGCCAGGATGGCGGAGTGGTCTAAGGCGTTGCGTTCAGGTCGCAGTCTCCCCAGGAGGCGTGGGTTCGAATCCCACCTCAGACAGAGCCCATTGAAAGTACCAAGCAAGAACAAAGGAAACACAGTCAAGAGAGCATTACCAGTTGCCAGGATGGCGGAGCGGTCTAAGGCTTTGCGTTCAGGTCGCAGTCTCCCCTGGAGGCGTGGGTTCGAATCCCGCCTCAGACAGAGCCCATTGAAAGTACCAAGCAAGAACAAAGCAAACACAGTCAAGAGAGCATTACCAGATGATAAGATGGCAGAGCGGTCTAAGGCGTTGCGTTCAGGTCGCAGTCTCCCCAGGAGGCGTGGGTTCAAATCCCACCTCAGACAGTGCCCATTGAAAGTACCAAGCAAGAACAAAGCAAACACAGTCAAGAGAGCATTACCAGTTGCCAGCATAGCGGAGCGGTCTAAGGCGTTGCGTCCAGGTTGCAGTCTCCACAGGAGGCGTGGGTTCGAATCCCACCTCAGACAGAGCCCATTGAAAGTACCAAGCAAGAACAAAGGAAACACAGTCAAGAAAGCATTACCAGTTGCCAGGATGGCGTAGCGGTCTAAGGCGTTGCGTTCAGGTCGCAGTCTCCCCAGGAGGCGTGGGTTCGAATCCCACCTCAGACAGAGCCCATTGAAAGTACCAAGCAAGAACAAAGCAAACACATTCAAGAGAGCATTACCAGTTGCCAGGATGGCAGAGCGGTCTAAGGCGCTGCGTTCAGGTCGCAGTCTCCCCAGGAGGCGTGGGTTCAAATCCCGCAGCAGACAGAGCCCAATGAAAGTACCAAGCAAGAAGAAAGCAAAGACAGTCAAGAGAGCATTACCAGCTGCAAGGATGGCGGAGCGGTCGAAGGCGTTGCGTTCATTGTCGCAGTCTCCCCAGGAGGCGTGGGTTCGAATCCCACCTCAGACAGAGCCCATTGAAAGTACCAAGCAATGACAAAGGAAACACGGTCAAGAGAGCATTACCAGTTGCCAGGATGGCGGAGCGGTCTAAGGCGTTGCGTTCAGGTCGCAGTCTCCCCAGGAGGCGTGGGTTCGAATCCCACCTCAGACAGAGCCCATTGAAAGTACCAAGCAAGAACAAAGCAAACACAGTCAAGAGAGCATTACCAGATGATAAGATGGCAGAGCGGTCTAAGGCGTTGCGTTCAGGTCGCAGTCTCCCCAGGAGGCGTGGGTTCGAATCCCACCTCAGACAGAGCCCATTGAAAGTACCAAGCAATAACCAAGGAAACACGGTCAAGAGAGCATTACCAGTTGCCAGGATGGCGGAGCGGTCTAAGGCGTTGCGTTCAGGTCACAGTCTCCCCAGGAGGCGTGGGTTCGAATCCCACCTCAGACAGAGCCCATTGAAAGTACCAAGCAAGAACAAAGCAAACACAGTAAAGAGAGCATTACCAGGTGCCAGGATGGTGGAGCGGTCTAAGGCGTTGCGTTCAGGTTGCAGTCTCCCCAGGAGGCGTGGGTTCGAATCCCACCTCAGACAGAGCCCATTGAAAGTACCAAGCAAGAACAAAGGAAACACAGTCAAGAAAGCATTACCAGTTGCCAGGATGGCGGAGCGGTCTAAGGCGTTGCGTTCAGGTCGCAGTCTCCCCAGGAGGCGTGGGTTCGAATCCCACCTCAGACAGAGCCCATTGAAAGTACCAAGCAAGAACAAAGCAAACACGGTCAAGAGAGCATTACCAGTTGCCAGGATGGCGGAGCGGTCTAAGGCGTTGCGTTCAGGACGCAGTCTCCACAGGAGGCGTGGGTTCGAATCCCACCTCAGACAGAGCCCATTGAAAGTACCAAGCAATAACCAAGGAAACACGGTCAAGAGAGCATTACCAGTTGCCAGGATGGCGGAGCGGTCTAAGGCGTTGCGGTCAGGTCACAGTCTCCCCAGGAGTCGTGGGTTCGAATCCCACCTCAGACAGAGCCCATTGAAAGTACCAAGCAAGAACAAAGCAAACACAGTAAAGAGAGCATTACCAGGTGCCAGGATGGCGGAGCGGTCTAAGGCGTTGCGTTCAGGTCGCAGTCTCCCCAGGAGGCGTGGGTTCGAATCCCACCTCAGACAGAGCCCATTGAAAGTACCAAGCAAGAACAAAGCAAACACAGTCAAGAGAGCATTACCAGATGATAAGATGGCAGAGCGGTCTGAGGCGTTGCGTTCAGGTCGCAGTCTCCCCAGGAGGCGTGGGTTCAAATCCCACCTCAGACAGTGCCCATTGAAAGTACCAAGCAAGAACAAAGCAAACACAGTCAAGAGAGCATTACCAGTTGCAAGCATAGCGGAGCGGTCTAAGGCGTTGCGTTCAGGTCGCAGTCTCCACAGGAGGCGTGGGTTCGAATCCCACCTCAGACAGAGCCCATTGAAAGTACCAAGCAAGAACAAAGCAAACACAGTAAAGAGAGCATTACCAGGTGCCAGGATGGTGGAGCGGTCTAAGGCGTTGCGTTCAGGTTGCAGTCTCCCCAGGAGGCGTGGGTTCGAATCCCACCTCAGACAGAGCCCATTGAAAGTACCAAGCAAGAACAAAGGAAACACAGTCAAGAAAGCATTACCAGTTGCCAGGATGGCGGAGCGGTCTAAGGCGTTGCGTTCAGGTCGCAGTCTCCCCAGGAGGCGTGGGTTCGAATCCCACCTCAGACAGAGCCCATTGAAAGTACCAAGCAAGAACAAAGCAAACACGGTCAAGAGAGCATTACCAGTTGCCAGGATGGCGGAGCGGTCTAAGGCGTTGCGTTCAGGACGCAGTCTCCACAGGAGGCGTGGGTTCGAATCCCACCTCAGACAGAGCCCATTGAAAGTACCAAGCAATAACCAAGGAAACACGGTCAAGAGAGCATTACCAGTTGCCAGGATGGCGGAGCGGTCTAAGGCGTTGCGGTCAGGTCACAGTCTCCCCAGGAGTCGTGGGTTCGAATCCCACCTCAGACAGAGCCCATTGAAAGTACCAAGCAAGAACAAAGCAAACACAGTAAAGAGAGCATTACCAGGTGCCAGGATGGCGGAGCGGTCTAAGGCGTTGCGTTCAGGTCGCAGTCTCCCCAGGAGGCGTGGGTTCGAATCCCACCTCAGACAGAGCCCATTGAAAGTACCAAGCAAGAACAAAGCAAACACAGTCAAGAGAGCATTACCAGATGATAAGATGGCAGAGCGGTCTGAGGCGTTGCGTTCAGGTCGCAGTCTCCCCAGGAGGCGTGGGTTCGAATCCCACCTCAGACAGAGCCCATTGAAAGTACCAAGCAAGAACAAAGCAAACACAGTAAAGAGAGCATTACCAGGTGCCAGGATGGCGGAGCGGTCTAAGGCGTTGCGTTCAGGTCGCAGTCTCCCCAGGAGGCGTGGGTTCGAATCCCACCTCAGACAGAGCCCATTGAAAGTACCAAGCAAGAACAAAGCAAACACAGTCAAGAGAGCATTACCAGATGATAAGATGGCAGAGCGGTCTAAGGCGTTGCGTTCAGGTCGCAGTCTCCCCAGGAGGCGTGGGTTCAAATCCCACCTCAGACAGTGCCCATTGAAAGTACCAAGCAAGAACAAAGCAAACACAGTCAAGAGAGCATTACCAGTTGCAAGCATAGCGGAGCGGTCTAAGGCGTTGCGTTCAGGTCGCAGTCTCCACAGGAGGCGTGGGTTCGAATCCCACCTCAGACAGAGCCCATTGAAAGTACCAAGCAATAACCAACGAAACACGGTCAAGAGAGCATTACCAGTTGCCAGGATGGCGGAGCGGTCTAAGGCGTTGCGTTCAGGTCACAGTCTCCCCAGGAGGCGTGGGTTCGAATCCCACCTCAGACAGAGCACATTGAAAGTACCAAGCAAGAACAAAGCAAACACAGTAAAGAGAGCATTACCAGGTGCCAGGATGGCGGAGCGGTCTAAGGCGTTGCGTTCAGGTCGCAGTCTCCCCAGGAGGCGTGGGTTCGAATCCCACCTCAGACAGAGCCCATTGAAAGTACCAAGCAAGAACAAAGCAAACACATTCAAGAGAGCATTACCAGTTGCCAGGATGGCAGAGCGGTCTAAGGCGCTGCGTTCAGGTCGCAGTCTCCCCAGGAGGCGTGGGTTCAAATCCCGCAGCAGACAGAGCCCAATGAAAGTACCAAGCAATGACAAAGGAAACACGGTCAAGAGAGCATTACCAGTTGCCAGGATGGCGGAGCGGTCTAAGGCGTTGCGTTCAGGTCGCAGTCTCCCCAGGAGGCGTGGGTTCGAATCCCACCTCAGACAGAGCCCATTGAAAGTACCAAGCAAGAACAAAGCAAACACAGTAAAGAGAGCATTACCAGGTGCCAGGATGGCGGAGCGGTCTAAGGCGTTGCGTTCAGGTCGCAGTCTCCCCAGGAGGCGTGGGTTCGAATCCCACCTCAGACAGAGCCCATTGAACGTACCAAGCAAGAACAAAGGAAACACAGTCAAGAAAGCATTACCAGTTGCCAGGATGGCGGAGCGGTCTAAGGCGTTGCGTTCAGGTCGCAGTCTCCCCAGGAGGCGTGGGTTCGAATCCCACCTCAGACAGAGCCCATTGAAAGTACCAAGCAAGAACAAAGCAAACACAGTCAAGAGAGCATTACCAGATGATAAGATGGCAGAGCGGTCTAAGGCGTTGCGTTCAGGTCGCAGTCTCCCCAGGAGGCGTGGGTTCAAATCCCACCTCAGACAGTGACCATTGAAAGTACCAAGCAAGAACAAAGCAAACACAGTCAAGAGAGCATTACCACAGACCAGCATAGCGGAGCGGTCTAAGGCGTTGCGTTCAGGTCGCAGTGTCCCCAGGAGGCGTGGGTTCGAATCCCACCTCAGACAGTGCCCATTGAAAGTACCAAGCAAGAACAAAGCAAACACATTCAAGAGAGCATTACCAGTTGCCAGGATGGCAGAGCGGTCTCAGGCGCTGCGTTCAGGTCGCAGTCTCCCCAGGAGGCGTGGGTTCAAATCCCGCAGCAGACAGAGCCCAATGAAAGTACCAAGCAAGAAGAAAGCAAAGACAGTCAAGAGAGCATTACCAGCTGCAAGGATGGCGGAGCGGTCGAAGGCGTTGCGTTCATTGTCGCAGTCTCCCCAGGAGGCGTGGGTTCGAATCCCACCTCAGACAGAGCCCATTGAAAGTACCAAGCAATGACAAAGGAAACACGGTCAAGAGAGCATTACCAGTTGCCAGGATGGCGGAGCGGTCTAAGGCGTTGCGTTCAGGTGACAGTACCCCAGGAGGCGTGGGTTCGAATCCCACCTCAGACAGAGCCCATTGAAAGTACCAAGCAAGAACAAAGCAAACACAGTAAAGAGAGCATTACCAGGTGCCAGGATGGCGGAGTGGTCTAAGGCGTTGCGTTCAGGTCGCAGTCTCCCCAGGAGGCGTGGGTTCGAATCCCACCTCAGACAGAGCCCATTGAAAGTACCAAGCAAGAACAAAGGAAACACAGTCAAGAGAGCATTACCAGTTGCCAGGATGGCGGAGCGGTCTAAGGCTTTGCGTTCAGGTCGCAGTCTCCCCTGGAGGCGTGGGTTCGAATCCCGCCTCAGACAGAGCCCATTGAAAGTACCAAGCAAGAACAAAGCAAACACAGTCAAGAGAGCATTACCAGATGATAAGATGGCAGAGCGGTCTAAGGCGTTGCGTTCAGGTCGCAGTCTCCCCAGGAGGCGTGGGTTCAAATCCCACCTCAGACAGTGCCCATTGAAAGTACCAAGCAAGAACAAAGCAAACACAGTCAAGAGAGCATTACCAGTTGCCAGCATAGCGGAGCGGTCTAAGGCGTTGCGTCCAGGTTGCAGTCTCCACAGGAGGCGTGGGTTCGAATCCCACCTCAGACAGAGCCCATTGAAAGTACCAAGCAAGAACAAAGGAAACACAGTCAAGAAAGCATTACCAGTTGCCAGGATGGCGTAGCGGTCTAAGGCGTTGCGTTCAGGTCGCAGTCTCCCCAGGAGGCGTGGGTTCGAATCCCACCTCAGACAGAGCCCATTGAAAGTACCAAGCAAGAACAAAGCAAACACATTCAAGAGAGCATTACCAGTTGCCAGGATGGCAGAGCGGTCTAAGGCGCTGCGTTCAGGTCGCAGTCTCCCCAGGAGGCGTGGGTTCAAATCCCGCAGCAGACAGAGCCCAATGAAAGTACCAAGCAAGAAGAAAGCAAAGACAGTCAAGAGAGCATTACCAGCTGCAAGGATGGCGGAGCGGTCGAAGGCGTTGCGTTCATTGTCGCAGTCTCCCCAGGAGGCGTGGGTTCGAATCCCACCTCAGACAGAGCCCATTGAAAGTACCAAGCAATGACAAAGGAAACACGGTCAAGAGAGCATTACCAGTTGCCAGGATGGCGGAGCGGTCTAAGGCGTTGCGTTCAGGTCGCAGTCTCCCCAGGAGGCGTGGGTTCGAATCCCACCTCAGACAGAGCCCATTGAAAGTACCAAGCAAGAACAAAGCAAACACAGTCAAGAGAGCATTACCAGATGATAAGATGGCAGAGCGGTCTAAGGCGTTGCGTTCAGGTCGCAGTCTCCCCAGGAGGCGTGGGTTCGAATCCCACCTCAGACAGAGCCCATTGAAAGTACCAAGCAATAACCAAGGAAACACGGTCAAGAGAGCATTACCAGTTGCCAGGATGGCGGAGCGGTCTAAGGCGTTGCGTTCAGGTCACAGTCTCCCCAGGAGGCGTGGGTTCGAATCCCACCTCAGACAGAGCCCATTGAAAGTACCAAGCAAGAACAAAGCAAACACAGTAAAGAGAGCATTACCAGGTGCCAGGATGGTGGAGCGGTCTAAGGCGTTGCGTTCAGGTTGCAGTCTCCCCAGGAGGCGTGGGTTCGAATCCCACCTCAGACAGAGCCCATTGAAAGTACCAAGCAAGAACAAAGGAAACACAGTCAAGAAAGCATTACCAGTTGCCAGGATGGCGGAGCGGTCTAAGGCGTTGCGTTCAGGTCGCAGTCTCCCCAGGAGGCGTGGGTTCGAATCCCACCTCAGACAGAGCCCATTGAAAGTACCAAGCAAGAACAAAGCAAACACGGTCAAGAGAGCATTACCAGTTGCCAGGATGGCGGAGCGGTCTAAGGCGTTGCGTTCAGGACGCAGTCTCCACAGGAGGCGTGGGTTCGAATCCCACCTCAGACAGAGCCC
Organism: Idiotropiscis lumnitzeri; assembly: GCF_059441095.1. NCBI lineage: Eukaryota > Metazoa > Chordata > Actinopteri > Syngnathiformes > Syngnathidae > Idiotropiscis > Idiotropiscis lumnitzeri. Next base: position 36,675 of record NW_028283598.1, read on the forward strand.
ATTGAAAGTACCAAGCAATAACCAAGGAAACACGGTCAAGAGAGCATTACCAGTTGCCAGGATGGCGGAGCGGTCTAAGGCGTTGCGGTCAGGTCACAGTCTCCCCAGGAGTCGTGGGTTCGAATCCCACCTCAGACAGAGCCCATTGAAAGTACCAAGCAAGAACAAAGCAAACACAGTAAAGAGAGCATTACCAGGTGCCAGGATGGCGGAGCGGTCTAAGGCGTTGCGTTCAGGTCGCAGTCTCCCCAGGAGGCGTGGGTTCGAATCCCACCTCAGACAGAGCCCATTGAAAGTACCAAGCAAGAACAAAGCAAACACAGTCAAGAGAGCATTACCAGATGATAAGATGGCAGAGCGGTCTGAGGCGTTGCGTTCAGGTCGCAGTCTCCCCAGGAGGCGTGGGTTCAAATCCCACCTCAGACAGTGCCCATTGAAAGTACCAAGCAAGAACAAAGCAAACACAGTCAAGAGAGCATTACCAGTTGCAAGCATAGCGGAGCGGTCTAAGGCGTTGCGTTCAGGTCGCAGTCTCCACAGGAGGCGTGGGTTCGAATCCCACCTCAGACAGAGCCCATTGAAAGTACCAAGCAAAACAAAGCAAACACAGTAAAGAGAGCATTACCAGGTGCCAGGATGGTGGAGCGGTCTAAGGCGTTGCGTTCAGGTTGCAGTCTCCCCAGGAGGCGTGGGTTCGAATCCCACCTCAGACAGAGCCCATTGAAAGTACCAAGCAAGAACAAAGGAAACACAGTCAAGAAAGCATTACCAGTTGCCAGGATGGCGGAGCGGTCTAAGGCGTTGCGTTCAGGTCGCAGTCTCCCCAGGAGGCGTGGGTTCGAATCCCACCTCAGACAGAGCCCATTGAAAGTACCAAGCAAGAACAAAGCAAACACGGTCAAGAGAGCATTACCAGTTGCCAGGATGGCGGAGCGGTCTAAGGCGTTGCGTTCAGGACGCAGTCTCCACAGGAGGCGTGGGTTCGAATCCCACCTCAGACAGAGCCCATTGAAAGTACCAAGCAATAACCAAGGAAACACGGTCAAGAGAGCATTACCAGTTGCCAGGATGGCGGAGCGGTCTAAGGCGTTGCGGTCAGGTCACAGTCTCCCCAGGAGTCGTGGGTTCGAATCCCACCTCAGACAGAGCCCATTGAAAGTACCAAGCAAGAACAAAGCAAACACAGTAAAGAGAGCATTACCAGGTGCCAGGATGGCGGAGCGGTCTAAGGCGTTGCGTTCAGGTCGCAGTCTCCCCAGGAGGCGTGGGTTCGAATCCCACCTCAGACAGAGCCCATTGAAAGTACCAAGCAAGAACAAAGCAAACACAGTCAAGAGAGCATTACCAGATGATAAGATGGCAGAGCGGTCTGAGGCGTTGCGTTCAGGTCGCAGTCTCCCCAGGAGGCGTGGGTTCAAATCCCACCTCAGACAGTGCCCATTGAAAGTACCAAGCAAGAACAAAGCAAACACAGTCAAGAGAGCATTACCAGTTGCAAGCATAGCGGAGCGGTCTAAGGCGTTGCGTTCAGGTCGCAGTCTCCACAGGAGGCGTGGGTTCGAATCCCACCTCAGACAGAGCCCATTGAAAGTACCAAGCAATAACCAAGGAAACACGGTCAAGAGAGCATTACCAGTTGCCAGGATGGCGGAGCGGTCTAAGGCGTTGCGTTCAGGTCACAGTCTCCCCAGGAGGCGTGGGTTCGAATCCCACCTCAGACTGAGCCCATTGAAAGTACCAAGCAAGAACAAAGCAAACACAGTAAAGAGAGCATTACCAGGTGCCAGGATGGTGGAGCGGTCTAAGGCGTTGCGTTCAGGTTGCAGTCTCCCCAGGAGGCGTGGGTTCAAATCGCACCTCAGACAGAGCCCATTGAAAGTACCAAGCAAGAACAAAGCAAACACAGTCAAGAGAGCATTACCAGATGATAAGATGGCGGAGCGATCTAAGGCGTTGCGTTCAGGTCGCAGTCTCCCCAGGAGGCGTGGGTTCGAATCCCACCTCAGACAGAGCCCATTGAAAGTACCAAGAAAGAACAAAGCAAACACATTCAAGAGAGCATTACCAGTTGCCAGGATGGCAGAGCGGTCTAAGGCGCTGCGTTCAGGTCGCAGTCTCCCCAGGAGGCGTGGGTTCAAATCCCGCAGCAGACAGAGCTCATTGAAAGTACCAAGCAAGAAGAAAGCAAACACAGTCAAGAGAGCATTACCAGATGCCAGCATAGCGGAGCGGTCTAAGGCGTTGCGTTCAGGTCGCAGTCTCCCCAGGAGGCGTGGGTTCGAATCCCACCTCAGACAGAGCCCATTGAAAGTACCAAGCAAGAACAAAGGAAACACAGTCAAGAAAGCATTACCAGTTGCCAGGATGGCGGAGCGGTCTAAGGTGTTGCGTTCAGGTCGCAGTCTCCCCAGGAGGCGTGGGTTCGAATCCCACCTCAGACAGAGCCCATTGAAAGTACCAAGCAAGAACAAAGCAAACACAGTCAAGAGAGCATTACCAGATGATAAGATGGCAGAGCGGTCTAAGGCGTTGCGTTCAGGTCGCAGTCTCCCCAGGAGGCGTGGGTTCAAATCCCACCTCAGACAGTGACCATTGAAAGTACCACGCAAGAACAAAGCAAACACAGTCAAGAGAGCATTACCAGATGCCAGCATAGCGGAGCGGTCTAAGTCGTTGCATTCAGGTCGCAGTGTCCCCAGGAGGCGTGGGTTCGAATCCCACCTCAGACAGTGCCCATTGAAAGTACCAAGCAAGAACAAAGCAAACACAGTCAAGAGAGCATTACCAGTTGCCAGGATGGCGGAGCGGTCTAAGGTGTTGCGTTCAGGTCGCAGTCTCCCCAGGAGGCGTGGGTTCGAATCCCACCTCAGACAGAGCCCATTGAAAGTACCAAGCAAGAACAAAGCAAACACATTCAAGAGAGCATTACCAGTTGCCAGGATGGCAGAGCGGTCTAAGGCGCTGCGTTCAGGTCGCAGTCTCCCCAGGAGGCGTGGGTTCAAATCCCGCAGCAGACAGAGCCCAATGAAAGTACCAAGCAATGACAAAGGAAACACGGTCAAGAGAGCATTACCAGTTGCCAGGATGGCGGAGCGGTCTAAGGCGTTGCGTTCAGGTCGCAGTCTCCCCAGGAGGCGTGGGTTCGAATCCCACCTCAGACAGAGCCCATTGAAAGTACCAAGCAAGAACAAAGCAAACACAGTAAAGAGAGCATTACCAGGTGCCAGGATGGCGGAGCGGTCTAAGGCGTTGCGTTCAGGTCGCAGTCTCCCCAGGAGGCGTGGGTTCGAATCCCACCTCAGACAGAGCCCATTGAACGTACCAAGCAAGAACAAAGGAAACACAGTCAAGAAAGCATTACCAGTTGCCAGGATGGCGGAGCGGTCTAAGGCGTTGCGTTCAGGTCGCAGTCTCCCCAGGAGGCGTGGGTTCGAATCCCACCTCAGACAGAGCCCATTGAAAGTACCAAGCAAGAACAAAGCAAACACAGTCAAGAGAGCATTACCAGATGATAAGATGGCAGAGCGGTCTAAGGCGTTGCGTTCATGTCGCAGTCTCCCCAGGAGGCGTGGGTTCAAATCCCACCTCAGACAGTGACCATTGAAAGTACCAAGCAAGAACAAAGCAAACACAGTCAAGAGAGCATTACCAGATGCCAGCATAGCGGAGCGGTCTAAGGCGTTGCGTTCAGGTCGCAGTGTCCTCAGGAGGCGTGGGTTCGAATCCCACCTCAGACAGTGCCCATTGAAAGTACCAAGCAAGAACAAAGCAAACACATTCAAGAGAGCATTACCAGTTGCCAGGATGGCAGAGCGGTCTAAGGCGCTGCGTTCAGGTCGCAGTCTCCCCAGGAGGCGTGGGTTCAAATCCCGCAGCAGACAGAGCCCAATGAAAGTACCAAGCAAGAAGAAAGCAAAGACAGTCAAGAGAGCATTACCAGCTGCAAGGATGGCGGAGCGGTCGAAGGCGTTGCGTTCATTGTCGCAGTCTCCCCAGGAGGCGTGGGTTCGAATCCCACCTCAGACAGAGCCCATTGAAAGTACCAAGCAATGACAAAGGAAACACGGTCAAGAGAGCATTACCAGTTGCCAGGATGGCGGAGCGGTCTAAGGCGTTGCGTTAAGGTGACAGTACCCCAGGAGGCGTGGGTTCGAATCCCACCTCAGACAGAGCCCATTGAAAGTACCAAGCAAGAACAAAGGAAACACAGTCAAGAGAGCATTACCAGTTGCCAGGATGGCGGAGCGGTCTAAGGCTTTGCGTTCAGGTCGCAGTCTCCCCTGGAGGCGTGGGTTCGAATCCCGCCTCAGACAGAGCCCATTGAAAGTACCAAGCAAGAACAAAGCAAACACAGTCAAGAGAGCATTACCAGATGATAAGATGGCAGAGCGGTCTAAGGCGTTGCGTTCAGGTCGCAGTCTCCCCAGGAGGCGTGGGTTCAAATCCCACCTCAGACAGTGCCCATTGAAAGTACCAAGCAAGAACAAAGCAAACACAGTCAAGAGAGCATTACCAGTTGCCAGCATAGCGGAGCGGTCTAAGGCGTTGCGTCCAGGTCGCAGTCTCCACAGGAGGCGTGGGTTCGAATCCCACCTCAGACAGAGCCCATTGAAAGTACCAAGCAAGAACAAAGGAAACACAGTCAAGAAAGCATTACCAGTTGCCAGGATGGCGTAGCGGTCTAAGGCGTTGCGTTCAGGTCGCAGTCTCCCCAGGAGGCGTGGGTTCGAATCCCACCTCAGACAGAGCCCATTGAAAGTACCAAGCAATAACCAAGGAAACACGGTCAAGAGAGCATTACCAGTTGCCAGGATGGCGGAGCGGTCTAAGGCGTTGCGGTCAGGTCACAGTCTCCCCAGGAGGCGTGGGTTCGAATCCCACCTCAGACAGAGCCCATTGAAAGTACCAAGCAAGAACAAAGCAAACACAGTAAAGAGAGCATTACCAGGTGCCAGGATGGCGGAGCGGTCTAAGGCGTTGCGTTCAGGTCGCAGTCTCCCCAGGAGGCGTGGGTTCGAATCCCACCTCAGACAGAGCCCATTGAAAGTACCAAGCAAGAACAAAGCAAACACAGTCAAGAGAGCATTACCAGATGATAAAATGGCAGAGCGGTCTAAGGCGTTGCGTTCAGGTCGCAGTCTCCCCAGGAGGCGTGGGTTCAAATCCCACCTCAGACAGTGCCCATTGAAAGTACCAAGCAAGAACAAAGCAAACACAGTCAAGAGAGCATTACCAGTTGCAAGCATAGCGGAGCGGTCTAAGGCGTTGCGTTCAGGTCGCAGTCTCCACAGGAGGCGTGGGTTCGAATCCCACCTCAGACAGAGCCCATTGAAAGTACCAAGCAATAACCAAGGAAACACGGTCAAGAGAGCATTACCAGTTGCCAGGATGGCGGAGCGGTCTAAGGCGTTGCGTTCAGGTCACAGTCTCCCCAGGAGGCGTGGGTTCGAATCCCACCTCAGACAGAGCACATTGAAAGTACCAAGCAAGAACAAAGCAAACACAGTCAAGAGAGCATTACCAGATGATAAGATGGCGGAGCGATCTAAGGCGTTGCGTTCAGGTCGCAGTCTCCCCAGGAGGCGTGGGTTCGAATCCCACCTCAGACAGAGCCCATTGAAAGTACCAAGAAAGAACAAAGCAAACACATTCAAGAGAGCATTACCAGTTGCCAGGATGGCAGAGCGGTCTAAGGCGCTGCGTTCAGGTCGCAGTCTCCCCAGGAGGCGTGGGTTCAAATCCCGCAGCAGACAGAGCTCATTGAAAGTACCAAGCAAGAAGAAAGCAAACACAGTCAAGAGAGCATTACCAGATGCCAGCATAGCGGAGCGGTCTAAGGCGTTGCGTTCAGGTCGCAGTCTCCCCAGGAGGCGTGGGTTCGAATCCCACCTCAGACAGAGCCCATTGAAAGTACCAAGCAAGAACAAAGGAAACACAGTCAAGAAAGCATTACCAGTTGCCAGGATGGCGGAGCGGTCTAAGGTGTTGCGTTCAGGTCGCAGTCTCCCCAGGAGGCGTGGGTTCGAATCCCACCTCAGACAGAGCCCATTGAAAGTACCAAGCAAGAACAAAGCAAACACAGTCAAGAGAGCATTACCAGATGATAAGATGGCAGAGCGGTCTAAGGCGTTGCGTTCAGGTCGCAGTCTCCCCAGGAGGCGTGGGTTCAAATCCCACCTCAGACAGTGACCATTGAAAGTACCACGCAAGAACAAAGCAAACACAGTCAAGAGAGCATTACCAGATGCCAGCATAGCGGAGCGGTCTAAGTCGTTGCATTCAGGTCGCAGTGTCCCCAGGAGGCGTGGGTTCGAATCCCACCTCAGACAGTGCCCATTGAAAGTACCAAGCAAGAACAAAGCAAACACAGTCAAGAGAGCATTACCAGTTGCCAGGATGGCGGAGCGGTCTAAGGTGTTGCGTTCAGGTCGCAGTCTCCCCAGGAGGCGTGGGTTCGAATCCCACCTCAGACAGAGCCCATTGAAAGTACCAAGCAAGAACAAAGCAAACACATTCAAGAGAGCATTACCAGTTGCCAGGATGGCAGAGCGGTCTAAGGCGCTGCGTTCAGGTCGCAGTCTCCCCAGGAGGCGTGGGTTCAAATCCCGCAGCAGACAGAGCCCAATGAAAGTACCAAGCAATGACAAAGGAAACACGGTCAAGAGAGCATTACCAGTTGCCAGGATGGCGGAGCGGTCTAAGGCGTTGCGTTCAGGTCGCAGTCTCCCCAGGAGGCGTGGGTTCGAATCCCACCTCAGACAGAGCCCATTGAAAGTACCAAGCAAGAACAAAGCAAACACAGTAAAGAGAGCATTACCAGGTGCCAGGATGGCGGAGCGGTCTAAGGCGTTGCGTTCAGGTCGCAGTCTCCCCAGGAGGCGTGGGTTCGAATCCCACCTCAGACAGAGCCCATTGAACGTACCAAGCAAGAACAAAGGAAACACAGTCAAGAAAGCATTACCAGTTGCCAGGATGGCGGAGCGGTCTAAGGCGTTGCGTTCAGGTCGCAGTCTCCCCAGGAGGCGTGGGTTCGAATCCCACCTCAGACAGAGCCCATTGAAAGTACCAAGCAAGAACAAAGCAAACACAGTCAAGAGAGCATTACCAGATGATAAGATGGCAGAGCGGTCTAAGGCGTTGCGTTCATGTCGCAGTCTCCCCAGGAGGCGTGGGTTCAAATCCCACCTCAGACAGTGACCATTGAAAGTACCAAGCAAGAACAAAGCAAACACAGTCAAGAGAGCATTACCAGATGCCAGCATAGCGGAGCGGTCTAAGGCGTTGCGTTCAGGTCGCAGTGTCCTCAGGAGGCGTGGGTTCGAATCCCACCTCAGACAGTGCCCATTGAAAGTACCAAGCAAGAACAAAGCAAACACATTCAAGAGAGCATTACCAGTTGCCAGGATGGCAGAGCGGTCTAAGGCGCTGCGTTCAGGTCGCAGTCTCCCCAGGAGGCGTGGGTTCAAATCCCGCAGCAGACAGAGCCCAATGAAAGTACCAAGCAAGAAGAAAGCAAAGACAGTCAAGAGAGCATTACCAGCTGCAAGGATGGCGGAGCGGTCGAAGGCGTTGCGTTCATTGTCGCAGTCTCCCCAGGAGGCGTGGGTTCGAATCCCACCTCAGACAGAGCCCATTGAAAGTACCAAGCAATGACAAAGGAAACACGGTCAAGAGAGCATTACCAGTTGCCAGGATGGCGGAGCGGTCTAAGGCGTTGCGTTAAGGTGACAGTACCCCAGGAGGCGTGGGTTCGAATCCCACCTCAGACAGAGCCCATTGAAAGTACCAAGCAAGAACAAAGGAAACACAGTCAAGAGAGCATTACCAGTTGCCAGGATGGCGGAGCGGTCTAAGGCTTTGCGTTCAGGTCGCAGTCTCCCCTGGAGGCGTGGGTTCGAATCCCGCCTCAGACAGAGCCCATTGAAAGTACCAAGCAAGAACAAAGCAAACACAGTCAAGAGAGCATTACCAGATGATAAGATGGCAGAGCGGTCTAAGGCGTTGCGTTCAGGTCGCAGTCTCCCCAGGAGGCGTGGGTTCAAATCCCACCTCAGACAGTGCCCATTGAAAGTACCAAGCAAGAACAAAGCAAACACAGTCAAGAGAGCATTACCAGTTGCCAGCATAGCGGAGCGGTCTAAGGCGTTGCGTCCAGGTCGCAGTCTCCACAGGAGGCGTGGGTTCGAATCCCACCTCAGACAGAGCCCATTGAAAGTACCAAGCAAGAACAAAGGAAACACAGTCAAGAAAGCATTACCAGTTGCCAGGATGGCGTAGCGGTCTAAGGCGTTGCGTTCAGGTCGCAGTCTCCCCAGGAGGCGTGGGTTCGAATCCCACCTCAGACAGAGCCCATTGAAAGTACCAAGCAATAACCAAGGAAACACGGTCAAGAGAGCATTACCAGTTGCCAGGATGGCGGAGCGGTCTAAGGCGTTGCGGTCAGGTCACAGTCTCCCCAGGAGGCGTGGGTTCGAATCCCACCTCAGACAGAGCCCATTGAAAGTACCAAGCAAGAACAAAGCAAACACAGTAAAGAGAGCATTACCAGGTGCCAGGATGGCGGAGCGGTCTAAGGCGTTGCGTTCAGGTCGCAGTCTCCCCAGGAGGCGTGGGTTCGAATCCCACCTCAGACAGAGCCCATTGAAAGTACCAAGCAAGAACAAAGCAAACACAGTCAAGAGAGCATTACCAGATGATAAAATGGCAGAGCGGTCTAAGGCGTTGCGTTCAGGTCGCAGTCTCCCCAGGAGGCGTGGGTTCAAATCCCACCTCAGACAGTGCCCATTGAAAGTACCAAGCAAGAACAAAGCAAACACAGTCAAGAGAGCATTACCAGTTGCAAGCATAGCGGAGCGGTCTAAGGCGTTGCGTTCAGGTCGCAGTCTCCACAGGAGGCGTGGGTTCGAATCCCACCTCAGACAGAGCCCATTGAAAGTACCAAGCAATAACCAAGGAAACACGGTCAAGAGAGCATTACCAGTTGCCAGGATGGCGGAGCGGTCTAAGGCGTTGCGTTCAGGTCACAGTCTCCCCAGGAGGCGTGGGTTCGAATCCCACCTCAGACAGAGCACATTGAAAGTACCAAGCAAGAACAAAGCAAACACAGTAAAGAGAGCATTACCAGGTGCCAGGATGGCGGAGCGGTCTAAGGCGTTGCGTTCAGGTCGCAGTCTCCCCAGGAGGCGTGGGTTCGAATCCCACCTCAGACAGAGCCCATTGAAAGTACCAAGCAAGAACAAAGCAAACACATTCAAGAGAGCATTACCAGTTGCCAGGATGGCAGAGCGGTCTAAGGCGCTGCGTTCAGGTCGCAGTCTCCCCAGGAGGCGTGGGTTCAAATCCCGCAGCAGACAGAGCCCAATGAAAGTACCAAGCAATGACAAAGGAAACACGGTCAAGAGAGCATTACCAGTTGCCAGGATGGCGGAGCGGTCTAAGGCGTTGCGTTCAGGTCGCAGTCTCCCCAGGAGGCGTGGGTTCGAATCCCACCTCAGACAGAGCCCATTGAAAGTACCAAGCAAGAACAAAGCAAACACAGTAAAGAGAGCATTACCAGGTGCCAGGATGGCGGAGCGGTCTAAGGCGTTGCGTTCAGGTCGCAGTCTCCCCAGGAGGCGTGGGTTCGAATCCCACCTCAGACAGAGCCCATTGAACGTACCAAGCAAGAACAAAGGAAACACATTCAAGAAAGCATTACCAGTTGCCAGGATGGCGGAGCGGTCTAAGGCGTTGCGTTCAGGTCGCAGTCTCCCCAGGAGGCGTGGGTTCGAATCCCACCTCAGACAGAGCCCATTGAAAGTACCAAGCAAGAACAAAGCAAACACAGTCAAGAGAGCATTACCAGATGATAAGATGGCAGAGCGGTCTAAGGCGTTGCGTTCAGGTCGCAGTCTCCCCAGGAGGCGTGGGTTCAAATCCCACCTCAGACAGTGACCATTGAAAGTACCAAGCAAGAACAAAGCAAACACAGTCAAGAGAGCATTACCAGATGCCAGCATAGCGGAGCGGTCTAAGGCGTTGCGTTCAGGTCGCAGTGTCCCCAGGAGGCGTGGGTTCGAATCCCACCTCAGACAGTGCCCATTGAAAGTACCAAGCAAGAACAAAGCAAACACATTCAAGAGAGCATTACCAGTTGCCAGGATGGCAGAGCGGTCTAAGGCGCTGCGTTCAGGTCGCAGTCTCCCCAGGAGGCGTGGGTTCAAATCCCGCAGCAGACAGAGCCCAATGAAAGTACCAAGCAAGAAGAAAGCAAAGACAGTCAAGAGAGCATTACCAGCTGCAAGGATGGCGGAGCGGTCGAAGGCGTTGCGTTCATTGTCGCAGTCTCCCCACGAGGCGTGGGTTCGAATCCCACCTCAGACAGAGCCCATTGAAAGTACCAAGCAATGACAAAGGAAACACGGTCAAGAGAGCATTACCAGTTGCCAGGATGGCGGAGCGGTCTAAGGCGTTGCGTTCAGGTGACAGTACCCCAGGAGGCGTGGGTTCGAATCCCACCTCAGACAGAGCCCATTGAAAGTACCAAGCAAGAACAAAGCAAACACAGTAAAGAGAGCATTACCAGGTGCCAGGATGGCGGAGCGGTCTAAGGCGTTGCGTTCAGGTCGCAGTCTCCCCAGGAGGCGTGGGTTCAAATCCCACCTCAGACAGTGCCCATTGAAAGTACCAAGCAAGAACAAAGCAAACACAGTCAAGAGAGCATTACCAGTTGCCAGCATAGCGGAGCGGTCTAAGGCGTTGCGTCCAGGTCGCAGTCTCCACAGGAGGCGTGGGTTCGAATCCCACCTCAGACAGAGCCCATTGAAAGTACCAAGCAAGAACAAAGGAAACACAGTCAAGAAAGCATTACCAGTTGCCAGGATGGCGTAGCGGTCTAAGGCGTTGCGTTCAGGTCGCAGTCTCCCCAGGAGGCGTGGGTTCGAATCCCACCTCAGACAGAGCCCATTGAAAGTACCAAGCAATAACCAAGGAAACACGGTCAAGAGAGCATTACCAGTTGCCAGGATGGCGGAGCGGTCTAAGGCGTTGCGGTCAGGTCACAGTCTCCCCAGGAGGCGTGGGTTCGAATCCCACCTCAGACAGAGCCCATTGAAAGTACCAAGCAAGAACAAAGCAAACACAGTAAAGAGAGCATTACCAGGTGCCAGGATGGCGGAGCGGTCTAAGGCGTTGCGTTCAGGTCGCAGTCTCCCCAGGAGGCGTGGGTTCGAATCCCACCTCAGACAGAGCCCATTGCAAGTACCAAGCAAGAACAAAGCAAACACAGTCAAGAGAGCATTACCAGATGATAAGATGGCAGAGCGGTCTAAGGCGTTGCGTTCAGGTCGCAGTCTCCCCAGGAGGCGTGGGTTCGAATCCCACCTCAGACAGAGCCCATTGAACGTACCAAGCAAGAACAAAGGAAACACAGTCAAGAAAGCATTACCAGTTGCCAGGATGGCGGAGCGGTCTAAGGCGTTGCGTTCAGGTCGCAGTCTCCCCAGGAGGCGTGGGTTCGAATCCCACCTCAGACAGAGCCCATTGAAAGTACCAAGCAAGAACAAAGCAAACACAGTCAAGAGAGCATTACCAGATGATAAGATGGCAGAGCGGTCTAAGGCGTTGCGTTCAGGTCGCAGTCTCCCCAGGAGGCGTGGGTTCAAATCCCACCTCAGACAGTGACCATTGAAAGTACCAAGCAAGAACAAAGCAAACACAGTCAAGAGAGCATTACCAGATGCCAGCATAGCGGAGCGGTCTAAGGCGTTGCGTTCAGGTCGCAGTGTCCCCAGGAGGCGTGGGTTCGAATCCCACCTCAGACAGTGCCCATTGAAAGTACCAAGCAAGAACAAAGCAAACACATTCAAGAGAGCATTACCAGTTGCCAGGATGGCAGAGCGGTCTAAGGCGCTGCGTTCAGGTCGCAGTCTCCCCAGGAGGCGTGGGTTCAAATCCCGCAGCAGACAGAGCCCAATGAAAGTACCAAGCAAGAAGAAAGCAAAGACAGTCAAGAGAGCATTACCAGCTGCAAGGATGGCGGAGCGGTCGAAGGCGTTGCGTTCATTGTCGCAGTCTCCCCACGAGGCGTGGGTTCGAATCCCACCTCAGACAGAGCCCATTGAAAGTACCAAGCAATGACAAAGGAAACACGGTCAAGAGAGCATTACCAGTTGCCAGGATGGCGGAGCGGTCTAAGGCGTTGCGTTCAGGTGACAGTACCCCAGGAGGCGTGGGTTCGAATCCCACCTCAGACAGAGCCCATTGAAAGTACCAAGCAAGAACAAAGCAAACACAGTAAAGAGAGCATTACCAGGTGCCAGGATGGCGGAGCGGTCTAAGGCGTTGCGTTCAGGTCGCAGTCTCCCCAGGAGGCGTGGGTTCAAATCCCACCTCAGACAGTGCCCATTGAAAGTACCAAGCAAGAACAAAGCAAACACAGTCAAGAGAGCATTACCAGTTGCCAGCATAGCGGAGCGGTCTAAGGCGTTGCGTCCAGGTCGCAGTCTCCACAGGAGGCGTGGGTTCGAATCCCACCTCAGACAGAGCCCATTGAAAGTACCAAGCAAGAACAAAGGAAACACAGTCAAGAAAGCATTACCAGTTGCCAGGATGGCGTAGCGGTCTAAGGCGTTGCGTTCAGGTCGCAGTCTCCCCAGGAGGCGTGGGTTCGAATCCCACCTCAGACAGAGCCCATTGAAAGTACCAAGCAAGAACAAAGCAAACACATTCAAGAGAGCATTACCAGTTGCCAGGATGGCAGAGCGGTCTAAGGCGCTGCGTTCAGGTCGCAGTCTCCCCAGGAGGCGTGGGTTCAAATCCCGCAGCAGACAGAGCCCAATGAAAGTACCAAGCAATGACAAAGGAAACACGGTCAAGAGAGCATTACCAGTTGCCAGGATGGCGGAGCGGTCTAAGGCGTTGCGTTCAGGTCGCAGTCTCCCCAGGAGGCGTGGGTTCGAATCCCACCTCAGACAGAGCCCATTGAAAGTACCAAGCAAGAACAAAGCAAACACAGTAAAGAGAGCATTACCAGGTGCCAGGATGGCGGAGCGGTCTAAGGCGTTGCGTTCAGGTCGCAGTCTCCCCAGGAGGCGTGGGTTCGAATCCCACCTCAGACAGAGCCCATTGAACGTACCAAGCAAGAACAAAGGAAACACAGTCAAGAAAGCATTACCAGTTGCCAGGATGGCGGAGCGGTCTAAGGCGTTGCGTTCAGGTCGCAGTCTCCCCAGGAGGCGTGGGTTCGAATCCCACCTCAGACAGAGCCCATTGAAAGTACCAAGCAAGAACAAAGCAAACACAGTCAAGAGAGCATTACCAGATGATAAGATGGCAGAGCGGTCTAAGGCGTTGCGTTCATGTCGCAGTCTCCCCAGGAGGCGTGGGTTCAAATCCCACCTCAGACAGTGACCATTGAAAGTACCAAGCAAGAACAAAGCAAACACAGTCAAGAGAGCATTACCAGATGCCAGCATAGCGGAGCGGTCTAAGGCGTTGCGTTCAGGTCGCAGTGTCCTCAGGAGGCGTGGGTTCGAATCCCACCTCAGACAGTGCCCATTGAAAGTACCAAGCAAGAACAAAGCAAACACATTCAAGAGAGCATTACCAGTTGCCAGGATGGCAGAGCGGTCTAAGGCGCTGCGTTCAGGTCGCAGTCTCCCCAGGAGGCGTGGGTTCAAATCCCGCAGCAGACAGAGCCCAATGAAAGTACCAAGCAAGAAGAAAGCAAAGACAGTCAAGAGAGCATTACCAGCTGCAAGGATGGCGGAGCGGTCGAAGGCGTTGCGTTCATTGTCGCAGTCTCCCCAGGAGGCGTGGGTTCGAATCCCACCTCAGACAGAGCCCATTGAAAGTACCAAGCAATGACAAAGGAAACACGGTCAAGAGAGCATTACCAGTTGCCAGGATGGCGGAGCGGTCTAAGGCGTTGCGTTAAGGTGACAGTACCCCAGGAGGCGTGGGTTCGAATCCCACCTCAGACAGAGCCCATTGAAAGTACCAAGCAAGAACAAAGGAAACACAGTCAAGAGAGCATTACCAGTTGCCAGGATGGCGGAGCGGTCTAAGGCTTTGCGTTCAGGTCGCAGTCTCCCCTGGAGGCGTGGGTTCGAATCCCGCCTCAGACAGAGCCCATTGAAAGTACCAAGCAAGAACAAAGCAAACACAGTCAAGAGAGCATTACCAGATGATAAGATGGCAGAGCGGTCTAAGGCGTTGCGTTCAGGTCGCAGTCTCCCCAGGAGGCGTGGGTTCAAATCCCACCTCAGACAGTGCCCATTGAAAGTACCAAGCAAGAACAAAGCAAACACAGTCAAGAGAGCATTACCAGTTGCCAGCATAGCGGAGCGGTCTAAGGCGTTGCGTCCAGGTCGCAGTCTCCACAGGAGGCGTGGGTTCGAATCCCACCTCAGACAGAGCCCATTGAAAGTACCAAGCAAGAACAAAGGAAACACAGTCAAGAAAGCATTACCAGTTGCCAGGATGGCGTAGCGGTCTAAGGCGTTGCGTTCAGGTCGCAGTCTCCCCAGGAGGCGTGGGTTCGAATCCCACCTCAGACAGAGCCCATTGAAAGTACCAAGCAATAACCAAGGAAACACGGTCAAGAGAGCATTACCAGTTGCCAGGATGGCGGAGCGGTCTAAGGCGTTGCGGTCAGGTCACAGTCTCCCCAGGAGGCGTGGGTTCGAATCCCACCTCAGACAGAGCCCATTGAAAGTACCAAGCAAGAACAAAGCAAACACAGTAAAGAGAGCATTACCAGGTGCCAGGATGGCGGAGCGGTCTAAGGCGTTGCGTTCAGGTCGCAGTCTCCCCAGGAGGCGTGGGTTCGAATCCCACCTCAGACAGAGCCCATTGAAAGTACCAAGCAAGAACAAAGCAAACACAGTCAAGAGAGCATTACCAGATGATAAGATGGCAGAGCGGTCTAAGGCGTTGCGTTCAGGTCGCAGTCTCCCCAGGAGGCGTGGGTTCAAATCCCACCTCAGACAGTGCCCATTGAAAGTACCAAGCAAGAACAAAGCAAACACAGTCAAGAGAGCATTACCAGTTGCAAGCATAGCGGAGCGGTCTAAGGCGTTGCGTTCAGGTCGCAGTCTCCACAGGAGGCGTGGGTTCGAATCCCACCTCAGACAGAGCCCATTGAAAGTACCAAGCAATAACCAAGGAAACACGGTCAAGAGAGCATTACCAGTTGCCAGGATGGCGGAGCGGTCTAAGGCGTTGCGTTCAGGTCACAGTCTCCCCAGGAGGCGTGGGTTCGAATCCCACCTCAGACAGAGCACATTGAAAGTACCAAGCAAGAACAAAGCAAACACAGTAAAGAGAGCATTACCAGGTGCCAGGATGGCGGAGCGGTCTAAGGCGTTGCGTTCAGGTCGCAGTCTCCCCAGGAGGCGTGGGTTCGAATCCCACCTCAGACAGAGCCCATTGAAAGTACCAAGCAAGAACAAAGCAAACACATTCAAGAGAGCATTACCAGTTGCCAGGATGGCAGAGCGGTCTAAGGCGCTGCGTTCAGGTCGCAGTCTCCCCAGGAGGCGTGGGTTCAAATCCCGCAGCAGACAGAGCCCAATGAAAGTACCAAGCAATGACAAAGGAAACACGGTCAAGAGAGCATTACCAGTTGCCAGGATGGCGGAGCGGTCTAAGGCGTTGCGTTCAGGTCGCAGTCTCCCCAGGAGGCGTGGGTTCGAATCCCACCTCAGACAGAGCCCATTGAAAGTACCAAGCAAGAACAAAGCAAACACAGTAAAGAGAGCATTACCAGGTGCCAGGATGGCGGAGCGGTCTAAGGCGTTGCGTTCAGGTCGCAGTCTCCCCAGGAGGCGTGGGTTCGAATCCCACCTCAGACAGAGCCCATTGAACGTACCAAGCAAGAACAAAGGAAACACAGTCAAGAAAGCATTACCAGTTGCCAGGATGGCGGAGCGGTCTAAGGCGTTGCGTTCAGGTCGCATTCTCCCCAGGAGGCGTGGGTTCGAATCCCACCTCAGACAGAGCCCATTGAAAGTACCAAGCAAGAACAAAGCAAACACAGTCAAGAGAGCATTACCAGATGATAAGATGGCAGAGCGGTCTAAGGCGTTGCGTTCAGGTCGCAGTCTCCCCAGGAGGCGTGGGTTCAAATCCCACCTCAGACAGTGACCATTGAAAGTACCAAGCAAGAACAAAGCAAACACAGTCAAGAGAGCATTACCAGATGCCAGCATAGCGGAGCGGTCTAAGGCGTTGCGTTCAGGTCGCAGTCTCCCCAGGAGGCGTGGGTTCAAATCCCACCTCAGACAGTGCCCATTGAAAGTACCAAGCAAGAACAAAGCAAACACAGTCAAGAGAGCATTACCAGTTGCCAGCATAGCGGAGCGGTCTAAGGCGTTGCGTCCAGGTCGCAGTCTCCACAGGAGGCGTGGGTTCGAATCCCACCTCAGACAGAGCCCATTGAAAGTACCAAGCAAGAACAAAGGAAACACAGTCAAGAAAGCATTACCAGTTGCCAGGATGGCGTAGCGGTCTAAGGCGTTGCGTTCAGGTCGCAGTCTCCCCAGGAGGCGTGGGTTCGAATCCCACCTCAGACAGAGCCCATTGAAAGTACCAAGCAAGAACAAAGCAAACACATTCAAGAGAGCATTACCAGTTGCCAGGATGGCAGAGCGGTCTAAGGCGCTGCGTTCAGGTCGCAGTCTCCCCAGGAGGCGTGGGTTCAAATCCCGCAGCAGACAGAGCCCAATGAAAGTACCAAGCAATGACAAAGGAAACACGGTCAAGAGAGCATTACCAGTTGCCAGGATGGCGGAGCGGTCTAAGGCGTTGCGTTCAGGTCGCAGTCTCCCCAGGAGGCGTGGGTTCGAATCCCACCTCAGACAGAGCCCATTGAAAGTACCAAGCAAGAAGAAAGCAAACACAGTAAAGAGAGCATTACCAGGTGCCAGGATGGCGGAGCGGTCTAAGGCGTTGCGTTCAGGTCGCAGTCTCCCCAGGAGGCGTGGGTTCGAATCCCACCTCAGACAGAGCCCATTGAACGTACCAAGCAAGAACAAAGGAAACACAGTCAAGAAAGCATTACCAGTTGCCAGGATGGCGGAGCGGTCTAAGGCGTTGCGTTCAGGTCGCAGTCTCCCCAGGAGGCGTGGGTTCGAATCCCACCTCAGACAGAGCCCATTGAAAGTACCAAGCAAGAACAAAGCAAACACATTCAAGAGAGCATTACCAGTTGCCAGGATGGCAGAGCGGTCTAAGGCGTTGCGTTCAGGTCGCAGTCTCCCCAGGAGGCGTGGGTTCGAATCCCGCAGCAGACAGAGCCCAATGAAAGTACCAAGCAATGACAAAGGAAACACGGTCAAGAGAGCATTACCAGTTGCCAGGATGGCGGAGCGGTCTAAGGCGTTGCGTTCAGGTGACAGTACCCCAGGAGGCGTGGGTTCGAATCCCACCTCAGACAGAGCCCATTGAAAGTACCAAGCAAGAACAAAGCAAACACAGTAAAGAGAGCATTACCAGGTGCCAGGATGGCGGAGCGGTCTAAGGCGTTGCGTTCAGGTCGCAGTCTCCCCAGGAGGCGTGGGTTCAAATCCCACCTCAGACAGTGCCCATTGAAAGTACCAAGCAAGAACAAAGCAAACACAGTCAAGAGAGCATTACCAGTTGCCAGCATAGCGGAGCGGTCTAAGGCGTTGCGTCCAGGTCGCAGTCTCCACAGGAGGCGTGGGTTCGAATCCCACCTCAGACAGAGCCCATTGAAAGTACCAAGCAAGAACAAAGGAAACACAGTCAAGAAAGCATTACCAGTTGCCAGGATGGCGTAGCGGTCTAAGGCGTTGCGTTCAGGTCGCAGTCTCCCCAGGAGGCGTGGGTTCGAATCCCACCTCAGACAGAGCCCATTGAAAGTACCAAGCAAGAACAAAGCAAACACATTCAAGAGAGCATTACCAGTTGCCAGGATGGCGGAGCGGTCTAAGGCGTTGCGTTCAGGTGACAGTACCCCAGGAGGCGTGGGTTCGAATCCCACCTCAGACAGAGCCCATTGAAAGTACCAAGCAAGAACAAAGCAAACACAGTAAAGAGAGCATTACCAGGTGCCAGGATGGCGGAGCGGTCTAAGGCGTTGCGTTCAGGTCGCAGTCTCCCCAGGAGGCGTGGGTTCAAATCCCACCTCAGACAGTGCCCATTGAAAGTACCAAGCAAGAACAAAGCAAACACAGTCAAGAGAGCATTACCAGTTGCCAGCATAGCGGAGCGGTCTAAGGCGTTGCGTCCAGGTCGCAGTCTCCACAGGAGGCGTGGGTTCGAATCCCACCTCAGACAGAGCCCATTGAAAGTACCAAGCAAGAACAAAGGAAACACAGTCAAGAAAGCATTACCAGTTGCCAGGATGGCGTAGCGGTCTAAGGCGTTGCGTTCAGGTCGCAGTCTCCCCAGGAGGCGTGGGTTCGAATCCCACCTCAGACAGAGCCCATTGAAAGTACCAAGCAAGAACAAAGCAAACACATTCAAGAGAGCATTACCAGTTGCCAGGATGGCAGAGCGGTCTAAGGCGCTGCGTTCAGGTCGCAGTCTCCCCAGGAGGCGTGGGTTCAAATCCCGCAGCAGACAGAGCCCAATGAAAGTACCAAGCAATGACAAAGGAAACACGGTCAAGAGAGCATTACCAGTTGCCAGGATGGCGGAGCGGTCTAAGGCGTTGCGTTCAGGTGACAGTACCCCAGGAGGCGTGGGTTCGAATCCCACCTCAGACAGAGCCCATTGAAAGTACCAAGCAAGAACAAAGCAAACACAGTAAAGAGAGCATTACCAGGTGCCAGGATGGCGGAGCGGTCTAAGGCGTTGCGTTCAGGTCGCAGTCTCCCCAGGAGGCGTGGGTTCAAATCCCACCTCAGACAGTGCCCATTGAAAGTACCAAGCAAGAACAAAGCAAACACAGTCAAGAGAGCATTACCAGTTGCCAGCATAGCGGAGCGGTCTAAGGCGTTGCGTCCAGGTCGCAGTCTCCACAGGAGGCGTGGGTTCGAATCCCACCTCAGACAGAGCCCATTGAAAGTACCAAGCAAGAACAAAGGAAACACAGTCAAGAAAGCATTACCAGTTGCCAGGATGGCGTAGCGGTCTAAGGCGTTGCGTTCAGGTCGCAGTCTCCCCAGGAGGCGTGGGTTCGAATCCCACCTCAGACAGAGCCCATTGAAAGTACCAAGCAAGAACAAAGCAAACACATTCAAGAGAGCATTACCAGTTGCCAGGATGGCAGAGCGGTCTAAGGCGCTGCGTTCAGGTCGCAGTCTCCCCAGGAGGCGTGGGTTCAAATCCCGCAGCAGACAGAGCCCAATGAAAGTACCAAGCAATGACAAAGGAAACACGGTCAAGAGAGCATTACCAGTTGCCAGGATGGCGGAGCGGTCTAAGGCGTTGCGTTCAGGTCGCAGTCTCCCCAGGAGGCGTGGGTTCGAATCCCACCTCAGACAGAGCCCATTGAAAGTACCAAGCAAGAACAAAGCAAACACAGTAAAGAGAGCATTACCAGGTGCCAGGATGGCGGAGCGGTCTAAGGCGTTGCGTTCAGGTCGCAGTCTCCCCAGGAGGCGTGGGTTCGAATCCCACCTCAGACAGAGCCCATTGAACGTACCAAGCAAGAACAAAGGAAACACAGTCAAGAAAGCATTACCAGTTGCCAGGATGGCGGAGCGGTCTAAGGCGTTGCGTTCAGGTCGCAGTCTCCCCAGGAGGCGTGGGTTCGAATCCCACCTCAGACAGAGCCCATTGAAAGTACCAAGCAAGAACAAAGCAAACACAGTCAAGAGAGCATTACCAGATGATAAGATGGCAGAGCGGTCTAAGGCGTTGCGTTCATGTCGCAGTCTCCCCAGGAGGCGTGGGTTCAAATCCCACCTCAGACAGTGACCATTGAAAGTACCAAGCAAGAACAAAGCAAACACAGTCAAGAGAGCATTACCAGATGCCAGCATAGCGGAGCGGTCTAAGGCGTTGCGTTCAGGTCGCAGTGTCCTCAGGAGGCGTGGGTTCGAATCCCACCTCAGACAGTGCCCATTGAAAGTACCAAGCAAGAACAAAGCAAACACATTCAAGAGAGCATTACCAGTTGCCAGGATGGCAGAGCGGTCTAAGGCGCTGCGTTCAGGTCGCAGTCTCCCCAGGAGGCGTGGGTTCAAATCCCGCAGCAGACAGAGCCCAATGAAAGTACCAAGCAAGAAGAAAGCAAAGACAGTCAAGAGAGCATTACCAGCTGCAAGGATGGCGGAGCGGTCGAAGGCGTTGCGTTCATTGTCGCAGTCTCCCCAGGAGGCGTGGGTTCGAATCCCACCTCAGACAGAGCCCATTGAAAGTACCAAGCAATGACAAAGGAAACACGGTCAAGAGAGCATTACCAGTTGCCAGGATGGCGGAGCGGTCTAAGGCGTTGCGTTAAGGTGACAGTACCCCAGGAGGCGTGGGTTCGAATCCCACCTCAGACAGAGCCCATTGAAAGTACCAAGCAAGAACAAAGGAAACACAGTCAAGAGAGCATTACCAGTTGCCAGGATGGCGGAGCGGTCTAAGGCTTTGCGTTCAGGTCGCAGTCTCCCCTGGAGGCGTGGGTTCGAATCCCGCCTCAGACAGAGCCCATTGAAAGTACCAAGCAAGAACAAAGCAAACACAGTCAAGAGAGCATTACCAGATGATAAGATGGCAGAGCGGTCTAAGGCGTTGCGTTCAGGTCGCAGTCTCCCCAGGAGGCGTGGGTTCAAATCCCACCTCAGACAGTGCCCATTGAAAGTACCAAGCAAGAACAAAGCAAACACAGTCAAGAGAGCATTACCAGTTGCCAGCATAGCGGAGCGGTCTAAGGCGTTGCGTCCAGGTCGCAGTCTCCACAGGAGGCGTGGGTTCGAATCCCACCTCAGACAGAGCCCATTGAAAGTACCAAGCAAGAACAAAGGAAACACAGTCAAGAAAGCATTACCAGTTGCCAGGATGGCGTAGCGGTCTAAGGCGTTGCGTTCAGGTCGCAGTCTCCCCAGGAGGCGTGGGTTCGAATCCCACCTCAGACAGAGCCCATTGAAAGTACCAAGCAATAACCAAGGAAACACGGTCAAGAGAGCATTACCAGTTGCCAGGATGGCGGAGCGGTCTAAGGCGTTGCGGTCAGGTCACAGTCTCCCCAGGAGGCGTGGGTTCGAATCCCACCTCAGACAGAGCCCATTGAAAGTACCAAGCAAGAACAAAGCAAACACAGTAAAGAGAGCATTACCAGGTGCCAGGATGGCGGAGCGGTCTAAGGCGTTGCGTTCAGGTCGCAGTCTCCCCAGGAGGCGTGGGTTCGAATCCCACCTCAGACAGAGCCCATTGAAAGTACCAAGCAAGAACAAAGCAAACACAGTCAAGAGAGCATTACCAGATGATAAGATGGCAGAGCGGTCTAAGGCGTTGCGTTCAGGTCGCAGTCTCCCCAGGAGGCGTGGGTTCAAATCCCACCTCAGACAGTGCCCATTGAAAGTACCAAGCAAGAACAAAGCAAACACAGTCAAGAGAGCATTACCAGTTGCAAGCATAGCGGAGCGGTCTAAGGCGTTGCGTTCAGGTCGCAGTCTCCACAGGAGGCGTGGGTTCGAATCCCACCTCAGACAGAGCCCATTGAAAGTACCAAGCAATAACCAAGGAAACACGGTCAAGAGAGCATTACCAGTTGCCAGGATGGCGGAGCGGTCTAAGGCGTTGCGTTCAGGTCACAGTCTCCCCAGGAGGCGTGGGTTCGAATCCCACCTCAGACAGAGCACATTGAAAGTACCAAGCAAGAACAAAGCAAACACAGTAAAGAGAGCATTACCAGGTGCCAGGATGGCGGAGCGGTCTAAGGCGTTGCGTTCAGGTCGCAGTCTCCCCAGGAGGCGTGGGTTCGAATCCCACCTCAGACAGAGCCCATTGAAAGTACCAAGCAAGAACAAAGCAAACACATTCAAGAGAGCATTACCAGTTGCCAGGATGGCAGAGCGGTCTAAGGCGCTGCGTTCAGGTCGCAGTCTCCCCAGGAGGCGTGGGTTCAAATCCCGCAGCAGACAGAGCCCAATGAAAGTACCAAGCAATGACAAAGGAAACACGGTCAAGAGAGCATTACCAGTTGCCAGGATGGCGGAGCGGTCTAAGGCGTTGCGTTCAGGTCGCAGTCTCCCCAGGAGGCGTGGGTTCGAATCCCACCTCAGACAGAGCCCATTGAAAGTACCAAGCAAGAACAAAGCAAACACAGTAAAGAGAGCATTACCAGGTGCCAGGATGGCGGAGCGGTCTAAGGCGTTGCGTTCAGGTCGCAGTCTCCCCAGGAGGCGTGGGTTCGAATCCCACCTCAGACAGAGCCCATTGAACGTACCAAGCAAGAACAAAGGAAACACAGTCAAGAAAGCATTACCAGTTGCCAGGATGGCGGAGCGGTCTAAGGCGTTGCGTTCAGGTCGCATTCTCCCCAGGAGGCGTGGGTTCGAATCCCACCTCAGACAGAGCCCATTGAAAGTACCAAGCAAGAACAAAGCAAACACAGTCAAGAGAGCATTACCAGATGATAAGATGGCAGAGCGGTCTAAGGCGTTGCGTTCAGGTCGCAGTCTCCCCAGGAGGCGTGGGTTCAAATCCCACCTCAGACAGTGACCATTGAAAGTACCAAGCAAGAACAAAGCAAACACAGTCAAGAGAGCATTACCAGATGCCAGCATAGCGGAGCGGTCTAAGGCGTTGCGTTCAGGTCGCAGTGTCCCCAGGAGGCGTGGGTTCGAATCCCACCTCAGACAGTGCCCATTGAAAGTACCAAGCAAGAACAAAGCAAACACATTCAAGAGAGCATTACCAGTTGCCAGGATGGCAGAGCGGTCTAAGGCGCTGCGTTCAGGTCGCAGTCTCCCCAGGAGGCGTGGGTTCAAATCCCGCAGCAGACAGAGCCCAATGAAAGTACCAAGCAAGAAGAAAGCAAAGACAGTCAAGAGAGCATTACCAGCTGCAAGGATGGCGGAGCGGTCGAAGGCGTTGCGTTCATTGTCGCAGTCTCCCCAGGAGGCGTGGGTTCGAATCCCACCTCAGACAGAGCCCATTGAAAGTACCAAGCAATGACAAAGGAAACACGGTCAAGAGAGCATTACCAGTTGCCAGGATGGCGGAGCGGTCTAAGGCGTTGCGTTCAGGTGACAGTACCCCAGGAGGCGTGGGTTCGAATCCCACCTCAGACAGAGCCCATTGAAAGTACCAAGCAAGAACAAAGCAAACACAGTAAAGAGAGCATTACCAGGTGCCAGGATGGCGGAGCGGTCTAAGGCGTTGCGTTCAGGTCGCAGTCTCCCCAGGAGGCGTGGGTTCAAATCCCACCTCAGACAGTGCCCATTGAAAGTACCAAGCAAGAACAAAGCAAACACAGTCAAGAGAGCATTACCAGTTGCCAGCATAGCGGAGCGGTCTAAGGCGTTGCGTCCAGGTCGCAGTCTCCACAGGAGGCGTGGGTTCGAATCCCACCTCAGACAGAGCCCATTGAAAGTACCAAGCAAGAACAAAGGAAACACAGTCAAGAAAGCATTACCAGTTGCCAGGATGGCGTAGCGGTCTAAGGCGTTGCGTTCAGGTCGCAGTCTCCCCAGGAGGCGTGGGTTCGAATCCCACCTCAGACAGAGCCCATTGAAAGTACCAAGCAATAACCAAGGAAACACGGTCAAGAGAGCATTACCAGTTGCCAGGATGGCGGAGCGGTCTAAGGCGTTGCGGTCAGGTCACAGTCTCCCCAGGAGGCGTGGGTTCGAATCCCACCTCAGACAGAGCCCATTGAAAGTACCAAGCAAGAACAAAGCAAACACAGTCAAGAGAGCATTACCAGTTGCCAGGATGGCGGAGCGGTCTAAGGCTTTGCGTTCAGGTCGCAGTCTCCCCTGGAGGCGTGGGTTCGAATCCCGCCTCAGACAGAGCCCATTGAAAGTACCAAGCAAGAACAAAGCAAACACAGTAAAGAGAGCATTACCAGGTGCCAGGATGGCGGAGCGGTCTAAGGCGTTGCGTTCAGGTCGCAGTCTCCCCAGGAGGCGTGGGTTCAAATCCCATCTCAGACAGTGCCCATTGAAAGTACCAAGCAAGAACAAAGCAAACACAGTCAAGAGAGCATTACCAGTTGCCAGCATAGCGGAGCGGTCTAAGGCGTTGCGTCCAGGTCGCAGTCTCCACAGGAGGCGTGGGTTCGAATCCCACCTCAGACAGAGCCCATTGAAAGTACCAAGCAAGAACAAAGGAAACACAGTCAAGAAAGCATTACCAGTTGCCAGGATGGCGTAGCGGTCTAAGGCGTTGCGTTCAGGTCGCAGTCTCCCCAGGAGGCGTGGGTTCGAATCCCACCTCAGACAGAGCCCATTGAAAGTACCAAGCAATAACCAAGGAAACACGGTCAAGAGAGCATTACCAGTTGCCAGGATGGCGGAGCGGTCTAAGGCGTTGCGGTCAGGTCACAGTCTCCCCAGGAGGCGTGGGTTCGAATCCCACCTCAGACAGAGCCCATTGAAAGTACCAAGCAAGAACAAAGCAAACACAGTAAAGAGAGCATTACCAGGTGCCAGGATGGCGGAGCGGTCTAAGGCGTTGCGTTCAGGTCGCAGTCTCCCCAGGAGGCGTGGGTTCGAATCCCACCTCAGACAGAGCCCATTGAAAGTACCAAGCAAGAACAAAGCAAACACAGTCAAGAGAGCATTACCAGATGATAAGATGGCAGAGCGGTCTAAGGCGTTGCGTTCAGGTCGCAGTCTCCCCAGGAGGCGTGGGTTCAAATCCCACCTCAGACAGTGCCCATTGAAAGTACCAAGCAAGAACAAAGCAAACACAGTCAAGAGAGCATTACCAGTTGCAAGCATAGCGGAGCGGTCTAAGGCGTTGCGTTCAGGTCGCAGTCTCCACAGGAGGCGTGGGTTCGAATCCCACCTCAGACAGAGCCCATTGAAAGTACCAAGCAATAACCAAGGAAACACGGTCAAGAGAGCATTACCAGTTGCCAGGATGGCGGAGCGGTCTAAGGCGTTGCGTTCAGGTCACAGTCTCCCCAGGAGGCGTGGGTTCGAATCCCACCTCAGACAGAGCACATTGAAAGTACCAAGCAAGAACAAAGCAAACACAGTAAAGAGAGCATTACCAGGTGCCAGGATGGCGGAGCGGTCTAAGGCGTTGCGTTCAGGTCGCAGTCTCCCCAGGAGGCGTGGGTTCGAATCCCACCTCAGACAGAGCCCATTGAAAGTACCAAGCAAGAACAAAGGAAACACAGTCAAGAAAGCATTACCAGTTGCCAGGATGGCGGAGCGGTCTAAGGCGTTGCGTTCAGGTCGCAGTCTCCCCAGGAGGCGTGGGTTCGAATCCCACCTCAGACAGAGCCCATTGAAAGTACCAAGCAAGAACAAAGCAAACACAGTCAAGAGAGCATTACCAGATGATAAGATGGCAGAGCGGTCTAAGGCGTTGCATTCAGGTCGCAGTCTCCCCAGGAGGCGTGGGTTCAAATCCCACCTCAGACAGTGACCATTGAAAGTACCAAGCAAGAACAAAGCAAACACAGTCAAGAGAGCATTACCAGATGCCAGCATAGCGGAGCGGTCTAAGGCGTTGCGTTCAGGTCGCAGTGTCCCCAGGAGGCGTGGGTTCGAATCCCACCTCAGACAGTGCCCATTGAAAGTACCAAGCAAGAACAAAGCAAACACAGTCAAGAGAGCATTACCAGTTGCCAGGATGGCGGAGCGGTCTAAGGTGTTGCGTTCAGGTCGCAGTCTCCCCAGGAGGCGTGTGTTCGAATCCCACCTCAGACAGAGCCCATTGAAAGTACCAAGCAAGAACAAAGCAAACACATTCAAGAGAGCATTACCAGTTGCCAGGATGGCAGAGCGGTCTAAGGCGCTGCGTTCAGGTCGCAGTCTCCCCAGGAGGCGTGGGTTCAAATCCCGCAGCAGACAGAGCCCAATGAAAGTACCAAGCAAGAAGAAAGCAAAGACAGTCAAGAGAGCATTACCAGCTGCAAGGATGGCGGAGCGGTCGAAGGCGTTGCGTTCATTGTCGCAGTCTCCCCAGGAGGCGTGGGTTCGAATCCCACCTCAGACAGAGCCCATTGAAAGTACCAAGCAATGACAAAGGAAACACGGTCAAGAGAGCATTACCAGTTGCCAGGATGGCGGAGCGGTCTAAGGCGTTGCGTTCAGGTCGCAGTCTCCCCAGGAGGCGTGGGTTCGAATCCCACCTCAGACAGAGCCCATTGAAAGTACCAAGCAAGAACAAAGCAAACACAGTCAAGAGAGCATGACCAGATGATAAGATGGCAGAGCGGTCTAAGGCGTTGCGTTCAGGTCGCAGTCTCCCCAGGAGGCGTGGGTTCGAATCCCACCTCAGACAGAGCCCATTGAAAGTACCAAGCAATAACCAAGGAAACACGGTCAAGAGAGCATTACCAGTTGCCAGGATGGCGGAGCGGTCTAAGGCGTTGCGTTCAGGTCACAGTCTCCCCAGGAGGCGTGGATTCGAATCCCACCTCAGACAGAGCCCATTGAAAGTACCAAGCAAGAACAAAGCAAACACAGTAAAGAGAGCATTACCAGGTGCCAGGATGGTGGAGCTGTCTAAGGCGTTGCGTTCAGGTTGCAGTCTCCCCAGGAGGCGTGGGTTCGAATCCCACCTCAGACAGAGCCCATTGAAAGTACCAAGCAAGAACAAAGGAAACACAGTCAAGAAAGCATTACCAGTTGCCAGGATGGCGGAGCGGTCTAAGGCGTTGCGTTCAGGTCGCAGTCTCCCCAGGAGGCGTGGGTTCGAATCCCACCTCAGACAGAGCCCATTGAAAGTACCAAGCAAGAACAAAGCAAACACGGTCAAGAGAGCATTACCAGTTGCCAGGATGGCGGAGCGGTCTAAGGCGTTGCGTTCAGGACGCAGTCTCCACAGGAGGCGTGGGTTCGAATCCCACCTCAGACAGAGCCCATTGAAAGTACCAAGCAATAACCAAGGAAACACGGTCAAGAGAGCATTACCAGTTGCCAGGATGGCGGAGCGGTCTAAGGCGTTGCGGTCAGGTCACAGTCTCCCCAGGAGTCGTGGGTTCGAATCCCACCTCAGACAGAGCCCATTGAAAGTACCAAGCAAGAACAAAGCAAACACAGTCAAGAGAGCATTACCAGATGATAAGATGGCAGAGCGGTCTGAGGCGTTGCGTTCAGGTCACAGTCTCCCCAGGAGGCGTGGGTTCAAATCCCACCTCAGACAGTGCCCATTGAAAGTACCAAGCAAGAACAAAGCAAACACAGTCAAGAGAGCATTACCAGTTGCAAGCATAGCGGAGCGGTCTAAGGCGTTGCGTTCAGGTCGCAGTCTCCACAGGAGGCGTGGGTTCGAATCCCACCTCAGACAGAGCCCATTGAAAGTACCAAGCAATAACCAAGGAAACACGGTCAAGAGAGCATTACCAGTTGCCAGGATGGCGGAGCGGTCTAAGGCGTTGCGTTCAGGTCACAGTCTCCCCAGGAGGCGTGGGTTCGAATCCCACCTCAGACAGAGCCCATTGAAAGTACCAAGCAAGAACAAAGCAAACACAGTAAAGAGAGCATTACCAGGTGCCAGGATGGTGGAGCGGTCTAAGGCGTTGCGTTCAGGTTGCAGTCTCCCCAGGAGGCGTGGGTTCGAATCGCACCTCAGACAGAGCCCATTGAAAGTACCAAGCAAGAACAAAGCACACACAGTCAAGAGAGCATTACCAGATGATAAGATGGCGGAGCGGTCTAAGGCGTTGCGTTCAGGTCGCAGTCTCCCCAGGAGGCGTGGGTTCGAATCCCACCTCAGACAGAGCCCATTGAAAGTACCAAGAAAGAACAAAGCAAACACATTCAAGAGAGCATTACCAGTTGCCAGGATGGCAGAGCGGTCTAAGGCGCTGCGTTCAGGTCGCAGTCTCCCCAGGAGGCGTGGGTTCAAATCCCGCAGCAGACAGAGCTCATTGAAAGTACCAAGCAAGAAGAAAGCAAACACAGTCAAGAGAGCATTACCAGATTCCAGCATAGCGGAGCGGTCTAAGGCGTTGCGTTCAGGTCGCAGTCTCCCCAGGAGGCGTGGGTTCGAATCCCACCTCAGACAGAGCCCATTGAAAGTACCAAGCAAGAACAAAGGAAACACAGTCAAGAAAGCATTACCAGTTGCCAGGATGGCGGAGCGGTCTAAGGCGTTGCGTTCAGGTCGCAGTCTCCCCAGGAGGCGTGGGTTCGAATCCCACCTCAGACAGAGCCCATTGAAAGTACCAAGCAAGAACAAAGCAAACACAGTCAAGAGAGCATTACCAGATGATAAGATGGCAGAGCGGTCTAAGGCGTTGCGTTCAGGTCGCAGTCTCCCCAGGAGGCGTGGGTTCAAATCCCACCTCAGACAGTGACCATTGAAAGTACCAAGCAAGAACAAAGCAAACACAGTCAAGAGAGCATTACCAGATGCCAGCATAGCGGAGCGGTCTAAGGCGTTGCATTCAGGTCGCAGTGTCCCCAGGAGGCGTGGGTTCGAATCCCACCTCAGACAGTGCCCATTGAAAGTACCAAGCAAGAACAAAGCAAACACAGTCAAGAGAGCATTACCAGTTGCCAGGATGGCGGAGCGGTCTAAGGTGTTGCGTTCAGGTCGCAGTCTCCCCAGGAGGCGTGGGTTCGAATCCCACCTCAGACAGAGCCCAATGAAAGTACCAAGCAATGACAAAGGAAACACGGTCAAGAGAGCATTACCAGTTGCCAGGATGGCGGAGCGGTCTAAGGCGTTGCGTTCAGGTCGCAGTCTCCCCAGGAGGCGTGGGTTCGAATCCCACCTCAGACAGAGCCCATTGAAAGTACCAAGCAAGAACAAAGCAAACACAGTCAAGAGAGCAGTACCAGATGATAAGATGGCAGAGCGGTCTAAGGCGTTGCGTTCAGGTCGCAGTCTCCCCAGGAGGCGTGGGTTCAAATCCCACCTCAGACAGTGCCCATTGAAAGTACCAAGCAAGAACAAAGCAAACACAGTCAAGAGAGCATTACCAGTTGCCAGCATAGCGGAGCGGTCTAAGGCGTTGCGTCCAGGTCGCAGTCTCCACAGGAGGCGTGGGTTCGAATCCCACCTCAGACAGAGCCCATTGAAAGTACCAAGCAATAACCAAGGAAACACGGTCAAGAGAGCATTACCAGTTGCCAGGATGGCGGAGCGGTCTAAGGCGTTGCGTTCAGGTCACAGTCTCCCCAGGAGGCGTGGGTTCGAATCCCACCTCAGACAGAGCCCATTGAAAGTACCAAGCAAGAACAAAGCAAACACAGTAAAGAGAGCATTACCAGGTGCCAGGATGGTGGAGCGGTCTAAGGCGTTGCGTTCAGGTTGCAGTCTCCCCAGGAGGCGTGGGTTCGAATCCCACCTCAGACAGAGCCCATTGAAAGTACCAAGCAAGAACAAAGGAAACACAGTCAATAAAGCATTACCAGGTGCCAGGATGGCGGAGCGGTCTAAGGCGTTGCGTTCAGGTCGATGTCTCCCCAGGAGGCGTGGGTTCGAATCCCACCTCAGACAGAGCCCATTGAAAGTACCAAGCAAGAACAAAGCAAACTCAGTCAAGAGAGCATTACCAGTTGCAAGCATAGCGGAGCGGTCTAAGGCGTTGCGTTCAGGTCGCAGTCTCCACAGGAGGCGTGGGTTCGAATCCCACCTCAGACAGAGCCCATTGAAAGTACCAAGCAATAACCAAGGAAACACGGTCAAGAGAGCATTACCAGTTGCCAGGATGGCGGAGCGGTCTAAGGCGTTGCGTTCAGGTCACAGTCTCCCCAGGAGGCGTGGGTTCGAATCCCACCTCAGACAGAGCCCATTGAAAGTACCAAGCAAGAACAAAGCAAACACAGTAAAGAGAGCATTACCAGGTGCCAGGATGGTGGAGCGGTCTAAGGCGTTGCGTTCAGGTTGCAGTCTCCCCAGGAGGCGTGGGTTCAAATCCCACCTCAGACAGTGCCCATTGAAAGTACCAAGCAAGAACAAAGCAAACACGGTCAAGAGAGCATTACCAGTTGCCAGGATGGCGGAGCGGTCTAAGGCGTTGCGGTCAGGTCACAGTCTCCCCAGGAGGCGTGGGTTCGAATCCCACCTCAGACAGAGCCCATTGAAAGTACCAAGCAAGAACAAAGCAAACACAGTAAAGAGAGCATTACCAGGTGCCAGGATGGCGGAGCGGTCTAAGGCGTTGCGTTCAGGTCGCAGTCTCCCCAGGAGGCGTGGGTTCGAATCCCACCTCAGACAGAGCCCATTGAAAGTACCAAGCAAGAACAAAGCAAACACAGTCAAGAGAGCATTACCAGATGATAAGATGGCAGAGCGGTCTAAGGCGTTGCGTTCAGGTCGCAGTCTCCCCAGGAGGCGTGGGTTCAAATCCCACCTCAGACAGTGCCCATTGAAAGTACCAAGCAAGAACAAAGCAAACACAGTCAAGAGAGCATTACCAGTTGCAAGCATAGCGGAGCGGTCTAAGGCGTTGCGTTCAGGTCGCAGTCTCCACAGGAGGCGTGGGTTCGAATCCCACCTCAGACAGAGCCCATTGAAAGTACCAAGCAATAACCAAGGAAACACGGTCAAGAGAGCATTACCAGTTGCCAGGATGGCGGAGCGGTCTAAGGCGTTGCGTTCAGGTCACAGTCTCCCCAGGAGGCGTGGGTTCGAATCCCACCTCAGACAGAGCACATTGAAAGTACCAAGCAAGAACAAAGCAAACACAGTAAAGAGAGCATTACCAGGTGCCAGGATGGCGGAGCGGTCTAAGGCGTTGCGTTCAGGTCGCAGTCTCCCCAGGAGGCGTGGGTTCGAATCCCACCTCAGACAGAGCCCATTGAAAGTACCAAGCAAGAACAAAGGAAACACAGTCAAGAAAGCATTACCAGTTGCCAGGATGGCGGAGCGGTCTAAGGCGTTGCGTTCAGGTCGCAGTCTCCCCAGGAGGCGTGGGTTCGAATCCCACCTCAGACAGAGCCCATTGAAAGTACCAAGCAAGAACAAAGCAAACACAGTCAAGAGAGCATTACCAGATGATAAGATGGCAGAGCGGTCTAAGGCGTTGCGTTCAGGTCGCAGTCTCCCCAGGAGGCGTGGGTTCAAATCCCACCTCAGACAGTGACCATTGAAAGTACCAAGCAAGAACAAAGCAAACACAGTCAAGAGAGCATTACCAGATGCCAGCATAGCGGAGCGGTCTAAGGCGTTGCGTTCAGGTCGCAGTGTCCCCAGGAGGCGTGGGTTCGAATCCCACCTCAGACAGTGCCCATTGAAAGTACCAAGCAAGAACAAAGCAAACACAGTCAAGAGAGCATTACCAGTTGCCAGGATGGCGGAGCGGTCTAAGGTGTTGCGTTCAGGTCGCAGTCTCCCCAGGAGGCGTGGGTTCGAATCCCACCTCAGACAGAGCCCATTGAAAGTACCAAGCAAGAACAAAGCAAACACATTCAAGAGAGCATTACCAGTTGCCAGGATGGCAGAGCGGTTTAAGGCGCTGCGTTCAGGTCGCAGTCTCCCCAGGAGGCGTGGGTTCAAATCCCGCAGCAGACAGAGCCCAATGAAAGTACCAAGCAAGAAGAAAGCAAAGACAGTCAAGAGAGCATTACCAGCTGCAAGGATGGCGGAGCGGTCGAAGGCGTTGCGTTCATTGTCGCAGTCTCCCCAGGAGGCGTGGGTTCGAATCCCACCTCAGACAGAGCCCATTGAAAGTACCAAGCAATGACAAAGGAAACACGGTCAAGAGAGCATTACCAGTTGCCAGGATGGCGGAGCGGTCTAAGGCGTTGCGTTCAGGTCGCAGTCTCCCCAGGAGGCGTGGGTTCGAATCCCACCTCAGACAGAGCCCATTGAAAGTACCAAGCAAGAACAAAGCAAACACAGTCAAGAGAGCATTACCAGATGATAAGATGGCAGAGCGGTCTAAGGCGTTGCGTTCAGGTCGCAGTCTCCCCAGGAGGCGTGGGTTCGAATCCCACCTCAGACAGAGCCCATTGAAAGTACCAAGCAATAACCAAGGAAACACGGTCAAGAGAGCATTACCAGTTGCCAGGATGGCGGAGCGGTCTAAGGCGTTGCGTTCAGGTCACAGTCTCCCCAGGAGGCGTGGATTCGAATCCCACCTCAGACAGAGCCCATTGAAAGTACCAAGCAAGAACAAAGCAAACACAGTCAAGAGAGCAGTACCAGATGATAAGATGGCAGAGCGGTCTAAGGCGTTGCGTTCAGGTCGCAGTCTCCCCAGGAGGCGTGGGTTCAAATCCCACCTCAGACAGTGCCCATTGAAAGTACCAAGCAAGAACAAAGCAAACACAGTCAAGAGAGCATTACCAGTTGCCAGCATAGCGGAGCGGTCTAAGGCGTTGCGTCCAGGTCGCAGTCTCCACAGGAGGCGTGGGTTCGAATCCCACCTCAGACAGAGCCCATTGAAAGTACCAAGCAATAACCAAGGAAACACGGTCAAGAGAGCATTACCAGTTGCCAGGATGGCGGAGCGGTCTAAGGCGTTGCGTTCAGGTCACAGTCTCCCCAGGAGGCGTGGGTTCGAATCCCACCTCAGACAGAGCCCATTGAAAGTACCAAGCAAGAACAAAGCAAACACAGTAAAGAGAGCATTACCAGGTGCCAGGATGGTGGAGCGGTCTAAGGCGTTGCGTTCAGGTTGCAGTCTCCCCAGGAGGCGTGGGTTCGAATCCCACCTCAGACAGAGCCCATTGAAAGTACCAAGCAAGAACAAAGGAAACACAGTCAATAAAGCATTACCAGGTGCCAGGATGGCGGAGCGGTCTAAGGCGTTGCGTTCAGGTCGCAGTCTCCCCAGGAGGCGTGGGTTCGAATCCCACCTCAGACAGAGCCCATTGAAAGTACCAAGCAAGAACAAAGCAAACACAGTCAAGAGAGCATTACCAGTTGCAAGCATAGCGGAGCGGTCTAAGGCGTTGCGTTCAGGTCGCAGTCTCCACAGGAGGCGTGGGTTCGAATCCCACCTCAGACAGAGCCCATTGAAAGTACCAAGCAATAACCAAGGAAACACGGTCAAGAGAGCATTACCAGTTGCCAGGATGGCGGAGCGGTCTAAGGCGTTGCGTTCAGGTCACAGTCTCCCCAGGAGGCGTGGGTTCGAATCCCACCTCAGACAGAGCCCATTGAAAGTACCAAGCAAGAACAAAGCAAACACAGTAAAGAGAGCATTACCAGGTGCCAGGATGGTGGAGCGGTCTAAGGCGTTGCGTTCAGGTTGCAGTCTCCCCAGGAGGCGTGGGTTCGAATCGCACCTCAGACAGAGCCCATTGAAAGTACCAAGCAAGAACAAAGCAAACACAGTCAAGAGAGCATTACCAGATGATAAGATGGCGGAGCGGTCTAAGGCGTTGCGTTCAGGTCGCAGTCTCCCCAGGAGGCGTGGGTTCGAATCCCACCTCAGACAGAGCCCATTGAAAGTACCAAGCAAGAACAAAGCAAACACATTCAAGAGAGCATTACCAGTTGCCAGGATGGCAGAGCGGTCTAAGGCGCTGCGTTCAGGTCGCAGTCTCCCCAGGAGGCGTGGGTTCAAATCCCGCAGCAGACAGAGCTCATTGAAAGTACCAAGCAAGAAGAAAGCAAACACAGTCAAGAGAGCATTACCAGATGCCAGCATAGCGGAGCGGTCTAAGGCGTTGCGTTCAGGTCGCAGTCTCCCCAGGAGGCGTGGGTTCGAATCCCACCTCAGACAGAGCCCATTGAAAGTACCAAGCAAGAACAAAGGAAACACAGTCAAGAAAGCATTACCAGTTGCCAGGATGGCGGAGCGGTCTAAGGCGTTGCGTTCAGGTCGCAGTCTCCCCAGGAGGCGTGGGTTCGAATCCCACCTCAGACAGAGCCCATTGAAAGTACCAAGCAATAACCAAGGAAACACGGTCAAGAGAGCATTACCAGTTGCCAGGATGGCGGAGCGGTCTAAGGCGTTGCGGTCAGGTCACAGTCTCCCCAGGAGGCGTGGGTTCGAATCCCACCTCAGACAGAGCCCATTGAAAGTACCAAGCAAGAACAAAGCAAACACAGTAAAGAGATCATTACCAGGTGCCAGGATGGCGGAGCGGTCTAAGGCGTTGCGTTCAGGTCGCAGTCTCCCCAGGAGGCGTGGGTTCGAATCTCACCTCAGACAGAGCCCATTGAAAGTACCAAGCAAGAACAAAGCAAACACAGTCAAGAGAGCATTACCAGATGATAAGATGGCAGAGCGGTCTAAGGCGTTGCGTTCAGGTCGCAGTCTCCCCAGGAGGCGTGGGTTCAAATCCCACCTCAGACAGTGCCCATTGAAAGTACCAAGCAAGAACAAAGCAAACACAGTCAAGAGAGCATTACCAGTTGCAAGCATAGCGGAGCGGTCTAAGGCGTTGCGTTCAGGTCGCAGTCTCCACAGGAGGCGTGGGTTCGAATCCCACCTCAGACAGAGCCCATTGAAAGTACCAAGCAATAACCAAGGAAACACGGTCAAGAGAGCATTACCAGTTGCCAGGATGGCGGAGCGGTCTAAGGCGTTGCGTTCAGGTCACAGTCTCCCCAGGAGGCGTGGGTTCGAATCCCACCTCAGACAGAGCACATTGAAAGTACCAAGCAAGAACAAAGCAAACACAGTAAAGAGAGCATTACCAGGTGCCAGGATGGCGGAGCGGTCTAAGGCGTTGCGTTCAGGTCGCAGTCTCCCCAGGAGGCGTGGGTTCGAATCCCACCTCAGACAGAGCCCATTGAAAGTACCAAGCAAGAACAAAGGAAACACAGTCAAGAAAGCATTACCAGTTGCCAGGATGGCGGAGCGGTCTAAGGCGTTGCGTTCAGGTCGCAGTCTCCCCAGGAGGCGTGGGTTCGAATCCCACCTCAGACAGAGCCCATTGAAAGTACCAAGCAAGAACAAAGCAAACAGAGTCAAGAGAGCATTACCAGATGATAAGATGGCAGAGCGGTCTAAGGCGTTGCGTTCAGGTCGCAGTCTCCCCAGGAGGCGTGGGTTCAAATCCCACCTCAGACAGTGACCATTGAAAGTACCAAGCAAGAACAAAGCAAACACAGTCAAGAGAGCATTACCAGATGCCAGCATAGCGGAGCGGTCTAAGGCGTTGCGTTCAGGTCGCAGTGTCCCCAGGAGGCGTGGGTTCGAATCCCACCTCAGACAGTGCCCATTGAAAGTACCAAGCAAGAACAAAGCAAACACAGTCAAGAGAGCATTACCAGTTGCCAGGATGGCGGAGCGGTCTAAGGTGTTGCGTTCAGGTCGCAGTCTCCCCAGGAGGCGTGGGTTCGAATCCCACCTCAGACAGAGCCCATTGAAAGTACCAAGCAAGAACAAAGCAAACACATTCAAGAGAGCATTACCAGTTGCCAGGATGGCAGAGCGGTCTAAGGCGCTGCGTTCAGGTCGCAGTCTCCCCAGGAGGCGTGGGTTCAAATCCCGCAGCAGACAGAGCCCAATGAAAGTACCAAGCAAGAAGAAAGCAAAGACAGTCAAGAGAGCATTACCAGCTGCAAGGATGGCGGAGCGGTCGAAGGCGTTGCGTTCATTGTCGCAGTCTCCCCAGGAGGCGTGGGTTCGAATCCCACCTCAGACAGAGCCCATTGAAAGTACCAAGCAATGACAAAGGAAACACGGTCAAGAGAGCATTACCAGTTGCCAGGATGGCGGAGCGGTCTAAGGCGTTGCGTTCAGGTCGCAGTCTCCCCAGGAGGCGTGGGTTCGAATCCCACCTCAGACAGAGCCCATTGAAAGTACCAAGCAAGAACAAAGCAAACACAGTCAAGAGAGCATTACCAGATGATAAGATGGCAGAGCGGTCTAAGGCGTTGCGTTCAGGTCGCAGTCTCCCCAGGAGGCGTGGGTTCGAATCCCACCTCAGACAGAGCCCATTGAAAGTACCAAGCAATAACCAAGGAAACACGGTCAAGAGAGCATTACCAGTTGCCAGGATGGCGGAGCGGTCTAAGGCGTTGCGTTCAGGTCACAGTCTCCCCAGGAGGCGTGGATTCGAATCCCACCTCAGACAGAGCCCATTGAAAGTACCAAGCAAGAACAAAGCAAACACAGTAAAGAGAGCATTACCAGGTGCCAGGATGGTGGAGCGGTCTAAGGCGTTGCGTTCAGGTTGCAGTCTCCCCAGGAGGCGTGGGTTCGAATCCCACCTCAGACAGAGCCCATTGAAAGTACCAAGCAAGAACAAAGGAAACACAGTCAAGAAAGCATTACCAGTTGCCAGGATGGCGGAGCGGTCTAAGGCGTTGCGTTCAGGTCGCAGTCTCCCCAGGAGGCGTGGGTTCGAATCCCACCTCAGACAGAGCCCATTGAAAGTACCAAGCAAGAACAAAGCAAACACGGTCAAGAGAGCATTACCAGTTGCCAGGATGGCGGAGCGGTCTAAGGCGTTGCGTTCAGGACGCAGTCTCCACAGGAGGCGTGTTTTCGAATCCCACCTCAGACAGAGCCCATTGAAAGTACCAAGCAATAACCAAGGAAACACGGTCAAGAGAGCATTACCAGTTGCCAGGATGGCGGAGCGGTCTAAGGCGTTGCGGTCAGGTCACAGTCTCCCCAGGAGTCGTGGGTTCGAATCCCACCTCAGACAGAGCCCATTGAAAGTACCAAGCAAGAACAAAGCAAACACAGTAAAGAGAGCATTACCAGGTGCCAGGATGGCGGAGCGGTCTAAGGCGTTGCGTTCAGGTCGCAGTCTCCCCAGGAGGCGTGGGTTCGAATCCCACCTCAGACAGAGCCCATTGAAAGTACCAAGCAAGAACAAAGCAAACACAGTCAAGAGAGCATTACCAGATGATAAGATGGCAGAGCGGTCTGAGGCGTTGCGTTCAGGTCGCAGTCTCCCCAGGAGGCGTGGGTTCAAATCCCACCTCAGACAGTGCCCATTGAAAGTACCAAGCAAGAACAAAGCAAACACAGTCAAGAGAGCATTACCAGTTGCAAGCATAGCGGAGCGGTCTAAGGCGTTGCGTTCAGGTCGCAGTCTCCACAGGAGGCGTGGGTTCGAATCCCACCTCAGACAGAGCCCATTGAAAGTACCAAGCAATAACCAAGGAAACACGGTCAAGAGAGCATTACCAGTTGCCAGGATGGCGGAGCGGTCTAAGGCGTTGCGTTCAGGTCACAGTCTCCCCAGGAGGCGTGGGTTCGAATCCCACCTCAGACAGAGCCCATTGAAAGTACCAAGCAATAACCAAGGAAACACGGTCAAGAGAGCATTACCAGTTGCCAGGATGGCGGAGCGGTCTAAGGCGTTGCGTTCAGGTCACAGTCTCCCCAGGAGGCGTGGATTCGAATCCCACCTCAGACAGAGCCCATTGAAAGTACCAAGCAAGAACAAAGCAAACACAGTAAAGAGAGCATTACCAGGTGCCAGGATGGTGGAGCGGTCTAAGGCGTTGCGTTCAGGTTGCAGTCTCCCCAGGAGGCGTGGGTTCGAATCCCACCTCAGACAGAGCCCATTGAAAGTACCAAGCAAGAACAAAGGAAACACAGTCAAGAAAGCATTACCAGTTGCCAGGATGGCGGAGCGGTCTAAGGCGTTGCGTTCAGGTCGCAGTCTCCCCAGGAGGCGTGGGTTCGAATCCCACCTCAGACAGAGCCCATTGAAAGTACCAAGCAAGAACAAAGCAAACACGGTCAAGAGAGCATTACCAGTTGCCAGGATGGCGGAGCGGTCTAAGGCGTTGCGTTCAGGACGCAGTCTCCACAGGAGGCGTGTTTTCGAATCCCACCTCAGACAGAGCCCATTGAAAGTACCAAGCAATAACCAAGGAAACACGGTCAAGAGAGCATTACCAGTTGCCAGGATGGCGGAGCGGTCTAAGGCGTTGCGGTCAGGTCACAGTCTCCCCAGGAGTCGTGGGTTCGAATCCCACCTCAGACAGAGCCCATTGAAAGTACCAAGCAAGAACAAAGCAAACACAGTAAAGAGAGCATTACCAGGTGCCAGGATGGCGGAGCGGTCTAAGGCGTTGCGTTCAGGTCGCAGTCTCCCCAGGAGGCGTGGGTTCGAATCCCACCTCAGACAGAGCCCATTGAAAGTACCAAGCAAGAACAAAGCAAACACAGTCAAGAGAGCATTACCAGATGATAAGATGGCAGAGCGGTCTGAGGCGTTGCGTTCAGGTCGCAGTCTCCCCAGGAGGCGTGGGTTCAAATCCCACCTCAGACAGTGCCCATTGAAAGTACCAAGCAAGAACAAAGCAAACACAGTCAAGAGAGCATTACCAGTTGCAAGCATAGCGGAGCGGTCTAAGGCGTTGCGTTCAGGTCGCAGTCTCCACAGGAGGCGTGGGTTCGAATCCCACCTCAGACAGAGCCCATTGAAAGTACCAAGCAATAACCAAGGAAACACGGTCAAGAGAGCATTACCAGTTGCCAGGATGGCGGAGCGGTCTAAGGCGTTGCGTTCAGGTCACAGTCTCCCCAGGAGGCGTGGGTTCGAATCCCACCTCAGACAGAGCCCATTGAAAGTACCAAGCAAGAACAAAGCAAACACAGTAAAGAGAGCATTACCAGGTGCCAGGATGGTGGAGCGGTCTAAGGCGTTGCGTTCAGGTTGCAGTCTCCCCAGGAGGCGTGGGTTCGAATCGCACCTCAGACAGAGCCCATTGAAAGTACCAAGCAAGAACAAAGCAAACACAGTCAAGAGAGCATTACCAGATGATAAGATGGCGGAGCGGTCTAAGGCGTTGCGTTCAGGTCGCAGTCTCCCCAGGAGGCGTGGGTTCGAATCCCACATCAGACAGAGCCCATTGAAAGTACCAAGAAAGAACAAAGCAAACACATTCAAGAGAGCATTACCAGTTGCCAGGATGGCAGAGCGGTCTAAGGCGCTGCGTTCAGGTCGCAGTCTCCCCAGGAGGCGTGGGTTCAAATCCCGCAGCAGACAGAGCTCATTGAAAGTACCAAGCAAGAAGAAAGCAAACACAGTCAAGAGAGCATTACCAGATGCCAGCATAGCGGAGCGGTCTAAGGCGTTGCGTTCAGGTCGCAGTCTCCCCAGGAGGCGTGGGTTCGAATCCCACCTCAGACAGAGCCCATTGAAAGTACCAAGCAAGAACAAAGGAAACACAGTCAAGAAAGCATTACCAGTTGCCAGGATGGCGGAGCGGTCTAAGGCGTTGCGTTCAGGTCGCAGTCTCCCCAGGAGGCGTGGGTTCGAATCCCACCTCAGACAGAGCCCATTGAAAGTACCAAGCAAGAACAAAGCAAACACAGTCAAGAGAGCATTACCAGATGATAAGATGGCAGAGCGGTCTAAGGCGTTGCGTTCAGATCGCAGTCTCCCCAGGAGGCGTGGGTTCAAATCCCACCTCAGACAGTGACCATTGAAAGTACCAAGCAAGAACAAAGCAAACACAGTCAAGAGAGCATTACCAGATGCCAGCATAGCGGAGCGGTCTAAGGCGTTGCATTCAGGTCGCAGTGTCCCCAGGAGGCGTGGGTTCGAATCCCACCTCAGACAGTGCCCATTGAAAGTACCAAGCAAGAACAAAGCAAACACAGTCAAGAGAGCATTACCAGTTGCCAGGATGGCGGAGCGGTCTAAGGTGTTGCGTTCAGGTCGCAGTCTCCCCAGGAGGCGTGGGTTCGAATCCCACCT
Organism: Idiotropiscis lumnitzeri; assembly: GCF_059441095.1. NCBI lineage: Eukaryota > Metazoa > Chordata > Actinopteri > Syngnathiformes > Syngnathidae > Idiotropiscis > Idiotropiscis lumnitzeri. The sequence continues at coordinate 76,262 of NW_028283598.1, forward strand.
CAGACAGAGCCCATTGAAAGTACCAAGCAAGAACAAAGCAAACACATTCAAGAGAGCATTACCAGTTGCCAGGATGGCAGAGCGGTCTAAGGCGCTGCGTTCAGGTCGCAGTCTCCCCAGGAGGCGTGGGTTCAAATCCCGCAGCAGACAGAGCCCAATGAAAGTACCAAGCAATGACAAAGGAAACACGGTCAAGAGAGCATTACCAGTTGCCAGGATGGCGGAGCGGTCTAAGGCGTTGCGTTCAGGTCGCAGTCTCCCCAGGAGGCGTGGGTTCGAATCCCACCTCAGACAGAGCCCATTGAAAGTACCAAGAAAGAACAAAGCAAACACATTCAAGAGAGCATTACCAGTTGCCAGGATGGCAGAGCGGTCTAAGGCGCTGCGTTCAGGTCGCAGTCTCCCCAGGAGGCGTGGGTTCAAATCCCGCAGCAGACAGAGCTCATTGAAAGTACCAAGCAAGAAGAAAGCAAACACAGTCAAGAGAGCATTACCAGATGCCAGCATAGCGGAGCGGTCTAAGGCGTTGCGTTCAGGTTGCAGTCTCCCCAGGAGGCGTGGGTTCGAATCCCACCTCAGACAGAGCCCATTGAAAGTACCAAGCAAGAACAAAGGAAACACAGTCAAGAAAGCATTACCAGTTGCCAGGATGGCGGAGCGGTCTAAGGCGTTGCGTTCAGGTCGCAGTCTCCCCAGGAGGCGTGGGTTCGAATCCCACCTCAGACAGAGCCCATTGAAAGTACCAAGCAAGAACAAAGCAAACACAGTCAAGAGAGCATTACCAGATGATAAGATGGCAGAGCGGTCTAAGGCGTTGCGTTCAGGTCGCAGTCTCCCCAGGAGGCGTGGGTTCAAATCCCACCTCAGACAGTGACCATTGAAAGTACCAAGCAAGAACAAAGCAAACACAGTCAAGAGAGCATTACCAGATGCCAGCATAGCGGAGCGGTCTAAGGCGTTGCATTCAGGTCGCAGTGTCCCCAGGAGGCGTGGGTTCGAATCCCACCTCAGACAGTGCCCATTGAAAGTACCAAGCAAGAACAAAGCAAACACAGTCAAGAGAGCATTACCAGTTGCCAGGATGGCGGAGCGGTCTAAGGTGTTGCGTTCAGGTCGCAGTCTCCCCAGGAGGCGTGGGTTCGAATCCCACCTCAGACAGAGCCCATTGAAAGTACCAAGCAAGAACAAAGCAAACACATTCAAGAGAGCATTACCAGTTGCCAGGATGGCAGAGCGGTCTAAGGCGCTGCGTTCAGGTCGCAGTCTCCCCAGGAGGCGTGGGTTCAAATCCCGCAGCAGACAGAGCCCAATGAAAGTACCAAGCAATGACAAAGGAAACACGGTCAAGAGAGCATTACCAGTTGCCAGGATGGCGGAGCGGTCTAAGGCGTTGCGTTCAGGTCGCAGTCTCCCCAGGAGGCGTGGGTTCGAATCCCACCTCAGACAGAGCCCATTGAAAGTACCAAGCAAGAACAAAGCAAACACAGTCAAGAGAGCAGTACCAGATGATAAGATGGCAGAGCGGTCTAAGGCGTTGCGTTCAGGTCGCAGTCTCCCCAGGAGGCGTGGGTTCAAATCCCACCTCAGACAGTGCCCATTGAAAGTACCAAGCAAGAACAAAGCAAACACAGTCAAGAGAGCATTACCAGTTGCCAGCATAGCGGAGCGGTCTAAGGCGTTGCGTCCAGGTCGCAGTCTCCACAGGAGGCGTGGGTTCGAATCCCACCTCAGACAGAGCCCATTGAAAGTACCAAGCAATAACCAAGGAAACACGGTCAAGAGAGCATTACCAGTTGCCAGGATGGCGGAGCGGTCTAAGGCGTTGCGTTCAGGTCACAGTCTCCCCAGGAGGCGTGGGTTCGAATCCCACCTCAGACAGAGCCCATTGAAAGTACCAAGCAAGAACAAAGCAAACACAGTAAAGAGAGCATTACCAGGTGCCAGGATGGTGGAGCGGTCTAAGGCGTTGCGTTCAGGTTGCAGTCTCCCCAGGAGGCGTGGGTTCGAATCCCACCTCAGACAGAGCCCATTGAAAGTACCAAGCAAGAACAAAGGAAACACAGTCAAGAAAGCATTACCAGTTGCCAGGATGGCGGAGCGGTCTAAGGCGTTGCGTTCAGGTCGCAGTCTCCCCAGGAGGCGTGGGTTCGAATCCCACCTCAGACAGAGCCCATTGAAAGTACCAAGCAAGAACAAAGCAAACACGGTCAAGAGAGCATTACCAGTTGCCAGGATGGCGGAGCGGTCTAAGGCGTTGCGTTCAGGACGCAGTCTCCACAGGAGGCGTGTTTTCGAATCCCACCTCAGACAGAGCCCATTGAAAGTACCAAGCAATAACCAAGGAAACACGGTCAAGAGAGCATTACCAGTTGCCAGGATGGCGGAGCGGTCTAAGGCGTTGCGGTCAGGTCACAGTCTCCCCAGGAGTCGTGGGTTCGAATCCCACCTCAGACAGAGCCCATTGAAAGTACCAAGCAAGAACAAAGCAAACACAGTAAAGAGAGCATTACCAGGTGCCAGGATGGCGGAGCGGTCTAAGGCGTTGCGTTCAGGTCGCAGTCTCCCCAGGAGGCGTGGGTTCGAATCCCACCTCAGACAGAGCCCATTGAAAGTACCAAGCAAGAACAAAGCAAACACAGTCAAGAGAGCATTACCAGATGATAAGATGGCAGAGCGGTCTGAGGCGTTGCGTTCAGGTCGCAGTCTCCCCAGGAGGCGTGGGTTCAAATCCCACCTCAGACAGTGCCCATTGAAAGTACCAAGCAAGAACAAAGCAAACACAGTCAAGAGAGCATTACCAGTTGCAAGCATAGCGGAGCGGTCTAAGGCGTTGCGTTCAGGTCGCAGTCTCCACAGGAGGCGTGGGTTCGAATCCCACCTCAGACAGAGCCCATTGAAAGTACCAAGCAATAACCAAGGAAACACGGTCAAGAGAGCATTACCAGTTGCCAGGATGGCGGAGCGGTCTAAGGCGTTGCGTTCAGGTCACAGTCTCCCCAGGAGGCGTGGGTTCGAATCCCACCTCAGACAGAGCCCATTGAAAGTACCAAGCAAGAACAAAGCAAACACAGTAAAGAGAGCATTACCAGGTGCCAGGATGGTGGAGCGGTCTAAGGCGTTGCGTTCAGGTTGCAGTCTCCCCAGGAGGCGTGGGTTCGAATCGCACCTCAGACAGAGCCCATTGAAAGTACCAAGCAAGAACAAAGCAAACACAGTCAAGAGAGCATTACCAGATGATAAGATGGCGGAGCGGTCTAAGGCGTTGCGTTCAGGTCGCAGTCTCCCCAGGAGGCGTGGGTTCGAATCCCACATCAGACAGAGCCCATTGAAAGTACCAAGAAAGAACAAAGCAAACACATTCAAGAGAGCATTACCAGTTGCCAGGATGGCAGAGCGGTCTAAGGCGCTGCGTTCAGGTCGCAGTCTCCCCAGGAGGCGTGGGTTCAAATCCCGCAGCAGACAGAGCTCATTGAAAGTACCAAGCAAGAAGAAAGCAAACACAGTCAAGAGAGCATTACCAGATGCCAGCATAGCGGAGCGGTCTAAGGCGTTGCGTTCAGGTCGCAGTCTCCCCAGGAGGCGTGGGTTCGAATCCCACCTCAGACAGAGCCCATTGAAAGTACCAAGCAAGAACAAAGGAAACACAGTCAAGAAAGCATTACCAGTTGCCAGGATGGCGGAGCGGTCTAAGGCGTTGCGTTCAGGTCGCAGTCTCCCCAGGAGGCGTGGGTTCGAATCCCACCTCAGACAGAGCCCATTGAAAGTACCAAGCAAGAACAAAGCAAACACAGTCAAGAGAGCATTACCAGATGATAAGATGGCAGAGCGGTCTAAGGCGTTGCGTTCAGATCGCAGTCTCCCCAGGAGGCGTGGGTTCAAATCCCACCTCAGACAGTGACCATTGAAAGTACCAAGCAAGAACAAAGCAAACACAGTCAAGAGAGCATTACCAGATGCCAGCATAGCGGAGCGGTCTAAGGCGTTGCATTCAGGTCGCAGTGTCCCCAGGAGGCGTGGGTTCGAATCCCACCTCAGACAGTGCCCATTGAAAGTACCAAGCAAGAACAAAGCAAACACAGTCAAGAGAGCATTACCAGTTGCCAGGATGGCGGAGCGGTCTAAGGTGTTGCGTTCAGGTCGCAGTCTCCCCAGGAGGCGTGGGTTCGAATCCCACCTCAGACAGAGCCCATTGAAAGTACCAAGCAAGAACAAAGCAAACACATTCAAGAGAGCATTACCAGTTGCCAGGATGGCAGAGCGGTCTAAGGCGCTGCGTTCAGGTCGCAGTCTCCCCAGGAGGCGTGGGTTCAAATCCCGCAGCAGACAGAGCCCAATGAAAGTACCAAGCAATGACAAAGGAAACACGGTCAAGAGAGCATTACCAGTTGCCAGGATGGCGGAGCGGTCTAAGGCGTTGCGTTCAGGTCGCAGTCTCCCCAGGAGGCGTGGGTTCGAATCCCACCTCAGACAGAGCCCATTGAAAGTACCAAGAAAGAACAAAGCAAACACATTCAAGAGAGCATTACCAGTTGCCAGGATGGCAGAGCGGTCTAAGGCGCTGCGTTCAGGTCGCAGTCTCCCCAGGAGGCGTGGGTTCAAATCCCGCAGCAGACAGAGCTCATTGAAAGTACCAAGCAAGAAGAAAGCAAACACAGTCAAGAGAGCATTACCAGATGCCAGCATAGCGGAGCGGTCTAAGGCGTTGCGTTCAGGTTGCAGTCTCCCCAGGAGGCGTGGGTTCGAATCCCACCTCAGACAGAGCCCATTGAAAGTACCAAGCAAGAACAAAGGAAACACAGTCAAGAAAGCATTACCAGTTGCCAGGATGGCGGAGCGGTCTAAGGCGTTGCGTTCAGGTCGCAGTCTCCCCAGGAGGCGTGGGTTCGAATCCCACCTCAGACAGAGCCCATTGAAAGTACCAAGCAAGAACAAAGCAAACACAGTCAAGAGAGCATTACCAGATGATAAGATGGCAGAGCGGTCTAAGGCGTTGCGTTCAGGTCGCAGTCTCCCCAGGAGGCGTGGGTTCAAATCCCACCTCAGACAGTGACCATTGAAAGTACCAAGCAAGAACAAAGCAAACACAGTCAAGAGAGCATTACCAGATGCCAGCATAGCGGAGCGGTCTAAGGCGTTGCATTCAGGTCGCAGTGTCCCCAGGAGGCGTGGGTTCGAATCCCACCTCAGACAGTGCCCATTGAAAGTACCAAGCAAGAACAAAGCAAACACAGTCAAGAGAGCATTACCAGTTGCCAGGATGGCGGAGCGGTCTAAGGTGTTGCGTTCAGGTCGCAGTCTCCCCAGGAGGCGTGGGTTCGAATCCCACCTCAGACAGAGCCCATTGAAAGTACCAAGCAAGAACAAAGCAAACACATTCAAGAGAGCATTACCAGTTGCCAGGATGGCAGAGCGGTCTAAGGCGCTGCGTTCAGGTCGCAGTCTCCCCAGGAGGCGTGGGTTCAAATCCCGCAGCAGACAGAGCTCATTGAAAGTACCAAGCAAGAAGAAAGCAAACACAGTCAAGAGAGCATTACCAGATGCCAGCATAGCGGAGCGGTCTAAGGCGTTGCGTTCAGGTTGCAGTCTCCCCAGGAGGCGTGGGTTCGAATCCCACCTCAGACAGAGCCCATTGAAAGTACCAAGCAAGAACAAAGCAAACACAGTCAAGAGAGCATTAACAGATGCCAGCATAGCGGAGCGGTCTAAGGCGTTGCATTCAGGTCGCAGTGTCCCCAGGAGGCGTGGGTTCGAATCCCACCTCAGACAGTGCCCATTGAAAGTACCAAGCAAGAACAAAGCAAACACAGTCAAGAGAGCATTACCAGTTGCCAGGATGGCGGAGCGGTCTAAGGTGTTGCGTTCAGGTCGCAGTCTCCCCAGGAGGCGTGGGTTCGAATCCCACCTCAGACAGAGCCCATTGAAAGTACCAAGCAAGAACAAAGCAAACACATTCAAGAGAGCATTACCAGTTGCCAGGATGGCAGAGCGGTCTAAGGCGCTGCGTTCAGGTCGCAGTCTCCCCAGGAGGCGTGGGTTCAAATCCCGCAGCAGACAGAGCCCAATGAAAGTACCAAGCAATGACAAAGGAAACACGGTCAAGAGAGCATTACCAGTTGCCAGGATGGCGGAGCGGTCTAAGGCGTTGCGTTCAGGTCGCAGTCTCCCCAGGAGGCGTGGGTTCGAATCCCACCTCAGACAGAGCCCATTGAAAGTACCAAGAAAGAACAAAGCAAACACATTCAAGAGAGCATTACCAGTTGCCAGGATGGCAGAGCGGTCTAAGGCGCTGCGTTCAGGTCGCAGTCTCCCCAGGAGGCGTGGGTTCAAATCCCGCAGCAGACAGAGCTCATTGAAAGTACCAAGCAAGAAGAAAGCAAACACAGTCAAGAGAGCATTACCAGATGCCAGCATAGCGGAGCGGTCTAAGGCGTTGCGTTCAGGTTGCAGTATCCCCAGGAGGCGTGGGTTCGAATCCCACCTCAGACAGAGCCCATTGAAAGTACCAAGCAAGAACAAAGGAAACACAGTCAAGAAAGCATTACCAGTTGCCAGGATGGCGGAGCGGTCTAAGGCGTTGCGTTCAGGTCGCAGTCTCCCCAGGAGGCGTGGGTTCGAATCCCACCTCAGACAGAGCCCATTGAAAGTACCAAGCAAGAACAAAGCAAACACAGTCAAGAGAGCATTACCAGATGATAAGATGGCAGAGCGGTCTAAGGCGTTGCGTTCAGGTCGCAGTCTCCCCAGGAGGCGTGGGTTCAAATCCCACCTCAGACAGTGACCATTGAAAGTACCAAGCAAGAACAAAGCAAACACAGTCAAGAGAGCATTACCAGATGCCAGCATAGCGGAGCGGTCTAAGGCGTTGCATTCAGGTCGCAGTGTCCCCAGGAGGCGTGGGTTCGAATCCCACCTCAGACAGTGCCCATTGAAAGTACCAAGCAAGAACAAAGCAAACACAGTCAAGAGAGCATTACCAGTTGCCAGGATGGCGGAGCGGTCTAAGGTGTTGCGTTCAGGTCGCAGTCTCCCCAGGAGGCGTGGGTTCGAATCCCACCTCAGACAGAGCCCATTGAAAGTACCAAGCAAGAACAAAGCAAACACATTCAAGAGAGCATTACCAGTTGCCAGGATGGCAGAGCGGTCTAAGGCGCTGCGTTCAGGTCGCAGTCTCCCCAGGAGGCGTGGGTTCAAATCCCGCAGCAGACAGAGCCCAATGAAAGTACCAAGCAATGACAAAGGAAACACGGTCAAGAGAGCATTACCAGTTGCCAGGATGGCGGAGCGGTCTAAGGCGTTGCGTTCAGGTCGCAGTCTCCCCAGGAGGCGTGGGTTCGAATCCCACCTCAGACAGAGCCCATTGAAAGTACCAAGAAAGAACAAAGCAAACACATTCAAGAGAGCATTACCAGTTGCCAGGATGGCAGAGCGGTCTAAGGCGCTGCGTTCAGGTCGCAGTCTCCCCAGGAGGCGTGGGTTCAAATCCCGCAGCAGACAGAGCTCATTGAAAGTACCAAGCAAGAAGAAAGCAAACACAGTCAAGAGAGCATTACCAGATGCCAGCATAGCGGAGCGGTCTAAGGCGTTGCGTTCAGGTTGCAGTCTCCCCAGGAGGCGTGGGTTCGAATCCCACCTCAGACAGAGCCCATTGAAAGTACCAAGCAAGAACAAAGGAAACACAGTCAAGAAAGCATTACCAGTTGCCAGGATGGCGGAGCGGTCTAAGGCGTTGCGTTCAGGTCGCAGTCTCCCCAGGAGGCGTGGGTTCGAATCCCACCTCAGACAGAGCCCATTGAAAGTACCAAGCAAGAACAAAGCAAACACAGTCAAGAGAGCATTACCAGATGATAAGATGGCAGAGCGGTCTAAGGCGTTGCGTTCAGGTCGCAGTCTCCCCAGGAGGCGTGGGTTCAAATCCCACCTCAGACAGTGACCATTGAAAGTACCAAGCAAGAACAAAGCAAACACAGTCAAGAGAGCATTACCAGATGCCAGCATAGCGGAGCGGTCTAAGGCGTTGCATTCAGGTCGCAGTGTCCCCAGGAGGCGTGGGTTCGAATCCCACCTCAGACAGTGCCCATTGAAAGTACCAAGCAAGAACAAAGCAAACACAGTCAAGAGAGCATTACCAGTTGCCAGGATGGCGGAGCGGTCTAAGGTGTTGCGTTCAGGTCGCAGTCTCCCCAGGAGGCGTGGGTTCGAATCCCACCTCAGACAGAGCCCATTGAAAGTACCAAGCAAGAACAAAGCAAACACATTCAAGAGAGCATTACCAGTTGCCAGGATGGCAGAGCGGTCTAAGGCGCTGCGTTCAGGTCGCAGTCTCCCCAGGAGGCGTGGGTTCAAATCCCGCAGCAGACAGAGCCCAATGAAAGTACCAAGCAATGACAAAGGAAACACGGTCAAGAGAGCATTACCAGTTGCCAGGATGGCGGAGCGGTCTAAGGCGTTGCGTTCAGGTCGCAGTCTCCCCAGGAGGCGTGGGTTCGAATCCCACCTCAGACAGAGCCCATTGAAAGTACCAAGCAAGAACAAAGCAAACACAGTCAAGAGAGCAGTACCAGATGATAAGATGGCAGAGCGGTCTAAGGCGTTGCGTTCAGGTCGCAGTCTCCCCAGGAGGCGTGGGTTCAAATCCCACCTCAGACAGTGCCCATTGAAAGTACCAAGCAAGAACAAAGCAAACACAGTCAAGAGAGCATTACCAGTTGCCAGCATAGCGGAGCGGTCTAAGGCGTTGCGTCCAGGTCGCAGTCTCCACAGGAGGCGTGGGTTCGAATCCCACCTCAGACAGAGCCCATTGAAAGTACCAAGCAATAACCAAGGAAACACGGTCAAGAGAGCATTACCAGTTGCCAGGATGGCGGAGCGGTCTAAGGCGTTGCGTTCAGGTCACAGTCTCCCCAGGAGGCGTGGGTTCGAATCCCACCTCAGACAGAGCCCATTGAAAGTACCAAGCAAGAACAAAGCAAACACAGTAAAGAGAGCATTACCAGGTGCCAGGATGGTGGAGCGGTCTAAGGCGTTGCGTTCAGGTTGCAGTCTCCCCAGGAGGCGTGGGTTCGAATCCCACCTCAGACAGAGCCCATTGAAAGTACCAAGCAAGAACAAAGGAAACACAGTCAATAAAGCATTACCAGGTGCCAGGATGGCGGAGCGGTCTAAGGCGTTGCGTTCAGGTCGCAGTCTCCCCAGGAGGCGTGGGTTCGAATCCCACCTCAGACAGAGCCCATTGAAAGTACCAAGCAAGAACAAAGCAAACACAGTCAAGAGAGCATTACCAGATGATAAGATGGCAGAGCGGTCTGAGGCGTTGCGTTCAGGTCGCAGTCTCCCCAGGAGGCGTGGGTTCAAATCCCATCTCAGACAGTGCCCATTGAAAGTACCAAGCAAGAACAAAGCAAACACAGTCAAGAGAGCATTACCAGTTTCAAGCATAGCGGAGCGGTCTAAGGCGTTGCGTTCAGGTCGCAGTCTCCACAGGAGGCGTGGGTTCGAATCCCACCTCAGACAGAGCCCATTGAAAGTACCAAGCAATAACCAAGGAAACACGGTCAAGAGAGCATTACCAGTTGCCAGGATGGCGGAGCGGTCTAAGGCGTTGCGTTCAGGTCACAGTCTCCCCAGGAGGCGTGGGTTCGAATCCCACCTCAGACAGAGCCCATTGAAAGTACCAAGCAAGAACAAAGCAAACACAGTAAAGAGAGCATTACCAGGTGCCCGGATGGTGGAGCGGTCTAAGGCGTTGCGTTCAGGTTGCAGTCTCCCCAGGAGGCGTGGGTTCGAATCGCACCTCAGACAGAGCCCATTGAAAGTACCAAGCAAGAACAAAGCAAACACAGTCAAGAGAGCATTACCAGATGATAAGATGGCGGAGCGGTCTAAGGCGTTGCGTTCAGGTCGCAGTCTCCCCAGGAGGCGTGGGTTCGAATCCCACCTCAGACAGAGCCCATTGAAAGTACCAAGCAAGAACAAAGCAAACACATTCAAGAGAGCATTACCAGTTGCCAGGATGGCAGAGCGGTCTAAGGCGCTGCGTTCAGGTCGCAGTCTCCCCAGGAGGCGTGGGTTAAAATCCCGCAGCAGACAGAGCTCATTGAAAGTACCAAGCAAGAAGAAAGCAAACACAGTCAAGAGAGCATTACCAGATGCCAGCATAGCGGAGCGGTCTAAGGCGTTGCGTTCAGGTCGCAGTCTCCCCAGGAGGCGTGGGTTCGAATCCCACCTCAGACAGAGCCCATTGAAAGTACCAAGCAAGAACAAAGGAAACACAGTCAAGAAAGCATTACCAGTTGCCAGGATGGCGGAGCGGTCTAAGGCGTTGCGTTCAGGTCGCAGTCTCCCCAGGAGGCGTGGGTTCGAATCCCACCTCAGACAGAGCCCATTGAAAGTACCAAGCAAGAACAAAGCAAACACAGTCAAGAGAGCATTACCAGATGATAAGATGGCAGAGCGGTCTAAGGCGTTGCGTTCAGGTCGCAGTCTCCCCAGGAGGCGTGGGTTCAAATCCCACCTCATACAGTGACCATTGAAAGTACCAAGCAAGAACAAAGCAAACACAGTCAAGAGAGCATTACCAGATGCCAGCATAGCGGAGCGGTCTAAGGCGTTGCATTCAGGCCGCAGTGTCCCCAGGAGGCGTGGGTTCGAATCCCACCTCAGACAGTGCCCATTGAAAGTACCAAGCAAGAACAAAGCAAACACAGTCAAGAGAGCATTACCAGTTGCCAGGATGGCGGAGCGGTCTAAGGTGTTGCGTTCAGGTCGCAGTCTCCCCAGGAGGCGTGGGTTCGAATCCCACCTCAGACAGAGCCCATTGAAAGTACCAAGCAAGAACAAAGCAAACACATTCAAGAGAGCATTACCAGTTGCCAGGATGGCAGAGCGGTCTAAGGCGCTGCGTTCAGGTCGCAGTCTCCCCAGGAGGCGTGGGTTCAAATCCCGCAGCAGACAGAGCCCAATGAAAGTACCAAGCAATGACAAAGGAAACACGGTCAAGAGAGCATTACCAGTTGCCAGGATGGCGGAGCGGTCTAAGGCGTTGCGTTCAGGTCGCAGTCTCCCCAGGAGGCGTGGGTTCGAATCCCACCTCAGACAGAGCCCATTGAAAGTACCAAGCAATGACAAAGGAAACACGGTCAAGAGAGCATTACCAGTTGCCAGGATGGCGGAGCGGTCTAAGGCGTTGCGTTCAGGTGACAGTCCCCCAGGAGGCGTGGGTTCGAATCCCACCTCAGACAGAGCCCATTGAAAGTACCAAGCAAGAACAAAGCAAACACAGTAAAGAGAGCATTACCAGGTGCCAGGATGGCGGAGCGGTCTAAGGCGTTGCGTTCAGGTCGCAGTCTCCCCAGGAGGCGTGGGTTCGAATCCCACCTCAGACAGAGCCCATTGAAAGTACCAAGCAAGAACAAAGGAAACACAGTCAAGAGAGCATTACCAGTTGCCAGGATGGCGGAGCGGTCTAAGGCTTTGCGTTCAGGTCGCAGTCTCCCCTGGAGGCGTGGGTTCGAATCCCGCCTCAGACAGAGCCCATTGAAAGTACCAAGCAAGAACAAAGCAAACACAGTCAAGAGAGCATTACCAGATGATAAGATGGCAGAGCGGTCTAAGGCGTTGCGTTCAGGTCGCAGTCTCCCCAGGAGGCGTGGGTTCAAATCCCACCTCAGACAGTGCCCATTGAAAGTACCAAGCAAGAACAAAGCAAACACAGTAAAGAGAGCATTACCAGTTGCCAGCATAGCGGAGCGGTCTAAGGCGTTGCGTCCAGGTCGCAGTCTCCACAGGAGGCGTGGGTTCGAATCCCACCTCAGACAGAGCCCATTGAAAGTACCAAGCAAGAACAAAGCAAACACGGTCAAGAGAGCATTACCAGTTGCCAGGATGGCGGAGCGGTCTAAGGCGTTGCGTTCAGGACGCAGTCTCCCCAGGAGGCGTGGGTTCGAATCCCACCTCAGACAGAGCCCATTGAAAGTACCAAGCAAGAACAAAGCAAACACAGTCAAGAAAGCATTACCAGTTGCCAGGATGGCGGAGCGGTCTAAGGCGTTGCGTTCAGGTCGCAGTCTCCCCAGGAGGCGTGGGTTCGAATCCCACCTCAGACAGAGCCCATTGAAAGTACCAAGCAAGAACAAAGCAAACACGGTCAAGAGAGCATTACCAGTTGCCAGGATGGCGGAGCGGTCTAAGGCGTTGCGTTCAGGACGCAGTCTCCACAGGAGGCGTGGGTTCGAATCCCACCTCAGACAGAGCCCATTGAAAGTACCAAGCAATAACCAAGGAAACACGGTCAAGAGAGCATTACCAGTTGCCAGGATGGCGGAGCGGTCTAAGGCGTTGCGGTCAGGTCACAGTCTCCCTAGGAGGCGTGGGTTCGAATCCCACCTCAGACAGAGCCCATTGAAAGTACCAAGCAAGAACAAAGCAAACACAGTAAAGAGAGCATTACCAGGTGCCAGGATGGCGGAGCGGTCTAAGGCGTTGCGTTCAGGTCACAGTCTCCCCAGGAGGCGTGGGTTCGAATCGAACCTCAGACAGAGCCCATTGAAAGTACCAAGCAAGAACAAAGCAAACACAGTCAAGAGAGCATTACCAGATGATAAGATGGCGGAGCGGTCTAAGGCGTTGCGTTCAGGTCGCAGTCTCCCCAGGAGGCGTGGGTTCGAATCCCACCTCAGACAGAGCCCATTGAAAGTACCAAGAAAGAACAAAGCAAACACATTCAAGAGAGCATTACCAGTTGCCAGGATGGCAGAGCGGTCTAAGGCGCTGCGTTCAGGTCGCAGTCTCCCCAGGAGGCGTGGGTTCAAATCCCGCAGCAGACAGAGCTCATTGAAAGTACCAAGCAAGAAGAAAGCAAACTTAGTCAAGAGAGCATTACCAGATGCCAGCATAGCGGAGCGGTCTAAGGCGTTGCGTTCAGGTCGCAGTCTCCCCAGGAGGCGTGGGTTCGAATCCCACCTCAGACAGAGCCCATTGAAAGTACCAAGCAAGAACAAAGGAAACACAGTCAAGAAAGCATTACCAGTTGCCAGGATGGCGGAGCGGTCTAAGGCGTTGCGTTCAGGTCGCAGTCTCCCCAGGAGGCGTGGGTTCGAATCCCACCTCAGACAGAGCCCATTGAAAGTACCAAGCAAGAACAAAGCAAACACAGTCAAGAGAGCATTACCAGATGATAAGATGGCAGAGCGGTCTAAGGCGTTGCGTTCAGGTCGCAGTCTCCCCAGGAGGCGTGGGTTCAAATCCCACCTCAGACAGTGACCATTGAAAGTACCAAGCAAGAACAAAGCAAACACAGTCAAGAGAGCATTACCAGATGCCAGCATAGCGGAGCGGTCTAAGGCGTTGCATACAGGTCGCAGTGTCCCCAGGAGGCGTGGGTTCGAATCCCACCTCAGACAGTGCCCATTGAAAGTACCAAGCAAGAACAAAGCAAACACAGTCAAGAGAGCATTACCAGTTGCCAGGATGGCGGAGCGGTCTAAGGTGTTGCGTTCAGGTCGCAGTCTCCCCAGGAGGCGTGGGTTCGAATCCCACCTCAGACAGAGCCCATTGAAAGTACCAAGCAAGAACAAAGCAAACACATTCAAGAGAGCATTACCAGTTGCCAGGATGGCAGAACGGTCTAAGGCGCTGCGTTCAGGTCGCAGTCTCCCCAGGAGGCGTGGGTTCAAATCCCGCAGCAGACAGAGCCCAATGAAAGTACCAAGAAATAACAAAGGAAACACGGTCAAGAGAGCATTACCAGTTGCCAGGATGGCGGAGCGGTCTAAGGCGTTGCGTTCAGGTCGCAGTCTCCCCAGGAGGCGTGGGTTCGAATCCCACCTCAGACAGAGCCCATTGAAAGTACCAAGCAAGAACAAAGCAAACACAGTCAAGAGAGCAGTACCAGATGATAAGATGGCAGAGCGGTCTAAGGCGTTGCGTTCAGGTCGCAGTCTCCCCAGGAGGCGTGGGTTCAAATCCCACCTCAGACAGTGCCCATTGAAAGTACCAAGCAAGAACAAAGCAAACACAGTCAAGAGAGCATTACCAGTTGCCAGCATAGCGGAGCGGTCTAAGGCGTTGCGTCCAGGTCGCAGTCTCCACAGGAGGCGTGGGTTCGAATCCCACCTCAGACAGAGCCCATTGAAAGTACCAAGCAATAACCAAGGAAACACGGTCAAGAGAGCATTACCAGTTGCCAGGATGGCGGAGCGGTCTAAGGCGTTGCGTTCAGGTCACAGTCTCCCCAGGAGGCGTGGGTTCGAATCCCACCTCAGACAGAGCCCATTGAAAGTACCAAGCAAGAACAAAGCAAACACAGTAAAGAGAGCATTACCAGGTGCCAGGATGGTGGAGCGGTCTAAGGCGTTGCGTTCAGTTTGCAGTCTCCCCAGGAGGCGTGGGTTCGAATCCCACCTCAGACAGAGCCCATTGAAAGTACCAAGCAAGAACAAAGGAAACACAGTCAATAAAGCATTACCAGGTGCCAGGATGGCGGAGCGGTCTAAGGCGTTGCGTTCAGGTCGCAGTCTCCCCAGGAGGCGTGGGTTCAAATCCCACCTCAGACAGTGCCCATTGAAAGTACCAAGCAAGAACAAAGCAAACACAGTCAAGAGAGCATTACCAGTTGCCAGCATAGCGGAGCGGTCTAAGGCGTTGCGTCCAGGTCGCAGTCTCCACAGGAGGCGTGGGTTCGAATCCCACCTCAGACAGAGCCCATTGAAAGTACCAAGCAATAACCAAGGAAACACGGTCAAGAGAGCATTACCAGTTGCCAGGATGGCGGAGCGGTCTAAGGCGTTGCGTTCAGGTCACAGTCTCCCCAGGAGGCGTGGGTTCGAATCCCACCTCAGACAGAGCCCATTGAAAGTACCAAGCAAGAACAAAGCAAACACAGTAAAGAGAGCATTACCAGGTGCCAGGATGGTGGAGCGGTCTAAGGCGTTGCGTTCAGTTTGCAGTCTCCCCAGGAGGCGTGGGTTCGAATCCCACCTCAGACAGAGCCCATTGAAAGTACCAAGCAAGAACAAAGGAAACACAGTCAATAAAGCATTACCAGGTGCCAGGATGGCGGAGCGGTCTAAGGCGTTGCGTTCAGGTCGCAGTCTCCCCAGGAGGCGTGGGTTCGAATCCCACCTCAGACAGAGCCCATTGAAAGTACCAAGCAAGAACAAAGCAAACACAGTCAAGAGAGCATTACCAGATGATAAGATGGCAGAGCGGTCTGAGGCGTTGCGTTCAGGTCGCAGTCTCCCCAGGAGGCGTGGGTTCAAATCCCACCTCAGACAGTGCCCATTGAAAGTACCAAGCAAGAACAAAGCAAACACAGTCAAGAGAGCATTACCAGTTGCAAGCATAGCGGAGCGGTCTAAGGCGTTGCGTTCAGGTCGCAGTCTCCACAGGAGGCGTGGGTTCGAATCCCACCTCAGACAGAGCCCATTGAAAGTACCAAGCAATAACCAAGGAAACACGGTCAAGAGAGCATTACCAGTTGCCAGGATGGCGGAGCGGTCTAAGGCGTTGCGTTCAGGTCACAGTCTCCCCAGGAGGCGTGGGTTCGAATCCCACCTCAGACAGAGCCCATTGAAAGTACCAAGCAAGAACAAAGCAAACACAGTAAAGAGAGCATTACCAGGTGCCAGGATGGTGGAGCGGTCTAAGGCGTTGCGTTCAGGTTGCAGTCTCCCCAGGAGGCGTGGGTTCGAATCGCACCTCAGACAGAGCCCATTGAAAGTACCAAGCAAGAACAAAGCAAACACAGTCAAGAGAGCATTATCAGATGATAAGATGGCGGAGCGGTCTAAGGCGTTGCGTTCAGGTCGCAGTCTCCCCAGGAGGCGTGGGTTCGAATCCCACCTCAGACAGAGCCCATTGAAAGTACCAAGCAAGAACAAAGCAAACACATTCAAGAGAGCATTACCAGTTGCCAGGATGGCAGAGCGGTCTAAGGCGCTGCGTTCAGGTCGCAGTCTCCCCAGGAGGCGTGGGTTCAAATCCCGCAGCAGACAGAGCTCATTGAAAGTACCAAGCAAGAAGAAAGCAAACACAGTCAAGAGAGCATTACCAGATGCCAACATAGCGGAGCGGTCTAAGGCGTTGCGTTCAGGTCGCAGTCTCCCCAGGAGGCGTGGGTTCGAATCCCACCTCAGACAGAGCCCATTGAAAGTACCAAGCAAGAACAAAGGAAACACAGTCAAGAAAGCATTACCAGTTGCCAGGATGGCGGAGCGGTCTAAGGCGTTGCGTTCAGGTCGCAGTCTCCCCAGGAGGCGTGGGTTCGAATCCCACCTCAGACAGAGCCCATTGAAAGTACCAAGCAAGAACAAAGCAAACACAGTCAAGAGAGCATTACCAGATGATAAGATGGCAGAGCGGTCTAAGGCGTTGCGTTCAGGTCGCAGTCTCCCCAGGAGGCGTGGGTTCAAATCCCACCTCAGACAGTGACCATTGAAAGTACCAAGCAAGAACAAAGCAAACACAGTCAAGAGAGCATTACCAGATGCCAGCATAGCGGAGCGGTCTAAGGCGTTGCATTCAGGTCGCAGTGTCCCCAGGAGGCGTGGGTTCGAATCCCACCTCAGACAGTGCCCATTGAAAGTACCAAGCAAGAACAAAGCAAACACAGTCAAGAGAGCATTACCAGTTGCCAGGATGGCGGAGCGGTCTAAGGTGTTGCGTTCAGGTCGCAGTCTCCCCAGGAGGCGTGGGTTCGAATCCCACCTCAGACAGAGCCCATTGAAAGTACCAAGCAAGAACAAAGCAAACACATTCAAGAGAGCATTACCAGTTGCCAGGATGGCAGAGCGGTCTAAGGCGCTGCGTTCAGGTCGCAGTCTCCCCAGGAGGCGTGGGTTCAAATCCCGCAGCAGACAGAGCCCAATGAAAGTACCAAGCAATGACAAAGGAAACACGGTCAAGAGAGCATTACCAGTTGCCAGGATGGCGGAGCGGTCTAAGGCGTTGCGTTCAGGTCGCAGTCTCCCCAGGAGGCGTGGGTTCGAATCCCACCTCAGACATAGCCCATTGAAAGTACCAAGCAAGAACAAAGCAAACACATTCAAGAGAGCATTACCAGTTGCCAGGATGGCAGAGCGGTCTAAGGCGCTGCGTTCAGGTCGCAGTCTCCCCTGGAGGCGTGGGTTCGAATCCCGCCTCAGACAGAGCCCATTGAAAGTACCAAGAAAGAACAAAGCAAACACATTCAAGAGAGCATTACCAGTTGCCAGGATGGCAGAGCGGTCTAAGGCGCTGCGTTCAGGTCGCAGTCTCCCCTGGAGGCGTGGGTTCGAATCCCGCCTCAGACAGAGCCCATTGAAAGTACCAAGCAAGAACAAAGCAAACACAGTCAAGAGAGCATTACCAGATGATAAGATGGCAGAGCGGTCTAAGGCGTTGCGTTCAGGTCGCAGTCTCCCCAGGAGGCGTGGGTTCAAATCCCACCTCAGACAGTGCCCATTGAAAGTACCAAGCAAGAACAAAGCAAACACAGTCAAGAGAGCATTACCAGTTGCCAGCATAGCGGAGCGGTCTAAGGCGTTGCGTCCAGGTCGCAGTCTCCACAGAAGGCGTGGGCTCGAATCCCACCTCAGACAGAGCCCATTGAAAGTACCAAGCAAGAACAAAGCAAACACGGTCAAGAGAGCATTACCAGTTGCCAGGATGGCGGAGCGGTCTAAGGCGTTGCGTTCAGGTCACAGTCTCCCCAGGAGGCGTGGGTTCGAATCCCACCTCAGACAGAGCCCATTGAAAGTACGAAGCAAGAACAAAGGAAACACAGTCAAGAAAGCATTACCAGTTGCCAGGATGGCGGAGCGGTCTAAGGCGTTGCGTTCAGGTCGCAGTCTCCCCAGGAGGCGTGGGTTCGAATCCCACCTCAGACAGAGCCCATTGAAAGTACCAAGCAAGAACAAAGCAAACACGGTCAAGAGAGCATTACCAGTTGCCAGGATGGCGGAGCGGTCTAAGGCGTTGCGTTCAGGACGCAGTCTCCACAGGAGGCGTGGGTTCCAATCCCACCTCAGACAGAGCCCATTGAAAGTACCAAGCAATAACCAAGGAAACACGGTCAAGAGAGCATTACCAGTTGCCAGGATGGCGGAGCGGTCTAAGGCGTTGCGGTCAGGTCACAGTCTCCCTAGGAGGCGTGGGTTCGAATCCCACCTCAGACAGAGCCCATTGAAAGTACCAAGCAAGAACAAAGCAAACACAGTAAAGAGAGCATTACCAGGTGCCAGGATGGCGGAGCGGTCTAAGGCGTTGCGTTCAGGTCACAGTCTCCCCAGGAGGCGTGGGTTCGAATCCCACCTCAGACAGAGCCCATTGAAAGTACCAAGCAAGAACAAAGCAAACACAGTAAAGAGAGCATTACCAGGTGCCAGGATGGCGGAGCGGTCTAAGGCGTTGCGTTCAGGTCGCAGTCTCCCCAGGAGGCGTGGGTTCGAATCCCACCTCAGACAGAGCCCATTGAAAGTACCAAGCAAAAACAAAGGAAACAAAGTCAAGAAAGCATTACCAGTTGCCAGGATGGCGGAGCGGTCTAAGGCGTTGCGTTCAGGTCGCAGTCTCCCCAGGAGGCGTGGGTTCGAATCCCACCTCAGACAGAGCCCATTGAAAGTACCAAGCAAGAACAAAGCAAACACAGTCAAGAGAGCATTACCAGATGATAAGATGGCAGAGCGGTCTAAGGCGTTGCGTTCAGGTCGCAGTCTCCCCAGGAGGCGTGGGTTCAAATCCCACCTCAGACAGTGACCATTGAAAGTACCAAGCAAGAACAAAGCAAACACAGTCAAGAGAGCATTACCAGATGCCAGCATAGCGGAGCGGTCTAAGGCGTTGCGTTCAGGTCGCAGTGTCCCCAGGAGGCGTGGGTTCGAATCCCACCTCAGACAGTGCCCATTGAAAGTACCAAGCAAGAACAAAGCAAACACATTCAAGAGAGCATTACCAGTTGCCAGGATGGCAGAGCGGTCTAAGGCGCTGCGTTCAGGTCGCAGTCTCCCCAGGAGGCGTGGGTTCAAATCCCGCAGCAGACAGAGCCCAATGAAAGTACCAAGCAAGAAGAAAGCAAAGACAGTCAAGAGAGCAGCACCAGCTGCAAGGATGGCGGAGCGGTCGAAGGCGTTGCGTTCATTGTCGCAGTCTCCCCAGGAGGCGTGGGTTCGAATCCCACCTCAGACAGAGCCCATTGAAAGTACCAAGCAATGACAAAGGAAACACGGTCAAGAGAGCATTACCAGTTGCCAGGATGGCGGAGCGGTCTAAGGCGTTGCGTTCAGGTCGCAGTCTCCACAGGAGGCGTGGGTTCGAATCCCAACTCAGACAGAGCCCATTGAAAGTACCAAGCAAGAACAAAGGAAACACAGTCAAGAAAGCATTACCAGTTGCAAGGATGGCGTAGCGGTCTAAGGCGCTGCGTTCAGGTCGCAGTCTCCCCAGGAGGCGTGGGTTTGAATCCCACCTCAGACAGAGCCCATTGAAAGTACCAAGCAATAACCAAGGAAACACGGTCAAGAGAGCATTACCAGTTGCCAGGATGGCGGAGCGGTCTAAGGCGTTGCGGTCAGGTCACAGTCTCCCCAGGAGGCGTGGGTTCGAATCCCACCTCAGACAGAGCCCATTGAAAGTACCAAGCAAGAACAAAGCAAACACAGTCAAGAGAGCATTACCAGATGATAAGATGGCAGAGCGGTCTAAGGCGTTGCGTTCAGGTCGCAGTCTCCCCAGGAGGCGTGGGTTCAAATCCCACCTCAGACAGTGCCCATTGAAAGTACCAAGCAAGAACAAAGCAAACACAGTCAAGAGAGCATTACCAGTTGCAAGCATAGCGGAGCGGTCTAAGGCGTTGCGTTCAGGTCGCAGTCTCCACAGGAGGCGTGGGTTCGAATCCCACCTCAGACAGAGCCCATTGAAAGTACCAAGCAATAACAAAGGAAACACGGTCAAGAGAGCATTACCAGTTGCCAGGATGGCGGAGCGGTCTAAGGCGTTGCGTTCAGGTCACAGTCTCCCCAGGAGGCGTGGGTTCGAATCCCACCTCAGACAGAGCACATTGAAAGTACCAAGCAAGAACAAAGCAAACACAGTAAAGAGAGCATTACCAGGTGCCAGGATGGCGGAGCGGTCTAAGGCGTTGCGTTCAGGTCGCAGTCTCCCCAGGAGGCGTGGGTTCGAATCCCACCTCAGACAGAGCCCATTGAAAGTACCAAGCAAGAACAAAGGAAACACAGTCAAGAAAGCATTACCAGTTGCCAGGATGGCGGAGCGGTCTAAGGCGTTGCGTTCAGGTCGCAGTCTCCCCAGGAGGCGTGGGTTCGAATCCCACCTCAGACAGAGCCCATTGAAAGTACCAAGCAAGAACAAAGCAAACACAGTCAAGAGAGCATTACCAGATGATAAGATGGCAGAGCGGTCTAAGGCGTTGCGTTCAGGTCGCAGTCTCCCCAGGAGGCGTGGGTTCAAATCCCACCTCAGACAGTGACCATTGAAAGTACCAAGCAAGAACAAAGCAAACACAGTCAAGAGAGCATTACCAGATGCCAGCATAGCGGAGCGGTCTAAGGCGTTGCGTTCAGGTCGCAGTGTCCCCAGGAGGCGTGGGTTCGAATCCCACCTCAGACAGTGCCCATTGAAAGTACCAAGCAAGAACAAAGCAAACACAGTCAAGAGAGCATTACCAGTTGCCAGGATGGCGGAGCGGTCTAAGGTGTTGCGTTCAGGTCGCAGTCTCCCCAGGAGGCGTGGGTTCGAATCCCACCTCAGACAGAGCCCATTGAAAGTACCAAGCAAGAACAAAGCAAACACATTCAAGAGAGCATTACCAGTTGCCAGGATGGCAGAGCGGTCTAAGGCGCTGCGTTCAGGTCGCAGTCTCCCCAGGAGGCGTGGGTTCAAATCCCGCAGCAGACAGAGCCCAATGAAAGTACCAAGCAAGAAGAAAGCAAAGACAGTCAAGAGAGCATTACCAGCTGCAAGGATGGCGGAGCGGTCGAAGGCGTTGCGTTCATTGTCGCAGTCTCCCCAGGAGGCGTGGGTTCGAATCCCACCTCAGACAGAGCCCATTGAAAGAACCAAGCAATGACAAAGGAAACACGGTCAAGAGAGCATTACCAGTTGCCAGGATGGCGGAGCGGTCTAAGGCGTTGCGTTCAGGTCGCAGTCTCCCCAGGAGGCGTGGGTTCGAATCCCACCTCAGACAGAGCCCATTGAAAGTACCAAGCAAGAACAAAGCAAACACAGTCAAGAGAGCATTACCAGATGATAAGATGGCAGAGCGGTCTAAGGCGTTGCGTTCAGGTCGCAGTCTCCCCAGGAGGCGTGGGTTCGAATCCCACCTCAGACAGAGCCCATTGAAAGTACCAAGCAATAACCAAGGAAACACGGTCAAGAGAGCATTACCAGTTGCCAGGATGGCGGAGCGGTCTAAGGCGTTGCGTTCAGGTCACAGTCTCCCCAGGAGGCGTGGGTTCGAATCCCACCTCAGACAGAGCCCATTGAAAGTACCAAGCAAGAACAAAGCAAACACAGTAAAGAGAGCATTACCAGGTGCCAGGATGGTGGAGCGGTCTAAGGCGTTGCGTTCAGGTTGCAGTCTCCCCAGGAGGCGTGGGTTCGAATCCCACCTCAAACAGAGCCCATTGAAAGTACCAAGCAAGAACAAAGGAAACACAGTCAAGAAAGCATTACCAGTTGCCAGGATGGCGGAGCGGTCTAAGGCGTTGCGTTCAGGTCGCAGTCTCCCCAGGAGGCGTGGGTTCGAATCCCACCTCAGACAGAGCCCATTGAAAGTACCAAGCAAGAACAAAGCAAACACGGTCAAGAGAGCATTACCAGTTGCCAGGATGGCGGAGCGGTCTAAGGCGTTGCGTTCAGGACGCAGTCTCCACAGGAGGCGTGGGTTCGAATCCCACCTCAGACAGAGCCCATTGAAAGTACCAAGCAATAACCAAGGAAACACGGTCAAGAGAGCATTACCAGTTGCCAGGATGGCGGAGCGGTCTAAGGCGTTGCGGTCAGGTCACAGTCTCCCCAGGAGTCGTGGGTTCGAATCCCACCTCAGACAGAGCCCATTGAAAGTACCAAGCAAGAACAAAACAAACACAGTAAAGAGAGCATTACCAGGTGCCAGGATGGCGGAGCGGTCTAAGGCGTTGCGTTCAGGTCGCAGTCTCCCCAGGAGGCGTGGGTTCGAATCCCACCTCAGACAGAGCCCATTGAAAGTACCAAGCAAGAACAAAGCAAACACAGTCAAGAGAGCATTACCAGATGATAAGATGGCAGAGCGGTCTGAGGCGTTGCGTTCAGGTCGCAGTCTCCCCAGGAGGCGTGGGTTCAAATCCCACCTCAGACAGTGCCCATTGAAAGTACCAAGCAAGAACAAAGCAAACACAGTCAAGAGAGCATTACCAGTTGCAAGCATAGCGGAGCGGTCTAAGGCGTTGCGTTCAGGTCGCAGTCTCCACAGGAGGCGTGGGTTCGAATCCCACCTCAGACAGAGCCCATTGAAAGAACCAAGCAATAACCAAGGAAACACGGTCAAGAGAGCATTACCAGTTGCCAGGATGGCGGAGCGGTCTAAGGCGTTGCGTTCAGGTCACAGTCTCCCCAGGAGGCGTGGGTTCGAATCCCACCTCAGACAGAGCCCATTGAAAGTACCAAGCAAGAACAAAGCAAACACAGTAAAGAGAGCATTACCAGGTGCCAGGATGGTGGAGCGGTCTAAGGCGTTGCGTTCAGGTTGCAGTCTCCCCAGGAGGCGTGGGTTCGAATCCCACCTCAGACAGAGCCCATTGAAAGTACCAAGCAAGAACAAAGCAAACACAGTCAAGAGAGCATTACCAGATGATAAGATGGCGGAGCGGTCTAAGGCGTTGCGTTCAGGTCGCAGTCTCCCCAGGAGGCGTGGGTTCGAATCCCACCTCAGACAGAGCCCATTGAAAGTACCAAGCAAGAACAAAGCAAACACATTCAAGAGAGCATTACCAGTTGCCAGGATGGCAGAGCGGTCTAAGGCGCTGCGTTCAGGTCGCAGTCTCCCCAGGAGGCGTGGGTTCAAATCCCGCAGCAGACAGAGCTCATTGAAAGTACCAAGCAAGAAGAAAGCAAACACAGTCAAGAAAGCATTACCAGATGCCAGCATAGCGGAGCGGTCTAAGGCGTTGCGTTCAGGTCGCAGTCTCCCCAGGAGGCGTGGGTTCGAATCCCACCTCAGACAGAGCCCATTGAAAGTACCAAGCAAGAACAAAGGAAACACAGTCAAGAAAGCATTACCAGTTGCCAGGATGGCGGAGCGGTCTAAGGCGTTGCGTTCAGGTCGCAGTCTCCCCAGGAGGCGTGGGTTCGAATCCCACCTCAGACAGAGCCCATTGAAAGTACCAAGCAAGAACAAAGCAAACACATTCAAGAGAGCATTACCAGTTGCCAGGATGGCAGAGCGGTCTAAGGCGCTGCGTTCAGGTCGCAGTCTCCCCAGGAGGCGTGGGTTCAAATCCCGCAGCAGACAGAGCCCAATGAAAGTACCAAGCAATGACAAAGGAAACACGGTCAAGAGAGCATTACCAGTTGCCAGGATGGCGGAGCGGTCTAAGGCGTTGCGTTCAGGTCGCAGTCTCCCAGGAGGCGTGGGTTCGAATCCCACCTCAGACAGAGCCCATTGAAAGTACCAAGCAAGAACAAAGCAAACACAGTCAAGAGAGCAGTACCAGATGATAAGATGGCAGAGCGGTCTAAGGCGTTGCGTTCAGGTCGCAATCTCCCCAGGAGGCGTGGGTTCAAATCCCACCTCAGACAGTGCCCATTGAAAGTACCAAGCAAGAACAAAGCAAACACAGTCAAGAGAGCATTACCAGTTGCCAGCATAGCGGAGCGGTCTAAGGCGTTGCGTCCAGGTCGCAGTCTCCACAGGAGGCGTGGGTTCGAATCCCACCTCAGACAGAGCCCATTGAAAGTACCAAGCAATAACCAAGGAAACACAGTCAAGAGAGCATTACCAGTTGCCAGGATGGCGGAGCGGTCTAAGGCGTTGCGTTCAGGTCACAGTCTCCCCAGGAGGCGTGGGTTCGAATCCCACCTCAGACAGAGCCCATTGAAAGTACCAAGCAAGAACAAAGCAAACACAGTAAAGAGAGCATTACCAGGTGCCAGGATGGCGGAGCGGTCTAAGGCGTTGCGTTCAGGTTGCAGTCTCCCCAGGAGGCGTTGGTTCGAATCCCACCTCAGACAGAGCCCATTGAAAGTACCAAGCAAGAACAAAGGAAACACAGTCAAGAAAGCATTACCAGTTGCCAGGATGGCGGAGCGGTCTAAGGCGTTGCGTTCAGGTCGCAGTCTCCCAGGAGGCGTGGGTTCGAATCCCACCTCAGACAGAGCCCATTGAAAGTACCAAGCAAGAACAAAGCAAACACAGTCAAGAGAGCATTACCAGATGATAAGATGGCAGAGCGGTCTGAGGCGTTGCGTTCAGGTCGCAGTCTCCCCAGGAGGCGTGGGTTCAAATCCCACCTCAGACAGTGCCCATTGAAAGTACCAAGCAAGAACAAAGCAAACACAGTCAAGAGAGCATTACCAGTTGCAAGCATAGCGGAGCGGTCTAAGGCGTTGCGTTCAGGTCGCAGTCTCCACAGGAGGCGTGGGTTCGAATCCCACCTCAGACAGAGCCCATTGAAAGTACCAAGCAATAACCAAGGAAACACGGTCAAGAGAGCATTACCAGTTGCCAGGATGGCGGAGCGGTCTAAGGCGTTGCGTTCAGGTCACAGTCTCCCCAGGAGGCGTGGGTTCGAATCCCACCTCAGACAGAGCCCATTGAAAGTACCAAGCAAGAACAAAGCAAACACAGTAAAGAGAGCATTACCAGGTGCCAGGATGGTGGAGCGGTCTAAGGCGTTGCGTTCAGGTTGCAGTCTCCCCAGGAGGCGTGGGTTCGAATCCCACCTCAGACAGAGCCCATTGAAAGTACCAAGCAAGAACAAAGCAAACACATTCAAGAGAGCATTACCAGTTGCCAGGATGGCAGAGCGGTCTAAGGCGCTGCGTTCAGGTCGCAGTCTCCCCAGGAGGCGTGGGTTCAAATCCCGCAGCAGACAGAGCTCATTGAAAGTACCAAGCAAGAAGAAAGCAAACACAGTCAAGAGAGCATTACCAGATGCCAGCATAGCGGAGCGGTCTAAGGCGTTGCGTTCAGGTCGCAGTCTCCCCAGGAGGCGTGGGTTCGAATCCCACCTCAGACAGAGCCCATTGAAAGTACCAAGCAAGAACAAAGGAAACACAGTCAAGAAAGCATTACCAGTTGCCAGGATGGCGGAGCGGTCTAAGGCGTTGCGTTCAGGTCGCAGTCTCCCCAGGAGGCGTGGGTTCGAATCCCACCTCAGACAGAGCCCATTGAAAGTACCAAGCAAGAACAAAGCAAACACATTCAAGAGAGCATTACCAGTTGCCAGGATGGCAGAGCGGTCTAAGGCGCTGCGTTCAGGTCGCAGTCTCCCCAGGAGGCGTGGGTTCAAATCCCGCAGCAGACAGAGCCCAATGAAAGTACCAAGCAATGACAAAGGAAACACGGTCAAGAGAGCATTACCAGTTGCCAGGATGGCGGAGCGGTCTAAGGCGTTGCGTTCAGGTCGCAGTCTCCCAGGAGGCGTGGGTTCGAATCCCACCTCAGACAGAGCCCATTGAAAGTACCAAGCAAGAACAAAGCAAACACAGTCAAGAGAGCAGTACCAGATGATAAGATGGCAGAGCGGTCTAAGGCGTTGCGTTCAGGTCGCAGTCTCCCCAGGAGGCGTGGGTTCAAATCCCACCTCAGACAGTGCCCATTGAAAGTACCAAGCAAGAACAAAGCAAACACAGTCAAGAGAGCATTACCAGTTGCCAGCATAGCGGAGCGGTCTAACGCGTTGCGTCCAGGTCGCAGTCTCCACAGGAGGCGTGGGTTCGAATCCCACCTCAGACAGAGCCCATTGAAAGTACCAAGCAATAACCAAGGAAACACGGTCAAGAGAGCATTACCAGTTGCCAGGATGGCGGAGCGGTCTAAGGCGTTGCGTTCAGGTCACAGTCTCCCCAGGAGGCGTGGGTTCGAATCCCACCTCAGACAGAGCCCATTGAAAGTACCAAGCAAGAACAAAGCAAACACAGTAAAGAGAGCATTACCAGGTGCCAGGATGGCGGAGCGGTCTAAGGCGTTGCGTTCAGGTTGCAGTCTCCCCAGGAGGCGTGGGTTCGAATCCCACCTCAGACAGAGCCCATTGAAAGTACCAAGCAAGAACAAAGGAAACACAGTCAAGAAAGCATTACCAGTTGCCAGGATGGCGGAGCGGTCTAAGGCGTTGCGTTCAGGTCGCAGTCTCCCCAGGAGGCGTGGGTTCGAATCCCACCTCAGACAGAGCCCATTGAAAGTACCAAGCAATAACCAAGGAAACACGGTCAAGAGAGCATTACCAGTTGCCAGGATGGCGGAGCGGTCTAAGGCGTTGCGGTCAGGTCACAGTCTCCCTAGGAGGCGTGGGTTCGAATCCCACCTCAGACAGAGCCCATGCGTTCAGGTCACAGTCTCCCCAGGAGGCGTGGGTTCGAATCCCACCTCAGACAGAGCCCATTGAAAGTACCAAGCAAGAACAAAGCAAACACAGTAAAGAGAGCATTACCAGGTGCCAGGATGGCGGAGCGGTCTAAGGCGTTGCGTTCAGGTCGCAGTCTCCCCAGGAGGCGTGGGTTCGAATCCCACCTCAGACAGAGCCCATTGAAAGTACCAAGCAAGAACAAAGGAAACACAGTCAAGAAAGCATTACCAGTTGCCAGGATGGCGGAGCGGTCTAAGGCGTTGCGTTCAGGTCGCAGTCTCCCCAGGAGGCGTGGGTTCGAATCCCACCTCAGACAGAGCCCATTGAAAGTACCAAGCAAGAACAAAGCAAACACAGTCAAGAGAGCATTACCAGATGATAAGATGGCAGAGCGGTCTAAGGCGTTGCGTTCAGGTCGCAGTCTCCCCAGGAGGCGTGGGTTCAAATCCCACCTCAGACAGTGACCATTGAAAGTACCAAGCAAGAACAAAGCAAACACAGTCAAGAGAGCATTACCAGATGCCAGCATAGCGGAGCGGTCTAAGGCGTTGCGTTCAGGTCGCAGTGTCCCCAGGAGGCGTGGGTTCGAATCCCACCTCAGACAGTGCCCATTGAAAGTACCAAGCAAGAACAAAGCAAACACAGTCAAGAGAGCATTACCAGTTGGCAGGATGGCGGAGCGGTCTAAGGTGTTGCGTTCAGGTCGCAGTCTCCCCAGGAGGCGTGGGTTCGAATCCCACCTCAGACAGAGCCCATTGAAAGTACCAAGCAAGAACAAAGCAAACACATTCAAGAGAGCATTACCAGTTGCCAGGATGGCAGAGCGGTCTAAGGCGCTGCGTTCAGGTCACAGTCTCCCCAGGAGGCGTGGGTTCAAATCCCGCAGCAGACAGAGCCCAATGAAAGTACCAAGCAAGAAGAAAGCAAAGACAGTCAAGAGAGCATTACCAGCTGCAAGGATGGCGGAGCGGTCGAAGGCGTTGCGTTCATTGTCGCAGTCTCCCCAGGAGGCGTGGGTTCGAATCCCACCTCAGACAGAGCCCATTGAAAGTACCAAGCAAGAACAAAGCAAACACAGTCAAGAGAGCATTACCAGTTGCCAGGATGGCGGAGCGGTCTAAGGTGTTGCGTTCAGGTCGCAGTCTCCCCAGGAGGCGTGGGTTCGAATCCCACCTCAGACAGAGCCCATTGAAAGTACCAAGCAAGAACAAAGCAAACACATTCAAGAGAGCATTACCAGTTGCCAGGATGGCAGAGCGGTCTAAGGCGCTGCGTTCAGGTCGCAGTCTCCCCAGGAGGCGTGGGTTCAAATCCCGCAGCAGACAGAGCCCAATGAAAGTACCAAGCAAGAACAAAGCAAACACAGTCAAGAGAGTATTACCAGCTGCCAGGATGGCAGAGCGGTCTAAGGCGTTGCGTTCAGGTCGCAGTCTCCCCAGGAGGCGTGGGTACGAATCCCGCCTCAGACAGAGCCCATTGAAGGTACCAAGCAAGAACAAAGCAAACACAGTCAAGAGAGCATTACCAGCTGCCAGGATGGCAGAGCGGTCTAAGGCGTTGCGTTCAGGTCGCAGTCTCCCCAGGAGGCGTGGGTTCGAATCCCGCCTCAGACAGAGCCCATTGAAGGTACCAAGCAAGAACAAAGCAAACACAGTCAAGAGAGCATTACCAGCTGCCAGGATGGCAGAGCGGTCTAAGGCGTTGCGTTCAGGTAGCAGTCTCCCCAGGAGGCGTGGGTTCGAATCCCGCCTCAGACAGAGCCCATTGAAAGTACCAAGCAACAACAAAGCAAACACATTCAAGAGAGCATTACCAGTTGCCAGGATGGCAGAGCGGTCTAAGGCGTTGCGTTCAGGTCGCAGTCTCCCCAGGAGGCGTGGGTTCGAATCCCGCCTCAGACAGAGCCCATTGAAAGTACCAAGCAAGAACAAAGCAAACACAGTCAAGAGGGCATTACCAGTTGCCAGGATGGCAGAGCGGTCTAAGGCGTTGCGTTCAGGTCGCAGTCTCCCCAGGAGGCGTGGGTTCGAATCCCACCTCAGACAGAGCCCATTGAAAGTACCAAGCAAGAACAAAGCAAACACAGTCAAGAGAGCATTACCAGATGATAAGATGGCAGAGCGGTCTGAGGCGTTGCGTTCAGGTCGCAGTCTCCCCAGGAGGCGTGGGTTCAAATCCCACCTCAGACAGTGCCCATTGAAAGTACCAAGCAAGAACAAAGCAAACACAGTCAAGAGAGCATTACCAGTTGCAAGCATAGCGGAGCGGTCTAAGGCGTTGCGTTCAGGTCGCAGTCTCCACAGGAGGCGTGGGTTCGAATCCCACCTCAGACAGAGCCCATTGAAAGTACCAAGCAATAACCAAGGAAACACGGTCAAGAGAGCATTACCAGTTGCCAGGATGGCGGAGCGGTCTAAGGCGTTGCGTTCAGGTCACAGTCTCCCCAGGAGGCGTGGGTTCGAATCCCACCTCAGACAGAGCCCATTGAAAGTACCAAGCAAGAACAAAGCAAACACAGTAAAGAGAGCATTACCAGGTGCCAGGATGGTGGAGCGGTCTAAGGCGTTGCGTTCAGGTTGCAGTCTCCCCAGGAGGCGTGGGTTCGAATCCCACCTCAGACAGAGCCCATTGAAAGTACCAAGCAAGAACAAAGCAAACACAGTCAAGAGAGCATTACCAGATGATAAGATGGCGGAGCGGTCTAAGGCGTTGCGTTCAGGTCGCAGTCTCCCCAGGAGGCGTGGGTTCGAATCCCACCTCAGACAGAGCCCATTGAAAGTACCAAGCAAGAACAAAGCAAACACATTCAAGAGAGCATTACCAGTTGCCAGGATGGCAGAGCGGTCTAAGGCGCTGCGTTCAGGTCGCAGTCTCCCCAGGAGGCGTGGGTTCAAATCCCGCAGCAGACAGAGCTCATTGAAAGTACCAAGCAAGAAGAAAGCAAACACAGTCAAGAGAGCATTACCAGATGCCAGCATAGCGGAGCGGTCTAAGGCGTTGCGTTCAGGTCGCAGTCTCCCCAGGAGGCGTGGGTTCGAATCCCACCTCAGACAGAGCCCATTGAAAGTACCAAGCAAGAACAAAGGAAACACAGTCAAGAAAGCATTACCAGTTGCCAGGATGGCGGAGCGGTCTAAGGCGTTGCGTTCAGGTCGCAGTCTCCCCAGGAGGCGTGGGTTCGAATCCCACCTCAGACAGAGCCCATTGAAAGTACCAAGCAAGAACAAAGCAAACACATTCAAGAGAGCATTACCAGTTGCCAGGATGGCAGAGCGGTCTAAGGCGCTGCGTTCAGGTCGCAGTCTCCCCAGGAGGCGTGGGTTCAAATCCCGCAGCAGACAGAGCCCAATGAAAGTACCAAGCAATGACAAAGGAAACACGGTCAAGAGAGCATTACCAGTTGCCAGGATGGCGGAGCGGTCTAAGGCGTTGCGATCAGGTCGCAGTCTCCCAGGAGGCGTGGGTTCGAATCCCACCTCAGACAGAGCCCATTGAAAGAACCAAGCAAGAACAAAGCAAACACAGTCAAGAGAGCAGTACCAGATGATAAGATGGCAGAGCGGTCTAAGGCGTTGCGTTCAGGTCGCAGTCTCCCCAGGAGGTGTGGGTTCAAATCCCACCTCAGACAGTGCCCATTGAAAGTACCAAGCAAGAACATAGCAAACACAGTCAAGAGAGCATTACCAGTTGCCAGCATAGCGGAGCGGTCTAAGGCGTTGCGTCCAGGTCGCAGTCTCCACAGGAGGCGTGGGTTCGAATCCCACCTCAGACAGAGCCCATTGAAAGTACCAAGCAATAACCAAGGAAACACGGTCAAGAGAGCATTACCAGTTGCCAGGATGGCGGAGCGGTCTAAGGCGTTGCGTTCAGGTCACAGTCTCCCCAGGAGGCGTGGGTTCGAATCCCACCTCAGACAGAGCCCATTGAAAGTACCAAGCAAGAACAAAGCAAACACAGTAAAGAGAGCATTACCAGGTGCCAGGATGGTGGAGCGGTCTAAGGCGTTGCGTTCAGGTTGCAGTCTCCCCAGGAGGCGTGGGTTCGAATCCCACCTCAGACAGAGCCCATTGAAAGTACCAAGCAAGAACAAAGGAAACACAGTCAAGAAAGCATTACCAGTTGCCAGGATGGCGGAGCGGTCTAAGGCGTTGCGTTCAGGTCGCCGTCTCCCCAGGAGGCGTGGGTTCGAATCCCACCTCAGACAGAGCCCATTGAAAGTACCAAGCAAGAACAAAGCAAACACGGTCAAGAGAGCATTACCAGTTGCCAGGATGGCGGAGCGGTCTAAGGCGTTGCGTTCAGGACGCAGTCTCCACAGGAGGCGTGGGTTCGAATCCCACCTCAGACAGAGCCCATTGAAAGTACCAAGCAATAACCAAGGAAACACGGTCAAGAGAGCATTACCAGTTGCCAGGATGGCGGAGCGGTCTAAGGCGTTGCGGTCAGGTCACAGTCTCCCTAGGAGGCGTGGGTTCGAATCCCACCTCAGACAGAGCCCATGCGTTCAGGTCACAGTCTCCCCAGGAGGCGTGGGTTCGAATCCCACCTCAGACAGAGCCCATTGAAAGTACCAAGCAAGAACAAAGCAAACACAGTAAAGAGAGCATTACCAGGTGCCAGGATGGCGGAGCGGTCTAAGGCGTTGCGTTCAGGTCGCAGTCTCCCCAGGAGGCGTGGGTTCGAATCCCACCTCAGACAGAGCCCATTGAAAGTACCAAGCAAGAACAAAGCAAACACATTCAAGAGAGCATTACCAGTTGCCAGGATGGCAGAGCGGTCTAAGGCGCTGCGTTCAGGTCGCAGTCTCCCCAGGAGGCGTGGGTTCAAATCCCGCAGCAGACAGAGCCCAATGAAAGTACCAAGCAATGACAAAGGAAACACGGTCAAGAGAGCATTACCAGTTGCCAGGATGGCGGAGCGGTCTAAGGCGTTGCGTTCAGGTCGCAGTCTCCCAGGAGGCGTGGGTTCGAATCCCACCTCAGACAGAGCCCATTGAAAGTACCAAGCAAGAACAAAGCAAACACAGTCAAGAGAGCAGTACCAGATGATAAGATGGCAGAGCGGTCTAAGGCGTTGCGTTCAGGTCGCAGTCTCCCCAGGAGGCGTGGGTTCAAATCCCACCTCAGACAGTGCCCATTGAAAGTACCAAGCAAGAACATAGCAAACACAGTCAAGAGAGCATTACCAGTTGCCAGCATAGCGGAGCGGTCTAAGGCGTTGCGTCCAGGTCGCAGTCTCCACAGGAGGCGTGGGTTCGAATCCCACCTCAGACAGAGCCCATTGAAAGTACCAAGCAATAACCAAGGAAACACGGTCAAGAGAGCATTACCAGTTGCCAGGATGGCGGAGCGGTCTAAGGCGTTGCGTTCAGGTCACAGTCTCCCCAGGAGGCGTGGGTTCGAATCCCACCTCAGACAGAGCCCATTGAAAGTACCAAGCAAGAACAAAGCAAACACAGTAAAGAGAGCATTACCAGGTGCCAGGATGGTGGAGCGGTCTAAGGCGTTGCGTTCAGGTTGCAGTCTCCCCAGGAGGCGTGGGTTCGAATCCCACCTCAGACAGAGCCCATTGAAAGTACCAAGCAAGAACAAAGGAAACACAGTCAAGAAAGCATTACCAGTTGCCAGGATGGCGGAGCGGTCTAAGGCGTTGCGTTCAGGTCGCCGTCTCCCCAGGAGGCGTGGGTTCGAATCCCACCTCAGACAGAGCCCATTGAAAGTACCAAGCAAGAACAAAGCAAACACGGTCAAGAGAGCATTACCAGTTGCCAGGATGGCGGAGCGGTCTAAGGCGTTGCGTTCAGGACGCAGTCTCCACAGGAGGCGTGGGTTCGAATCCCACCTCAGACAGAGCCCATTGAAAGTACCAAGCAATAACCAAGGAAACACGGTCAAGAGAGCATTACCAGTTGCCAGGATGGCGGAGCGGTCTAAGGCGTTGCGGTCAGGTCACAGTCTCCCTAGGAGGCGTGGGTTCGAATCCCACCTCAGACAGAGCCCATGCGTTCAGGTCACAGTCTCCCCAGGAGGCGTGGGTTCGAATCCCACCTCAGACAGAGCCCATTGAAAGTACCAAGCAAGAACAAAGCAAACACAGTAAAGAGAGCATTACCAGGTGCCAGGATGGCGGAGCGGTCTAAGGCGTTGCGTTCAGGTCGCAGTCTCCCCAGGAGGCGTGGGTTCGAATCCCACCTCAGACAGAGCCCATTGAAAGTACCAAGCAAGAACAAAGGAAACACAGTCAAGAAAGCATTACCAGTTGCCAGGATGGCGGAGCGGTCTAAGGCGTTGCGTTCAGGTCGCAGTCTCCCCAGGAGGCGTGGGTTCGAATCCCACCTCAGACAGAGCCCATTGAAAGTACCAAGCAAGAACAAAGCAAACACAGTAAAGAGAGCATTACCAGGTGCCAGGATGGTGGAGCGGTCTAAGGCGTTGCGTTCAGGTTGCAGTCTCCCCAGGAGGCGTGGGTTCGAATCCCACCTCAGACAGAGCCCATTGAAAGTACCAAGCAAGAACAAAGGAAACACAGTCAAGAAAGCATTACCAGTTGCCAGGATGGCGGAGCGGTCTAAGGCGTTGCGTTCAGGTCGCAGTCTCCCCAGGAGGCGTGGGTTCGAATCCCACCTCAGACAGAGCCCATTGAAAGTACCAAGCAGGAACAAAGGAAACACAGTCAAGAAAGCATTACCAGTTGCCAGGATGGCGGAGCGGTCTAAGGCGTTGCGTTCAGGTCGCAGTCTCCCCAGGAGGCGTGGGTTCGAATCCCACCTCAGACAGAGCCCATTGAAAGTACCAAGCAAGAACAAAGCAAACACAGTCAAGAGAGCATTACCAGATGATAAGATGGCAGAGCGGTCTAAGGCGTTGCGTTCAGGTCGCAGTCTCCCCAGGAGGCGTGGGTTCAAATCCCACCTCAGACAGTGACCATTGAAAGTACCAAGCAAGAACAAAGCAAACACAGTCAAGAGAGCATTACCAGATGCCAGCATAGCGGAGCGGTCTAAGGCGTTGCATTCAGGTCGCAGTGTCCCCAGGAGGCGTGGGTTCGAATCCCACCTCAGACAGTGCCCATTGAAAGTACCAAGCAAGAACAAAGCAAACACAGTCAAGAGAGCATTACCAGTTGCCAGGATGGCGGAGCGGTCTAAGGTGTTGCGTTCAGGTCGCAGTCTCCCCAGGAGGCATGGGTACGAATCCCACCTCAGACAGAGCCCATTGAAAGTACCAAGCAAGAACAAAGGAAACACAGTCAAGAAAGCATTACCAGTTGCCAGGATGGCGGAGCGGTCTAAGGCGTTGCGTCCAGGTCGCAGTCTCCACAGGAGGCGTGGGTTCGAATCCCACCTCAGACAGAGCCCATTGAAAGTACCAAGCAATAACCAAGGAAACACGGTCAAGAGAGCATTACCAGTTGCCAGGATGGCGGAGCGGTCTAAGGCGTTGCATTCAGGTCGCAGTGTCCCCAGGAGGCGTGGGTTCGAATCCCACCTCAGACAGTGCCCATTGAAAGTACCAAGCAAGAACAAAGCAAACACAGTCAAGAGAGCATTACCAGTTGCCAGGATGGCGGAGCGGTCTAAGGCGTTGCGTTCAGTTGACAGTACCCCAGGAGGCGTGGGTTCGAATCCCACCTCAGACAGAGCCCATTGAAAGTACCAAGCAAGAACAAAGCAAACACAGTAAAGAGAGCATTACCAGTTGCCAGGATGGCAGAGCGGTCTAAGGCGCTGCGTTCAGGTCGCAGTCTCCCCAGGAGGCGTGGGTTCAAATCCCGCAGCAGACAGAGCCCAATGAAAGTACCAAGCAAGAAGAAATCAAAGACAGTCAAGAGAGCATTACCAGCTGCAAGGATGGCGGAGCGGTCGAAGGCGTTGCGTTCATTGTCGCAGTCTCCCCAGGAGGCGTGGGTTCGAATCCCACATCAGACAGAGCCCATTGAAAGTACCAAGCAATGACAAAGGAAACACGGTCAAGAGAGCATTACCAGTTGCCAGGATGGCGGAGCGGTCTAAGGCGTTGCGTTCAGGTCGCAGTCTCCCCAGGAGGCGTGGGTTCAAATCCCACCTCAGACAGTGACCATTGAAAGTACCAAGCAAGAACAAAGCAAACACAGTCAAGAGAGCATTACCAGATGCCAGCATAGCGGAGCGGTCTAAGGCGTTGCGTTCAGGTCGCAGTGTCCCCAGGAGGCGTGGGTTCGAATCCCACCTCAGACAGTGCCCATTGAAAGTACCAAGCAAGAACAAAGCAAACACATTCAAGAGAGCATTACCAGTTGCCAGGATGGCAGAGCGGTCTAAGGCGCTGCGTTCAGGTCGCAGTCTCCCCAGGAGGCGTGGGTTCAAATCCCGCAGCAGACAGAGCCCAATGAAAGTACCAAGCAAGAAGAAAGCAAAGACAGTCAAGAGAGCATTACCAGCTGCAAGGATGGCGGAGCGGTCGAAGGCGTTGCGTTCATTGTCGCAGTCTCCCCAGGAGGCGTGGGTTCGAATCCCACCTCAGACAGAGCCCATTGAAAGTACCAAGCAATGACAAAGGAAACACGGTCAAGAGAGCATTACCAGTTGCCAGGATGGCGGAGCGGTCTAAGGCGTTGCGTTCAGTTGACAGTACCCCAGGAGGCGTGGGTTCGAATCCCACCTCAGACAGAGCCCATTGAAAGTACCAAGCAAGAACAACGCAAACACAGTAAAGAGAGCATTACCAGGTGCCAGCATAGCGGAGCGGTCTAAGGCGTTGCGTTCAGGTCGCAGTCTCCACAGGAGGCGTGGGTTCGAATCCCACCTCAGACAGAGCCCATTGAAAGTACCAAGCAATAACCAAGGAAACACGGTCAAGAGAGCATTACCAGTTGCCAGGATGGCGGAGCGGTCTAAGGCGTTGCGTTCAGGTCACAGTCTCCCCAGGAGGCGTGGGTTCGAATCCCACCTGAGACAGAGCCCATTGAAAGTACCAAGCAAGAACAAAGCAAACACAGTAAAGAGAGCATTACCAGGTGCCAGGATGGTGGAGCGGTCTAAGGCGTTGCGTTCAGGTTGCAGTCTCCCCAGGAGGCGTGGGTTCGAATCCCACCTCAGACAGAGCCCATTGAAAGTACCAAGCAAGAACAAAGGAAACACAGTCAAGAAAGCATTACCAGTTGCCAGGATGGCGGAGCGGTCTAAGGTGTTGCGTTCAGGTCGCAGTCTCCCCAGGAGGCGTGGGTTCGAATCCCACCTCAGACAGAGCCCATTGAAAGTACCAAGCAAGAACAAAGCAAACACGGTCAAGAGAGCATTACCAGTTGCCAGGATGGCGGAGCGGTCTAAGGCGTTGCGTTCAGGACGCAGTCTCCACAGGAGGCGTGGGTTCGAATCCCACCTCAGACAGAGCCCATTGAAAGTACCAAGCAATAACCAAGGAAACACGGTCAAGAGAGCATTACCAGTTGCCAGGATGGCGGAGCGGTCTAAGGCGTTGCGGTCAGGTCACAGTCTCCCTAGGAGGCGTGGGTTCGAATCCCACCTCAGACAGAGCCCATTGAAAGTACCAAGCAAGAACAAAGCAAACACAGTAAAGAGAGCATTACCAGGTGCCAGGATGGCGGAGCGGTCTAAGGCGTTGCGTTCAGGTCACAGTCTCCCCAGGAGGCGTGGGTTCGAATCCCACCTCAGACAGAGCCCATTGAAAGTACCAAGCAAGAACAAAGCAAACACAGTAAAGAGAGCATTACAAGGTGCCAGGATGGCGGAGCGGTCTAAGGCGTTGCGTTCAGGTCGCAGTCTCCCTAGGAGGCGTGGGTTCGAATCCCACCTCAGACAGAGCCCATTGAAAGTACCAAGCAAGAACAAAGCAAACACAGTCAAGAGAGCATTACCAGATTATAAGATGGCAGAGCGGTCTAAGGCGTTGCGTTCAGGTCGCAGTCTCCCCAGGAGGCGTGGGTTCAAATCCCACCTCAGACAGTGACCATTGAAAGTACCAAGCAAGAACAAAGCAAACACAGTAAAGAGAGCATTACCAGGTGCCAGGATGGTGGAGCGGTCTAAGGCGTTGCGTTCAGGTTGCAGTCTCCCCAGGAGGCGTGGGTTCGAATCCCACCTCAGACAGAGCCCATTGAAAGTACCAAGCAAGAACAAAGGAAACACAGTCAAGAAAGCATTACCAGTTGCCAGGATGGCGGAGCGGTCTAAGGCGTTGCGTTCAGGTCGCCGTCTCCCCAGGAGGCGTGGGTTCGAATCCCACCTCAGACAGAGCCCATTGAAAGTACCAAGCAAGAACAAAGCAAACACGGTCAAGAGAGCATTACCAGTTGCCAGGATGGCGGAGCGGTCTAAGGCGTTGCGTTCAGGACGCAGTCTCCACAGGAGGCGTGGGTTCGAATCCCACCTCAGACAGAGCCCATTGAAAGTACCAAGCAATAACCAAGGAAACACGGTCAAGAGAGCATTACCAGTTGCCAGGATGGCGGAGCGGTCTAAGGCGTTGCGGTCAGGTCACAGTCTCCCTAGGAGGCGTGGGTTCGAATCCCACCTCAGACAGAGCCCATGCGTTCAGGTCACAGTCTCCCCAGGAGGCGTGGGTTCGAATCCCACCTCAGACAGAGCCCATTGAAAGTACCAAGCAAGAACAAAGCAAACACAGTAAAGAGAGCATTACCAGGTGCCAGGATGGCGGAGCGGTCTAAGGCGTTGCGTTCAGGTCGCAGTCTCCCCAGGAGGCGTGGGTTCGAATCCCACCTCAGACAGAGCCCATTGAAAGTACCAAGCAAGAACAAAGGAAACACAGTCAAGAAAGCATTACCAGTTGCCAGGATGGCGGAGCGGTCTAAGGCGTTGCGTTCAGGTCGCAGTCTCCCCAGGAGGCGTGGGTTCGAATCCCACCTCAGACAGAGCCCATTGAAAGTACCAAGCAAGAACAAAGCAAACACAGTAAAGAGAGCATTACCAGGTGCCAGGATGGTGGAGCGGTCTAAGGCGTTGCGTTCAGGTTGCAGTCTCCCCAGGAGGCGTGGGTTCGAATCCCACCTCAGACAGAGCCCATTGAAAGTACCAAGCAAGAACAAAGGAAACACAGTCAAGAAAGCATTACCAGTTGCCAGGATGGCGGAGCGGTCTAAGGCGTTGCGTTCAGGTCGCAGTCTCCCCAGGAGGCGTGGGTTCGAATCCCACCTCAGACAGAGCCCATTGAAAGTACCAAGCAGGAACAAAGGAAACACAGTCAAGAAAGCATTACCAGTTGCCAGGATGGCGGAGCGGTCTAAGGCGTTGCGTTCAGGTCGCAGTCTCCCCAGGAGGCGTGGGTTCGAATCCCACCTCAGACAGAGCCCATTGAAAGTACCAAGCAAGAACAAAGCAAACACAGTCAAGAGAGCATTACCAGATGATAAGATGGCAGAGCGGTCTAAGGCGTTGCGTTCAGGTCGCAGTCTCCCCAGGAGGCGTGGGTTCAAATCCCACCTCAGACAGTGACCATTGAAAGTACCAAGCAAGAACAAAGCAAACACAGTCAAGAGAGCATTACCAGATGCCAGCATAGCGGAGCGGTCTAAGGCGTTGCATTCAGGTCGCAGTGTCCCCAGGAGGCGTGGGTTCGAATCCCACCTCAGACAGTGCCCATTGAAAGTACCAAGCAAGAACAAAGCAAACACAGTCAAGAGAGCATTACCAGTTGCCAGGATGGCGGAGCGGTCTAAGGTGTTGCGTTCAGGTCGCAGTCTCCCCAGGAGGCATGGGTACGAATCCCACCTCAGACAGAGCCCATTGAAAGTACCAAGCAAGAACAAAGGAAACACAGTCAAGAAAGCATTACCAGTTGCCAGGATGGCGGAGCGGTCTAAGGCGTTGCGTCCAGGTCGCAGTCTCCACAGGAGGCGTGGGTTCGAATCCCACCTCAGACAGAGCCCATTGAAAGTACCAAGCAATAACCAAGGAAACACGGTCAAGAGAGCATTACCAGTTGCCAGGATGGCGGAGCGGTCTAAGGCGTTGCATTCAGGTCGCAGTGTCCCCAGGAGGCGTGGGTTCGAATCCCACCTCAGACAGTGCCCATTGAAAGTACCAAGCAAGAACAAAGCAAACACAGTCAAGAGAGCATTACCAGTTGCCAGGATGGCGGAGCGGTCTAAGGCGTTGCGTTCAGTTGACAGTACCCCAGGAGGCGTGGGTTCGAATCCCACCTCAGACAGAGCCCATTGAAAGTACCAAGCAAGAACAAAGCAAACACAGTAAAGAGAGCATTACCAGTTGCCAGGATGGCAGAGCGGTCTAAGGCGCTGCGTTCAGGTCGCAGTCTCCCCAGGAGGCGTGGGTTCAAATCCCGCAGCAGACAGAGCCCAATGAAAGTACCAAGCAAGAAGAAATCAAAGACAGTCAAGAGAGCATTACCAGCTGCAAGGATGGCGGAGCGGTCGAAGGCGTTGCGTTCATTGTCGCAGTCTCCCCAGGAGGCGTGGGTTCGAATCCCACATCAGACAGAGCCCATTGAAAGTACCAAGCAATGACAAAGGAAACACGGTCAAGAGAGCATTACCAGTTGCCAGGATGGCGGAGCGGTCTAAGGCGTTGCGTTCAGGTCGCAGTCTCCCCAGGAGGCGTGGGTTCAAATCCCACCTCAGACAGTGACCATTGAAAGTACCAAGCAAGAACAAAGCAAACACAGTCAAGAGAGCATTACCAGATGCCAGCATAGCGGAGCGGTCTAAGGCGTTGCGTTCAGGTCGCAGTGTCCCCAGGAGGCGTGGGTTCGAATCCCACCTCAGACAGTGCCCATTGAAAGTACCAAGCAAGAACAAAGCAAACACATTCAAGAGAGCATTACCAGTTGCCAGGATGGCAGAGCGGTCTAAGGCGCTGCGTTCAGGTCGCAGTCTCCCCAGGAGGCGTGGGTTCAAATCCCGCAGCAGACAGAGCCCAATGAAAGTACCAAGCAAGAAGAAAGCAAAGACAGTCAAGAGAGCATTACCAGCTGCAAGGATGGCGGAGCGGTCGAAGGCGTTGCGTTCATTGTCGCAGTCTCCCCAGGAGGCGTGGGTTCGAATCCCACCTCAGACAGAGCCCATTGAAAGTACCAAGCAATGACAAAGGAAACACGGTCAAGAGAGCATTACCAGTTGCCAGGATGGCGGAGCGGTCTAAGGCGTTGCGTTCAGTTGACAGTACCCCAGGAGGCGTGGGTTCGAATCCCACCTCAGACAGAGCCCATTGAAAGTACCAAGCAAGAACAACGCAAACACAGTAAAGAGAGCATTACCAGTTGCCAGGATGGCAGAGCGGTCTAAGGCGCTGCGTTCAGGTCGCAGTCTCCCCAGGAGGCGTGGGTTCAAATCCCGCAGCAGACAGAGCCTATTGAAAGTACCAAGCAAGAACAAAGCAAACACAGTCAAGAGAGCATTACCAGTTGCCAGCATAGCGGAGCGGTCTAAGGCGTTGCGTTCAGGTCGCAGTCTCCACAGGAGGCGTGGGTTCGAATCCCACCTCAGACAGAGCCCATTGAAAGTACCAAGCAATAACCAAGGAAACACGGTCAAGAGAGCATTACCAGTTGCCAGGATGGCGGAGCGGTCTAAGGCGTTGCGTTCAGGTCACAGTCTCCCCAGGAGGCGTGGGTTCGAATCCCACCTGAGACAGAGCCCATTGAAAGTACCAAGCAAGAACAAAGCAAACACAGTAAAGAGAGCATTACCAGGTGCCAGGATGGTGGAGCGGTCTAAGGCGTTGCGTTCAGGTTGCAGTCTCCCCAGGAGGCGTGGGTTCGAATCCCACCTCAGACAGAGCCCATTGAAAGTACCAAGCAAGAACAAAGGAAACACAGTCAAGAAAGCATTACCAGTTGCCAGGATGGCGGAGCGGTCTAAGGTGTTGCGTTCAGGTCGCAGTCTCCCCAGGAGGCGTGGGTTCGAATCCCACCTCAGACAGAGCCCATTGAAAGTACCAAGCAAGAACAAAGCAAACACGGTCAAGAGAGCATTACCAGTTGCCAGGATGGCGGAGCGGTCTAAGGCGTTGCGTTCAGGACGCAGTCTCCACAGGAGGCGTGGGTTCGAATCCCACCTCAGACAGAGCCCATTGAAAGTACCAAGCAATAACCAAGGAAACACGGTCAAGAGAGCATTACCAGTTGCCAGGATGGCGGAGCGGTCTAAGGCGTTGCGGTCAGGTCACAGTCTCCCTAGGAGGCGTGGGTTCGAATCCCACCTCAGACAGAGCCCATTGAAAGTACCAAGCAAGAACAAAGCAAACACAGTCAAGAGAGCATTACCAGATTATAAGATGGCAGAGCGGTCTAAGGCGTTGCGTTCAGGTCGCAGTCTCCCCAGGAGGCGTGGGTTCAAATCCCACCTCAGACAGTGACCATTGAAAGTACCAAGCAAGAACAAAGCAAACACAGTCAAGAGAGCATTACCAGATGCCAGCATAGCGGAGCGGTCTAAGGCGTTGCGTTCAGGTCGCAGTGTCCCCAGGAGGCGTGGGTTCGAATCCCACCTCAGACAGTGCCCATTGAAAGTACCAAGCAAGAACAAAGCAAACACAGTAAAGAGAGCATTACAAGGTACCAGGATGGCGGAGCGGTCTAAGGCGTTGCGTTCAGGTCGCAGTCTCCCCAGGAGGCGTGGGTTCGAATCCCACCTCAGACAGAGCCCATTGAAAGTACCAAGCAGGAACAAAGGAAACACAGTCAAGAAAGCATTACCAGTTGCCAGGATGGCGGAGCGGTCTAAGGCGTTGCGTTCAGGTCGCAGTCTCCCCAGGAGGCGTGGGTTCGAATCCCACCTCAGACAGAGCCCATTGAAAGTACCAAGCAAGAACAAAGCAAACACAGTCAAGAGAGCATTACCAGATGATAAGATGGCAGAGCGGTCTAAGGCGTTGCGTTCAGGTCGCAGTCTCCCCAGGAGGCGTGGGTTCAAATCCCACCTCAGACAGTGACCATTGAAAGTACCAAGCAAGAACAAAGCAAACACAGTCAAGAGAGCATTAGCAGATGCCAGCATAGCGGAGCGGTCTAAGGCGTTGCGTTCAGGTCGCAGTGTCCCCAGGAGGCGTGGGTTCGAATCCCACCTCAGACAGTGCCCATTGAAAGTACCAAGCAAGAACAAAGCAAACACAGTCAAGAGAGCATTACCAGTTGCCAGGATGGCGGAGCGGTCTAAGGTGTTGCGTTCAGGTCGCAGTTTCCCCAGGAGGCGTGGGTTCGAATCCCACCTCAGACAGAGCCCATTGAAAGTACCAAGCAAGAACAAAGGAAACACAGTCAAGAAAGCATTACCAGTTGCCAGGATGGCGGAGCGGTCTAAGGCGTTGCGTCCAGGTCGCAGTCTCCACAGGAGGCGTGGGTTCGAATCCCACCTCAGACAGAGCCCATTGAAAGTACCAAGCAATAACCAAGGAAACACGGTCAAGAGAGCATTACCAGTTGCCAGGATGGCGGAGCGGTCTAAGGCGTTGCATTCAGGTCGCAGTGTCCCCAGGAGGCGTGGGTTCGAATCCCACCTCAGACAGTGCCCATTGAAAGTACCAAGCAAGAACAAAGCAAACACAGTCAAGAGAGCATTACCAGTTGCCAGGATGGCGGAGCGGTCTAAGGCGTTGCGTTCAGTTGACAGTACCCCAGGAGGCGTGGGTTCGAATCCCACCTCAGACAGAGCCCATTGAAAGTACCAAGCAAGAACAAAGCAAACACAGTAAAGAGAGCATTACCAGTTGCCAGGATGGCAGAGCGGTCTAAGGCGCTGCGTTCAGGTCGCAGTCTCCCCAGGAGGCGTGGGTTCAAATCCCGCAGCAGACAGAGCCCAATGAAAGTACCAAGCAAGAAGAAATCAAAGACAGTCAAGAGAGCATTACCAGCTGCAAGGATGGCGGAGCGGTCGAAGGCGTTGCGTTCATTGTCGCAGTCTCCCCAGGAGGCGTGGGTTCGAATCCCACCTCAGACAGAGCCCATTGAAAGTACCAAGCAATGACAAAGGAAACACGGTCAAGAGA
This sequence comes from Idiotropiscis lumnitzeri, assembly GCF_059441095.1. NCBI lineage: Eukaryota > Metazoa > Chordata > Actinopteri > Syngnathiformes > Syngnathidae > Idiotropiscis > Idiotropiscis lumnitzeri. The sequence goes on from NW_028283598.1 coordinate 118,754, forward strand.
GCATTACCAGTTGCCAGGATGGCGGAGCGGTCTAAGGCGTTGCGTTCAGGTCGCAGTCTCCCCAGGAGGCGTGGGTTCGAATCCCACCTCAGACAGAGCCCATTGAAAGTACCAAGCAAGAACAAAGCAAACACAGTCAAGAGAGCATTACCAGATGATAAGATGGCAGAGCGGTCTAAGGCGTTGCGTTCAGGTCGCAGTCTCCCCAGGAGGTGTGGGTTCAAATCCCACCTCAGACAGTGCCCATTGAAAGTACCAAGCAAGAACAAAGCAAACACAGTCAAGAGAGCATTACCAGTTGCCAGCATAGCGGAGCGGTCTAAGGCGTTGCGTCCAGGTCGCAGTCTCCACAGGAGGCGTGGGTTCGAATCCCACCTCAGACAGAGCCCATTGAAAGTACCAAGCAATAACCAAGGAAACACGGTCAAGAGAGCATTACCAGTTGCCAGGATGGCGGAGCGGTCTAAGGCGTTGCGTTCAGGTCGCAGTCTCCCCAGGAGGCGTGGGTTCGAATCCCACCTCAGACAGAGCCCATTGAAAGTACCAAGCAAGAACAAAGCAAACACAGTCAAGAGAGCATTACCAGATGATAAGATGGCAGAGCGGTCTAAGGCGTTGCGTTCAGGTCGCAGTCTCCCCAGGAGGTGTGGGTTCAAATCCCACCTCAGACAGTGCCCATTGAAAGTACCAAGCAAGAACAAAGCAAACACAGTCAAGAGAGCATTACCAGCTGCAAGGATGGCGGAGCGGTCGAAGGCGTTGCGTTCATTGTCGCAGTCTCCCCAGGAGGCGTGGGTTCGAATCCCACCTCAGACAGAGCCCATTGAAAGTACCAAGCAATGACAAAGGAAACACGGTCAAGAGAGCATTACCAGTTGCCAGGATGGCGGAGCGGTCTAAGGCGTTGCGTTCAGGTCGCAGTCTCCCCAGGAGGCGTGGGTTCGAATCCCACCTCAGACAGAGCCCATTGAAAGTACCAAGCAAGAACAAAGCAAACACAGTCAAGAGAGCATTACCAGATGATAAGATGGCAGAGCGGTCTAAGGCGTTGCGTTCAGGTCGCAGTCTCCCCAGGAGGTGTGGGTTCAAATCCCACCTCAGACAGTGCCCATTGAAAGTACCAAGCAAGAACAAAGCAAACACAGTCAAGAGAGCATTACCAGTTGCCAGCATAGCGGAGCGGTCTAAGGCGTTGCGTCCAGGTCGCAGTCTCCACAGGAGGCGTGGGTTCGAATCCCACCTCAGACAGAGCCCATTGAAAGTACCAAGCAATAACCAAGGAAACACGGTCAAGAGAGCATTACCAGTTGCCAGGATGGCGGAGCGGTCTAAGGCGTTGCATTCAGGTCGCAGTGTCCCCAGGAGGCGTGGGTTCGAATCCCACCTCAGACAGTGCCCATTGAAAGTACCAAGCAAGAACAAAGCAAACACAGTCAAGAGAGCATTACCAGTTGCCAGGATGGCGGAGCGGTCTAAGGTGTTGCGTTCAGGTCGCAGTCTCCCCAGGAGGCGTGGGTTCGAATCCCACCTCAGACAGAGCCCATTGAAAGTACCAAGCAAGAACAAAGGAAACACAGTCAAGAAAGCATTACCAGTTGCCAGGATGGCGGAGCGGTCTAAGGCGTTGCGTTCAGGTCGCAGTCTCCCCAGGAGGCGTGGGTTCGAATCCCACCTCAGACAGAGCCCATTGAAAGTACCAAGCAAGAACAAAGCAAACACAGTCAAGAGAGCATTACCAGATGATAAGATGGCAGAGCGGTCTAAGGCGTTGCGTTCAGGTCGCAGTCTCCCCAGGAGGCGTGGGTTCAAATCCCACCTCAGACAGTGACCATTGAAAGTACCAAGCAAGAACAAAGCAAACACAGTCAAGAGAGCATTACCAGATGCCAGCATAGCGGAGCGGTCTAAGGCGTTGCGTTCAGGTCGCAGTGTCCCCAGGAGGCGTGGGTTCGAATCCCACCTCAGACAGTGCCCATTGAAAGTACCAAGCAAGAACAAAGCAAACACATTCAAGAGAGCATTACCAGTTGCCAGGATGGCAGAGCGGTCTAAGGCGCTGCGTTCAGGTCGCAGTCTCCCCAGGAGGCGTGGGTTCAAATCCCGCAGCAGACAGAGCCCAATGAAAGTACCAAGCAAGAAGAAAGCAAAGACAGTCAAGAGAGCATTACCAGCTGCAAGGATGGCGGAGCGGTCGAAGGCGTTGCGTTCATTGTCGCAGTCTCCCCAGGAGGCGTGGGTTCGAATCCCACCTCAGACAGAGCCCATTGAAAGTACCAAGCAATGACAAAGGAAACACGGTCAAGAGAGCATTACCAGTTGCCAGGATGGCGGAGCGGTCTAAGGCGTTGCGTTCAGTTGACAGTACCCCAGGAGGCGTGGGTTCGAATCCCACCTCAGACAGAGCCCATTGAAAGTACCAAGCAAGAACAACGCAAACACAGTAAAGAGAGCATTACCAGTTGCCAGGATGGCAGAGAGGTCTAAGGCGCTGCGTTCAGGTCGCAGTCTCCCCAGGAGGCGTGGGTTCAAATCCCGCAGCAGACAGAGCCCAATGAAAGTACCAAGCAAGAAGAAATCAAAGACAGTCAAGAGAGCATTACCAGCTGCAAGGATGGCGGAGCGGTCGAAGGCGTTGCGTTCATTGTCGCAGTCTCCCCAGGAGGCGTGGGTTCGAATCCCACCTCAGACAGAGCCCATTGAAAGTACCAAGCAATGACAAAGGAAACACGGTCAAGAGAGCATTACCAGTTGCCAGGATGGCGGAGCGGTCTAAGGCGTTGCGTTCAGGTCGCAGTCTCCCCAGGAGGTGTGGGTTCGAATCCCACCTCAGACAGAGCCCATTGAAAGTACCAAGCAAGAACAAAGCAAACACAGTCAAGAGAGCATTACCAGATGATAAGATGGCAGAGCGGTCTAAGGCGTTGCGTTCAGGTCGCAGTCTCCCCAGGAGGCGTGGGTTCAAATCCCACCTCAGACAGTGCCCATTGAAAGTACCAAGCAAGAACAAAGCAAACACAGTCAAGAGAGCATTACCAGTTGCCAGCATAGCGGAGCGGTCTAAGGCGTTGCGTCCAGGTCGCAGTCTCCACAGGAGGCGTGGGTTCGAATCCCACCTCAGACAGAGCCCATTGAAAGTACCAAGCAATAACCAAGGAAACACGGTCAAGAGAGCATTACCAGTTGCCAGGATGGCGGAGCGGTCTAAGGCGTTGCGTTCAGGTCACAGTCTCCCCAGGAGGCGTGGGTTCGAATCCCACCTCAGACAGAGCCCATTGAAAGTACCAAGCAAGAACAAAGCAAACACAGTAAAGAGAGCATTACCAGGTGCCAGGATGGTGGAGCGGTCTAAGGCGTTGCGTTCAGGTCGCAGTCTCCCCAGGAGGCGTGGGTTCGAATCCCACCTCAGACAGAGCCCATTGAAAGTACCAAGCAAGAACAAAGCAAACACAGTCAAGAGAGCATTACCAGATGATAAGATGGCAGAGCGGTCTAAGGCGTTGCGTTCAGGTCGCAGTCTCCCCAGGAGGCGTGGGTTCGAATCCCACCTCAGACAGAGCCCATTGAAAGTACCAAGCAAGAACAAAGCAAACACAGTCAAGAGAGCATTACCAGATGATAAGATGGCAGAGCGGTCTGAGGCGTTGCGTTCAGGTCGCAGTCTCCCCAGGAGGCGTGGGTTCAAATCCCACCTCAGACAGTGCCCATTGAAAGTACCAAGCAAGAACAAAGCAAACACATTCAAGAGAGCTTTACCAGTTGCCAGGATGTCAGAGCGGTCTAAGGCGCTGCGTTCAGGTCGCAGTCTCCCCAGGAGGCGTGGGTTCAAATCCCGCAGCAGACAGAGCCCAATGAAAGTACCAAGCAAGAAGAAAGCAAAGACAGTCAAGAGAGCATTACCAGCTGCAAGGATGGCGGAGCGGTCGAAGGCGTTGCGTTCATTGTCGCAGTCTCCCCAGGAGGCGTGGGTTCGAATCCCACCTCAGACAGAGCCCATTGAAAGTACCAAGCAATGACAAAGGAAACACGGTCAAGAGAGCATTACCAGTTGCCAGGATGGCAGAGCGGTCTAAGGCGCTGCGTTCAGGTCGCAGTCTCCCCAGGAGGCGTGGGTTCAAATCCCGCAGCAGACAGAGCCCAATGAAAGTACCAAGCAAGAAGAAATCAAAGACAGTCAAGAGAGCATTACCAGCTGCAAGGATGGCGGAGCGGTCGAAGGCGTTGCGTTCATTGTCGCAGTCTCCCCAGGAGGCGTGGGTTCGAATCCCACCTCAGACAGAGCCCATTGAAAGTACCAAGCAATGACAAAGGAAACACGGTCAAGAGAGCATTACCAGTTGCCAGGATGGCGGAGCGGTCTAAGGCGTTGCGTTCAGGTCGCAGTCTCCCCAGGAGGCGTGGGTTCGAATCCCACCTCAGACAGAGCCCATTGAAAGTACCAAGCAAGAACAAAGCAAACACAGTCAAGAGAGCATTACCAGATGATAAGATGGCAGAGCGGTCTAAGGCGTTGCGTTCAGGTCGCAGTCTCCCCAGGAGGTGTGGGTTCAAATCCCACCTCAGACAGTGCCCATTGAAAGTACCAAGCAAGAACAAAGCAAACACAGTCAAGAGAGCATTACCAGTTGCCAGCATAGCGGAGCGGTCTAAGGCGTTGCGTCCAGGTCGCAGTCTCCACAGGAGGCGTGGGTTCGAATCCCACCTCAGACAGAGCCCATTGAAAGTACCAAGCAATAACCAAGGAAACACGGTCAAGAGAGCATTACCAGTTGCCAGGATGGCGGAGCGGTCTAAGGCGTTGCGTTCAGGTCACAGTCTCCCCAGGAGGCGTGGGTTCGAATCCCACCTCAGACAGAGCCCATTGAAAGTACCAAGCAAGAACAAAGCAAACACAGTCAAGAGAGCATTACCAGATGATAAGATGGCAGAGCGGTCTAAGGCGTTGCGTTCAGGTCGCAGTCTCCCCAGGAGGCGTGGGTTCGAATCCCACCTCAGACAGAGCCCATTGAAAGTACCAAGCAAGAACAAAGCAAACACAGTCAAGAGAGCATTACCAGATTATAAGATGGCAGAGCGGTCTAAGGCGTTGCGTTCAGGTCGCAGTCTCCCCAGGAGGCGTGGGTTCAAATCCCACCTCAGACAGTGACCATTGAAAGTACCAAGCAAGAACAAAGCAAACACAGTCAAGAGAGCATTACCAGATGCCAGCATAGCGGAGCGGTCTAAGGCGTTGCGTTCAGGTCGCAGTGTCCCCAGGAGGCGTGGGTTCGAATCCCACCTCAGACAGTGCCCATTGAAAGTACCAAGCAAGAACAAAGCAAACACAGTCAAGAGAGCATTACCAGTTGCCAGGATGGCGGAGCGGTCTAAGGTGTTGCGTTCAGGTCGCAGTCTCCCCAGGAGGCGTGGGTTCGAATCCCATCTCAGACAGAGCCCATTGAAAGTACCAAGCAAGAACAAAGCAAACACATTCAAGAGAGCATTACCAGTTGCCAGGATGGCAGAGCCGTCTAAGGCGCTGCGTTCAGGTCGCAGTCTCCCCAGGAGGCGTGGGTTCAAATCCCGCAGCAGACCGAGCCCAATGAAAGTACCAAGCAAGAAGAAATCAAAGACAGTCAAGAGAGCATTACCAGCTGCAAGGATGGCGGAGCGGTCGAAGGCGTTGCGTTCATTGTCGCAGTCTCCCCAGGAGGCGTGGGTTCGAATCCCACCTCAGACAGAGCCCATTGAAAGTACCAAGCAATGACAAAGGAAACACGGTCAAGAGAGCATTACCAGTTGCCAGGATGGCGGAGCGGTCTAAGGCGTTGCGTTCAGGTCGCAGTCTCCCCAGGAGGCGTGGGTTCGAATCCCACCTCAGACAGAGCCCATTGAAAGTACCAAGCAATGACAAAGGAAACACGGTCAAGAGAGCATTACCAGTTGCCAGGATGGCGGAGCGGTCTAAGGCGTTGCGTTCAGGTCGCAGTCTCCCCAGGAGGCGTGGGTTCGAATCCCACCTCAGACAGAGCCCATTGAAAGTACCAAGCAAGAACAAAGCAAACACAGTCAAGAGAGCATTACCAGATGATAAGATGGCAGAGCGGTCTAAGGCGTTGCGTTCAGGTCGCAGTCTCCCCAGGAGGCGTGGGTTCAAATCCCACCTCAGACAGTGCCCATTGAAAGTACCAAGCAAGAACAAAGCAAACACAGTCAAGAGAGCATTACCAGTTGCCAGCATAGCGGAGCGGTCTAAGGCGTTGCGTCCAGGTCGCAGTCTCCACAGGAGGCGTGGGTTCGAATCCCACCTCAGACAGAGCCCATTGAAAGTACCAAGCAATAACCAAGGAAACACGGTCAAGAGAGCATTACCAGTTGCCAGGATGGCGGAGCGGTCTAAGGCGTTGCGTTCAGGTCACAGTCTCCCCAGGAGGCGTGGGTTCGAATCCCACCTCAGACAGAGCCCATTGAAAGTACCAAGCAAGAACAAAGCAAACACAGTAAAGAGAGCATTACCAGGTGCCAGGATGGTGGAGCGGTCTAAGGCGTTGCGTTCAGGTCGCAGTCTCCCCAGGAGGCGTGGGTTCGAATCCCACCTCAGACAGAGCCCATTGAAAGTACCAAGCAAGAACAAAGCAAACACAGTCAAGAGAGCATTACCAGATGATAAGATGGCAGAGCGGTCTAAGGCGTTGCGTTCAGGTCGCAGTCTCCCCAGGAGGCGTGGGTTCGAATCCCACCTCAGACAGAGCCCATTGAAAGTACCAAGCAAGAACAAAGCAAACACAGTCAAGAGAGCATTACCAGATGATAAGATGGCAGAGCGGTCTGAGGCGTTGCGTTCAGGTCGCAGTCTCCCCAGGAGGCGTGGGTTCAAATCCCACCTCAGACAGTGCCCATTGAAAGTACCAAGCAAGAACAAAGCAAACACATTCAAGAGAGCTTTACCAGTTGCCAGGATGTCAGAGCGGTCTAAGGCGCTGCGTTCAGGTCGCAGTCTCCCCAGGAGGCGTGGGTTCAAATCCCGCAGCAGACAGAGCCCAATGAAAGTACCAAGCAAGAAGAAAGCAAAGACAGTCAAGAGAGCATTACCAGCTGCAAGGATGGCGGAGCGGTCGAAGGCGTTGCGTTCATTGTCGCAGTCTCCCCAGGAGGCGTGGGTTCGAATCCCACCTCAGACAGAGCCCATTGAAAGTACCAAGCAATGACAAAGGAAACACGGTCAAGAGAGCATTACCAGTTGCCAGGATGGCAGAGCGGTCTAAGGCGCTGCGTTCAGGTCGCAGTCTCCCCAGGAGGCGTGGGTTCAAATCCCGCAGCAGACAGAGCCCAATGAAAGTACCAAGCAAGAAGAAATCAAAGACAGTCAAGAGAGCATTACCAGCTGCAAGGATGGCGGAGCGGTCGAAGGCGTTGCGTTCATTGTCGCAGTCTCCCCAGGAGGCGTGGGTTCGAATCCCACCTCAGACAGAGCCCATTGAAAGTACCAAGCAATGACAAAGGAAACACGGTCAAGAGAGCATTACCAGTTGCCAGGATGGCGGAGCGGTCTAAGGCGTTGCGTTCAGGTCGCAGTCTCCCCAGGAGGCGTGGGTTCGAATCCCACCTCAGACAGAGCCCATTGAAAGTACCAAGCAAGAACAAAGCAAACACAGTCAAGAGAGCATTACCAGATGATAAGATGGCAGAGCGGTCTAAGGCGTTGCGTTCAGGTCGCAGTCTCCCCAGGAGGTGTGGGTTCAAATCCCACCTCAGACAGTGCCCATTGAAAGTACCAAGCAAGAACAAAGCAAACACAGTCAAGAGAGCATTACCAGTTGCCAGCATAGCGGAGCGGTCTAAGGCGTTGCGTCCAGGTCGCAGTCTCCACAGGAGGCGTGGGTTCGAATCCCACCTCAGACAGAGCCCATTGAAAGTACCAAGCAATAACCAAGGAAACACGGTCAAGAGAGCATTACCAGTTGCCAGGATGGCGGAGCGGTCTAAGGCGTTGCGTTCAGGTCACAGTCTCCCCAGGAGGCGTGGGTTCGAATCCCACCTCAGACAGAGCCCATTGAAAGTACCAAGCAAGAACAAAGCAAACACAGTCAAGAGAGCATTACCAGATGATAAGATGGCAGAGCGGTCTAAGGCGTTGCGTTCAGGTCGCAGTCTCCCCAGGAGGCGTGGGTTCGAATCCCACCTCAGACAGAGCCCATTGAAAGTACCAAGCAAGAACAAAGCAAACACAGTCAAGAGAGCATTACCAGATTATAAGATGGCAGAGCGGTCTAAGGCGTTGCGTTCAGGTCGCAGTCTCCCCAGGAGGCGTGGGTTCAAATCCCACCTCAGACAGTGACCATTGAAAGTACCAAGCAAGAACAAAGCAAACACAGTCAAGAGAGCATTACCAGATGCCAGCATAGCGGAGCGGTCTAAGGCGTTGCGTTCAGGTCGCAGTGTCCCCAGGAGGCGTGGGTTCGAATCCCACCTCAGACAGTGCCCATTGAAAGTACCAAGCAAGAACAAAGCAAACACAGTCAAGAGAGCATTACCAGTTGCCAGGATGGCGGAGCGGTCTAAGGTGTTGCGTTCAGGTCGCAGTCTCCCCAGGAGGCGTGGGTTCGAATCCCATCTCAGACAGAGCCCATTGAAAGTACCAAGCAAGAACAAAGCAAACACATTCAAGAGAGCATTACCAGTTGCCAGGATGGCAGAGCCGTCTAAGGCGCTGCGTTCAGGTCGCAGTCTCCCCAGGAGGCGTGGGTTCAAATCCCGCAGCAGACCGAGCCCAATGAAAGTACCAAGCAAGAAGAAATCAAAGACAGTCAAGAGAGCATTACCAGCTGCAAGGATGGCGGAGCGGTCGAAGGCGTTGCGTTCATTGTCGCAGTCTCCCCAGGAGGCGTGGGTTCGAATCCCACCTCAGACAGAGCCCATTGAAAGTACCAAGCAATGACAAAGGAAACACGGTCAAGAGAGCATTACCAGTTGCCAGGATGGCGGAGCGGTCTAAGGCGTTGCGTTCAGGTCGCAGTCTCCCCAGGAGGCGTGGGTTCGAATCCCACCTCAGACAGAGCCCATTGAAAGTACCAAGCAAGAACAAAGCAAACACAGTCAAGAGAGCATTACCAGATGATAAGATGGCAGAGCGGTCTAAGGCGTTGCGTTCAGGTCGCAGTCTCCCCAGGAGGCGTGGGTTCAAATCCCACCTCAGACAGTGCCCATTGAAAGTACCAAGCAAGAACAAAGCAAACACAGTCAAGAGAGCATTACCAGTTGCCAGCATAGCGGAGCGGTCTAAGGCGTTGCGTCCAGGTCGCAGTCTCCACAGGAGGCGTGGGTTCGAATCCCACCTCAGACAGAGCCCATTGAAAGTACCAAGCAATAACCAAGGAAACACGGTCAAGAGAGCATTACCAGTTGCCAGGATGGCGGAGCGGTCTAAGGCGTTGCATTCAGGTCGCAGTGTCCCCAGGAGGCGTGGGTTCGAATCCCACCTCAGACAGTGCCCATTGAAAGTACCAAGCAAGAACAAAGCAAACACAGTCAAGAGAGCATTACCAGTTGCCAGGATGGCGGAGCGGTCTAAGGCGTTGCGTTCAGTTGACAGTACCCCAGGAGGCGTGGGTTCGAATCCCACCTCAGACAGAGCCCATTGAAAGTACCAAGCAAGAACAAAGCAAACACAGTAAAGAGAGCATTACCAGTTGCCAGGATGGCAGAGCGGTCTAAGGCGCTGCGTTCAGGTCGCAGTCTCCCCAGGAGGCGTGGGTTCAAATCCCGCAGCAGACAGAGCCCAATGAAAGTACCAAGCAAGAAGAAATCAAAGACAGTCAAGAGAGCATTACCAGCTGCAAGGATGGCGGAGCGGTCGAAGGCGTTGCGTTCATTGTCGCAGTCTCCCCAGGAGGCGTGGGTTCGAATCCCACCTCAGACAGAGCCCATTGAAAGTACCAAGCAATGACAAAGGAAACACGGTCAAGAGAGCATTACCAGTTGCCAGGATGGCGGAGCGGTCTAAGGCGTTGCGTTCAGGTCGCAGTCTCCCCAGGAGGCGTGGGTTCGAATCCCACCTCAGACAGAGCCCATTGAAAGTACCAAGCAAGAACAAAGCAAACACAGTCAAGAGAGCATTACCAGATGATAAGATGGCAGAGCGGTCTAAGGCGTTGCGTTCAGGTCGCAGTCTCCCCAGGAGGTGTGGGTTCAAATCCCACCTCAGACAGTGCCCATTGAAAGTACCAAGCAAGAACAAAGCAAACACAGTCAAGAGAGCATTACCAGTTGCCAGCATAGCGGAGCGGTCTAAGGCGTTGCGTCCAGGTCGCAGTCTCCACAGGAGGCGTGGGTTCGAATCCCACCTCAGACAGAGCCCATTGAAAGTACCAAGCAATAACCAAGGAAACACGGTCAAGAGAGCATTACCAGTTGCCAGGATGGCGGAGCGGTCTAAGGCGTTGCATTCAGGTCGCAGTGTCCCCAGGAGGCGTGGGTTCGAATCCCACCTCAGACAGTGCCCATTGAAAGTACCAAGCAAGAACAAAGCAAACACAGTCAAGAGAGCATTACCAGTTGCCAGGATGGCGGAGCGGTCTAAGGTGTTGCGTTCAGGTCGCAGTCTCCCCAGGAGGCGTGGGTTCGAATCCCACCTCAGACAGAGCCCATTGAAAGTACCAAGCAAGAACAAAGGAAACACAGTCAAGAAAGCATTACCAGTTGCCAGGATGGCGGAGCGGTCTAAGGCGTTGCGTTCAGGTCGCAGTCTCCCCAGGAGGCGTGGGTTCGAATCCCACCTCAGACAGAGCCCATTGAAAGTACCAAGCAAGAACAAAGCAAACACAGTCAAGAGAGCATTACCAGATGATAAGATGGCAGAGCGGTCTAAGGCGTTGCGTTCAGGTCGCAGTCTCCCCAGGAGGCGTGGGTTCAAATCCCACCTCAGACAGTGACCATTGAAAGTACCAAGCAAGAACAAAGCAAACACAGTCAAGAGAGCATTACCAGATGCCAGCATAGCGGAGCGGTCTAAGGCGTTGCGTTCAGGTCGCAGTGTCCCCAGGAGGCGTGGGTTCGAATCCCACCTCAGACAGTGCCCATTGAAAGTACCAAGCAAGAACAAAGCAAACACATTCAAGAGAGCATTACCAGTTGCCAGGATGGCAGAGCGGTCTAAGGCGCTGCGTTCAGGTCGCAGTCTCCCCAGGAGGCGTGGGTTCAAATCCCGCAGCAGACAGAGCCCAATGAAAGTACCAAGCAAGAAGAAAGCAAAGACAGTCAAGAGAGCATTACCAGCTGCAAGGATGGCGGAGCGGTCGAAGGCGTTGCGTTCATTGTCGCAGTCTCCCCAGGAGGCGTGGGTTCGAATCCCACCTCAGACAGAGCCCATTGAAAGTACCAAGCAATGACAAAGGAAACACGGTCAAGAGAGCATTACCAGTTGCCAGGATGGCGGAGCGGTCTAAGGCGTTGCGTTCAGTTGACAGTACCCCAGGAGGCGTGGGTTCGAATCCCACCTCAGACAGAGCCCATTGAAAGTACCAAGCAAGAACAACGCAAACACAGTCAAGAGAGCATTACCAGTTGCCAGGATGGCGGAGCGGTCTAAGGTGTTGCGTTCAGGTCGCAGTCTCCCCAGGAGGCGTGGGTTCGAATCCCATCTCAGACAGAGCCCATTGAAAGTACCAAGCAAGAACAAAGCAAACACATTCAAGAGAGCATTACCAGTTGCCAGGATGGCAGAGCCGTCTAAGGCGCTGCGTTCAGGTCGCAGTCTCCCCAGGAGGCGTGGGTTCAAATCCCGCAGCAGACCGAGCCCAATGAAAGTACCAAGCAAGAAGAAATCAAAGACAGTCAAGAGAGCATTACCAGCTGCAAGGATGGCGGAGCGGTCGAAGGCGTTGCGTTCATTGTCGCAGTCTCCCCAGGAGGCGTGGGTTCGAATCCCACCTCAGACAGAGCCCATTGAAAGTACCAAGCAATGACAAAGGAAACACGGTCAAGAGAGCATTACCAGTTGCCAGGATGGCGGAGCGGTCTAAGGCGTTGCGTTCAGGTCGCAGTCTCCCCAGGAGGCGTGGGTTCGAATCCCACCTCAGACAGAGCCCATTGAAAGTACCAAGCAAGAACAAAGCAAACACAGTCAAGAGAGCATTACCAGATGATAAGATGGCAGAGCGGTCTAAGGCGTTGCGTTCAGGTCGCAGTCTCCCCAGGAGGCGTGGGTTCAAATCCCACCTCAGACAGTGCCCATTGAAAGTACCAAGCAAGAACAAAGCAAACACAGTCAAGAGAGCATTACCAGTTGCCAGCATAGCGGAGCGGTCTAAGGCGTTGCGTCCAGGTCGCAGTCTCCACAGGAGGCGTGGGTTCGAATCCCACCTCAGACAGAGCCCATTGAAAGTACCAAGCAATAACCAAGGAAACACGGTCAAGAGAGCATTACCAGTTGCCAGGATGGCGGAGCGGTCTAAGGCGTTGCATTCAGGTCGCAGTGTCCCCAGGAGGCGTGGGTTCGAATCCCACCTCAGACAGTGCCCATTGAAAGTACCAAGCAAGAACAAAGCAAACACAGTCAAGAGAGCATTACCAGTTGCCAGGATGGCGGAGCGGTCTAAGGCGTTGCGTTCAGTTGACAGTACCCCAGGAGGCGTGGGTTCGAATCCCACCTCAGACAGAGCCCATTGAAAGTACCAAGCAAGAACAAAGCAAACACAGTCAAGAGAGCATTACCAGTTGCCAGCATAGCGGAGCGGTCTAAGGCGTTGCGTCCAGGTCGCAGTCTCCACAGGAGGCGTGGGTTCGAATCCCACCTCAGACAGAGCCCATTGAAAGTACCAAGCAATAACCAAGGAAACACGGTCAAGAGAGCATTACCAGTTGCCAGGATGGCGGAGCGGTCTAAGGCGTTGCGTTCAGGTCACAGTCTCCCCAGGAGGCGTGGGTTCGAATCCCACCTCAGACAGAGCCCATTGAAAGTACCAAGCAAGAACAAAGCAAACACAGTCAAGAGAGCATTACCAGATGATAAGATGGCAGAGCGGTCTAAGGCGTTGCGTTCAGGTCGCAGTCTCCCCAGGAGGCGTGGGTTCGAATCCCACCTCAGACAGAGCCCATTGAAAGTACCAAGCAAGAACAAAGCAAACACAGTCAAGAGAGCATTACCAGATTATAAGATGGCAGAGCGGTCTAAGGCGTTGCGTTCAGGTCGCAGTCTCCCCAGGAGGCGTGGGTTCAAATCCCACCTCAGACAGTGACCATTGAAAGTACCAAGCAAGAACAAAGCAAACACAGTCAAGAGAGCATTACCAGATGCCAGCATAGCGGAGCGGTCTAAGGCGTTGCGTTCAGGTCGCAGTGTCCCCAGGAGGCGTGGGTTCGAATCCCACCTCAGACAGTGCCCATTGAAAGTACCAAGCAAGAACAAAGCAAACACAGTCAAGAGAGCATTACCAGTTGCCAGGATGGCGGAGCGGTCTAAGGTGTTGCGTTCAGGTCGCAGTCTCCCCAGGAGGCGTGGGTTCGAATCCCATCTCAGACAGAGCCCATTGAAAGTACCAAGCAAGAACAAAGCAAACACATTCAAGAGAGCATTACCAGTTGCCAGGATGGCAGAGCCGTCTAAGGCGCTGCGTTCAGGTCGCAGTCTCCCCAGGAGGCGTGGGTTCAAATCCCGCAGCAGACCGAGCCCAATGAAAGTACCAAGCAAGAAGAAATCAAAGACAGTCAAGAGAGCATTACCAGCTGCAAGGATGGCGGAGCGGTCGAAGGCGTTGCGTTCATTGTCGCAGTCTCCCCAGGAGGCGTGGGTTCGAATCCCACCTCAGACAGAGCCCATTGAAAGTACCAAGCAATGACAAAGGAAACACGGTCAAGAGAGCATTACCAGTTGCCAGGATGGCGGAGCGGTCTAAGGCGTTGCGTTCAGGTCGCAGTCTCCCCAGGAGGCGTGGGTTCGAATCCCACCTCAGACAGAGCCCATTGAAAGTACCAAGCAAGAACAAAGCAAACACAGTCAAGAGAGCATTACCAGATGATAAGATGGCAGAGCGGTCTAAGGCGTTGCGTTCAGGTCGCAGTCTCCCCAGGAGGCGTGGGTTCAAATCCCACCTCAGACAGTGCCCATTGAAAGTACCAAGCAAGAACAAAGCAAACACAGTCAAGAGAGCATTACCAGTTGCCAGCATAGCGGAGCGGTCTAAGGCGTTGCGTCCAGGTCGCAGTCTCCACAGGAGGCGTGGGTTCGAATCCCACCTCAGACAGAGCCCATTGAAAGTACCAAGCAATAACCAAGGAAACACGGTCAAGAGAGCATTACCAGTTGCCAGGATGGCGGAGCGGTCTAAGGCGTTGCATTCAGGTCGCAGTGTCCCCAGGAGGCGTGGGTTCGAATCCCACCTCAGACAGTGCCCATTGAAAGTACCAAGCAAGAACAAAGCAAACACAGTCAAGAGAGCATTACCAGTTGCCAGGATGGCGGAGCGGTCTAAGGCGTTGCGTTCAGTTGACAGTACCCCAGGAGGCGTGGGTTCGAATCCCACCTCAGACAGAGCCCATTGAAAGTACCAAGCAAGAACAAAGCAAACACAGTAAAGAGAGCATTACCAGTTGCCAGGATGGCAGAGCGGTCTAAGGCGCTGCGTTCAGGTCGCAGTCTCCCCAGGAGGCGTGGGTTCAAATCCCGCAGCAGACAGAGCCCAATGAAAGTACCAAGCAAGAAGAAATCAAAGACAGTCAAGAGAGCATTACCAGCTGCAAGGATGGCGGAGCGGTCGAAGGCGTTGCGTTCATTGTCGCAGTCTCCCCAGGAGGCGTGGGTTCGAATCCCACCTCAGACAGAGCCCATTGAAAGTACCAAGCAATGACAAAGGAAACACGGTCAAGAGAGCATTACCAGTTGCCAGGATGGCGGAGCGGTCTAAGGCGTTGCGTTCAGGTCGCAGTCTCCCCAGGAGGCGTGGGTTCGAATCCCACCTCAGACAGAGCCCATTGAAAGTACCAAGCAAGAACAAAGCAAACACAGTCAAGAGAGCATTACCAGATGATAAGATGGCAGAGCGGTCTAAGGCGTTGCGTTCAGGTCGCAGTCTCCCCAGGAGGCGTGGGTTCGAATCCCACCTCAGACAGAGCCCATTGAAAGTACCAAGCAAGAACAAAGCAAACACAGTCAAGAGAGCATTACCAGATGATAAGATGGCAGAGCGGTCTAAGGCATTGCGTTCAGGTCGCAGTCTCCCCAGGAGGCGTGGGTTCGAATCCCACCTCAGACAGAGCCCATTGAAAGTACCAAGCAAGAACAAAGCAAACACAGTCAAGAGAGCATTACCAGATGATAAGATGGCAGAGCGGTCTGAGGCGTTGCGTTCAGGTCGCAGTCTCCCCAGGAGGCGTGGGTTCAAATCCCACCTCAGACAGTGCCCATTGAAAGTACCAAGCAAGAACAAAGCAAACACATTCAAGAGAGCTTTACCAGTTGCCAGGATGGCAGAGCGGTCTAAGGCGCTGCGTTCAGGTCGCAGTCTCCCCAGGAGGCGTGGGTTCAAATCCCGCAGCAGACAGAGCCCAATGAAAGTACCAAGCAAGAAGAAAGCAAAGACAGTCAAGAGAGCATTACCAGCTGCAAGGATGGCGGAGCGGTCGAAGGCGTTGCGTTCATTGTCGCAGTCTCCCCAGGAGGCGTGGGTTCGAATCCCACCTCAGACAGAGCCCATTGAAAGTACCAAGCAATGACAAAGGAAACACGGTCAAGAGAGCATTACCAGTTGCCAGGATGGCGGAGCGGTCTAAGGCGTTGCGTTCAGTTGACAGTACCCCAGGAGGCGTGGGTTCGAATCCCACCTCAGACAGAGCCCATTGAAAGTACCAAGCAAGAACAAAGCAAACACAGTAAAGAGAGCATTACCAGTTGCCAGGATGGCAGAGCGGTCTAAGGCGCTGCGTTCAGGTCGCAGTCTCCCCAGGAGGCGTGGGTTCCAATCCTGCAGCAGACAGAGCCCAATGAAAGTACCAAGCAAGAAGAAATCAAAGACAGTCAAGAGAGCATTACCAGCTGCAAGGATGGCGGAGCGGTCGAAGGCGTTGCGTTCATTGTCGCAGTCTCCCCAGGAGGCGTGGGTTCGAATCCCACCTCAGACAGAGCCCATTGAAAGTACCAAGCAATGACAAAGGAAACACGGTCAAGAGAGCATTACCAGTTGCCAGGATGGCGGAGCGGTCTAAGGCGTTGCGTTCAGGTCGCAGTCTCCCCAGGAGGCGTGGGTTCGAATCCCACCTCAGACAGAGCCCATTGAAAGTACCAAGCAAGAACAAAGAAAACACAGTCAAGAGAGCATTACCAGATGATAAGATGGCAGAGCGGTCTAAGGCGTTGCGTTCAGGTCGCAGTCTCCCCAGGAGGTGTGGGTTCAAATCCCACCTCAGACAGTGCCCATTGAAAGTACCAAGCAAGAACAAAGCAAACACAGTCAAGAGAGCATTACCAGTTGCCAGCATAGCGGAGCGGTCTAAGGCGTTGCGTCCAGGTCGCAGTCTCCACAGGAGGCGTGGGTTCGAATCCCACCTCAGACAGAGCCCATTGAAAGTACCAAGCAATAACCAAGGAAACACGGTCAATAGAGCATTACCAGTTGCCAGGATGGCGGAGCGGTCTAAGGCGTTGCGTTCAGGTCACAGTCTCCCCAGGAGGCGTGGGTTCGAATCCCACCTCAGACAGAGCCCATTGAAAGTACCAAGCAAGAACAAAGCAAACACAGTCAAGAGAGCATTACCAGATGATAAGATGGCAGAGCGGTCTAAGGCGTTGCGTTCAGGTCGCAGTCTCCCCAGGAGGCGTGGGTTCGAATCCCACCTCAGACAGAGCCCATTGAAAGTACCAAGCAAGAACAAAGCAAACACAGTCAAGAGAGCATTACCAGATGATAAGATGGCAGAGCGGTCTAAGGCGTTGCGTTCAGGTCGCAGTCTCCCCAGGAGGCGTGGGTTCAAATCCCACCTCAGACAGTGACCATTGAAAGTACCAAGCAAGAACAAAGCAAACACAGTCAAGAGAGCATTACCAGATGCCAGCATAGCGGAGCGGTCTAAGGCGTTGCGTTCAGGTCGCAGTGTCCCCAGGAGGCGTGGGTTCGAATCCCACCTCAGACAGTGCCCATTGAAAGTACCAAGCAAGAACAAAGCAAACACAGTCAAGAGAGCATTACCAGTTGCCAGGATGGCGGAGCGGTCTAAGGTGTTGCGTTCAGGTCGCAGTCTCCCCAGGAGGCGTGGGTTCGAATCCCATCTCAGACAGAGCCCATTGAAAGTACCAAGCAAGAACAAAGCAAACACATTCAAGAGAGCATTACCAGTTGCCAGGATGGCAGAGCCGTCTAAGGCGCTGCGTTCAGGTCGCAGTCTCCCCAGGAGGCGTGGGTTCAAATCCCGCAGCAGACCGAGCCCAATGAAAGTACCAAGCAAGAAGAAATCAAAGACAGTCAAGAGAGCATTACCAGCTGCAAGGATGGCGGAGCGGTCGAAGGCGTTGCGTTCATTGTCGCAGTCTCCCCAGGAGGCGTGGGTTCGAATCCCACCTCAGACAGAGCCCATTGAAAGTACCAAGCAATGACAAAGGAAACACGGTCAAGAGAGCATTACCAGTTGCCAGGATGGCGGAGCGGTCTAAGGCGTTGCGTTCAGGACGCAGTCCCCCCAGGAGGCGTGGGTTCGAATCCCACCTCAGACAGAGCCCATTGAAAGTACCAAGCAAGAACAAAGCAAACACAGTCAAGAGAGCATTACCAGATGATAAGATGGCAGAGCGGTCTAAGGCGTTGCGTTCAGGTCGCAGTCTCCCCAGGAGGTGTGGGTTCAAATCCCGCAGCAGACAGAGCCCAATGAAAGTACCAAGCAAGAAGAAATCAAAGACAGTCAAGAGAGCATTACCAGCTGCAAGGATGGCGGAGCGGTCGAAGGCGTTGCGTTCATTGTCGCAGTCTCCCCAGGAGGCGTGGGTTCGAATCCCACCTCAGACAGAGCCCATTGAAAGTACCAAGCAATGACAAAGGAAACACGGTCAAGAGAGCATTACCAGTTGCCAGGATGGCGGAGCGGTCTAAGGCGTTGCGTTCAGGTCGCAGTCTCCCCAGGAGGCGTGGGTTCGAATCCCACCTCAGACAGAGCCCATTGAAAGTACCAAGCAAGAACAAAGAAAACACAGTCAAGAGAGCATTACCAGATGATAAGATGGCAGAGCGGTCTAAGGCGTTGCGTTCAGGTCGCAGTCTCCCCAGGAGGTGTGGGTTCAAATCCCACCTCAGACAGTGCCCATTGAAAGTACCAAGCAAGAACAAAGCAAACACAGTCAAGAGAGCATTACCAGTTGCCAGCATAGCGGAGCGGTCTAAGGCGTTGCGTCCAGGTCGCAGTCTCCACAGGAGGCGTGGGTTCGAATCCCACCTCAGACAGAGCCCATTGAAAGTACCAAGCAATAACCAAGGAAACACGGTCAATAGAGCATTACCAGTTGCCAGGATGGCGGAGCGGTCTAAGGCGTTGCGTTCAGGTCACAGTCTCCCCAGGAGGCGTGGGTTCGAATCCCACCTCAGACAGAGCCCATTGAAAGTACCAAGCAAGAACAAAGCAAACACAGTCAAGAGAGCATTACCAGATGATAAGATGGCAGAGCGGTCTAAGGCGTTGCGTTCAGGTCGCAGTCTCCCCAGGAGGCGTGGGTTCGAATCCCACCTCAGACAGAGCCCATTGAAAGTACCAAGCAAGAACAAAGCAAACACAGTCAAGAGAGCATTACCAGATGATAAGATGGCAGAGCGGTCTAAGGCGTTGCGTTCAGGTCGCAGTCTCCCCAGGAGGCGTGGGTTCAAATCCCACCTCAGACAGTGACCATTGAAAGTACCAAGCAAGAACAAAGCAAACACAGTCAAGAGAGCATTACCAGATGCCAGCATAGCGGAGCGGTCTAAGGCGTTGCGTTCAGGTCGCAGTCTCCCCAGGAGGTGTGGGTTCAAATCCCACCTCAGACAGTGCCCATTGAAAGTACCAAGCAAGAACAAAGCAAACACAGTCAAGAGAGCATTACCAGTTGCCAGCATAGCGGAGCGGTCTAAGGCGTTGCGTCCAGGTCGCAGTCTCCACAGGAGGCGTGGGTTCGAATCCCACCTCAGACAGAGCCCATTGAAAGTACCAAGCAATAACCAAGGAAACACGGTCAAGAGAGCATTACCAGTTGCCAGGATGGCGGAGCGGTCTAAGGCGTTGCATTCAGGTCGCAGTGTCCCCAGGAGGCGTGGGTTCGAATCCCACCTCAGACAGTGCCCATTGAAAGTACCAAGCAAGAACAAAGCAAACACAGTCAAGAGAGCATTACCAGTTGCCAGGATGGCGGAGCGGTCTAAGGTGTTGCGTTCAGGTCGCAGTCTCCCCAGGAGGCGTGGGTTCGAATCCCACCTCAGACAGAGCCCATTGAAAGTACCAAGCAAGAACAAAGGAAACACAGTCAAGAAAGCATTACCAGTTGCCAGGATGGCGGAGCGGTCTAAGGCGTTGCGTTCAGGTCGCAGTCTCCCCAGGAGGCGTGGGTTCGAATCCCACCTCAGACAGAGCCCATTGAAAGTACCAAGCAAGAACAAAGCAAACACAGTCAAGAGAGCATTACCAGATGATAAGATGGCAGAGCGGTCTAAGGCGTTGCGTTCAGGTCGCAGTCTCCCCAGGAGGCGTGGGTTCAAATCCCACCTCAGACAGTGACCATTGAAAGTACCAAGCAAGAACAAAGCAAACACAGTCAAGAGAGCATTACCAGATGCCAGCATAGCGGAGCGGTCTAAGGCGTTGCGTTCAGGTCGCAGTGTCCCCAGGAGGCGTGGGTTCGAATCCCACCTCAGACAGTGCCCATTGAAAGTACCAAGCAAGAACAAAGCAAACACATTCAAGAGAGCATTACCAGTTGCCAGGATGGCAGAGCGGTCTAAGGCGCTGCGTTCAGGTCGCAGTCTCCCCAGGAGGCGTGGGTTCAAATCCCGCAGCAGACAGAGCCCAATGAAAGTACCAAGCAAGAAGAAAGCAAAGACAGTCAAGAGAGCATTACCAGCTGCAAGGATGGCGGAGCGGTCGAAGGCGTTGCGTTCATTGTCGCAGTCTCCCCAGGAGGCGTGGGTTCGAATCCCACCTCAGACAGAGCCCATTGAAAGTACCAAGCAATGACAAAGGAAACACGGTCAAGAGAGCATTACCAGTTGCCAGGATGGCGGAGCGGTCTAAGGCGTTGCGTTCAGTTGACAGTACCCCAGGAGGCGTGGGTTCGAATCCCACCTCAGACAGAGCCCATTGAAAGTACCAAGCAAGAACAACGCAAACACAGTCAAGAGAGCATTACCAGTTGCCAGGATGGCGGAGCGGTCTAAGGTGTTGCGTTCAGGTCGCAGTCTCCCCAGGAGGCGTGGGTTCGAATCCCATCTCAGACAGAGCCCATTGAAAGTACCAAGCAAGAACAATGCAAACACATTCAAGAGAGCATTACCAGTTGCCAGGATGGCAGAGCCGTCTAAGGCGCTGCGTTCAGGTCGCAGTCTCCCCAGGAGGCGTGGGTTCAAATCCCGCAGCAGACCGAGCCCAATGAAAGTACCAAGCAAGAAGAAATCAAAGACAGTCAAGAGAGCATTACCAGCTGCAAGGATGGCGGAGCGGTCGAAGGCGTTGCGTTCATTGTCGCAGTCTCCCCAGGAGGCGTGGGTTCGAATCCCACCTCAGACAGAGCCCATTGAAAGTACCAAGCAATGACAAAGGAAACACGGTCAAGAGAGCATTACCAGTTGCCAGGATGGCGGAGCGGTCTAAGGCGTTGCGTTCAGGTCGCAGTCTCCCCAGGAGGCGTGGGTTCGAATCCCACCTCAGACAGAGCCCATTGAAAGTACCAAGCAAGAACAAAGCAAACACAGTCAAGAGAGCATTACCAGATGATAAGATGGCAGAGCGGTCTAAGGCGTTGCGTTCAGGTCGCAGTCTCCCCAGGAGGCGTGGGTTCAAATCCCACCTCAGACAGTGCCCATTGAAAGTACCAAGCAAGAACAAAGCAAACACAGTCAAGAGAGCATTACCAGTTGCCAGCATAGCGGAGCGGTCTAAGGCGTTGCGTCCAGGTCGCAGTCTCCACAGGAGGCGTGGGTTCGAATCCCACCTCAGACAGAGCCCATTGAAAGTACCAAGCAATAACCAAGGAAACACGGTCAAGAGAGCATTACCAGTTGCCAGGATGGCGGAGCGGTCTAAGGCGTTGCATTCAGGTCGCAGTGTCCCCAGGAGGCGTGGGTTCGAATCCCACCTCAGACAGTGCCCATTGAAAGTACCAAGCAAGAACAAAGCAAACACAGTCAAGAGAGCATTACCAGTTGCCAGGATGGCGGAGCGGTCTAAGGCGTTGCGTTCAGTTGACAGTACCCCAGGAGGCGTGGGTTCGAATCCCACCTCAGACAGAGCCCATTGAAAGTACCAAGCAAGAACAAAGCAAACACAGTCAAGAGAGCATTACCAGTTGCCAGCATAGCGGAGCGGTCTAAGGCGTTGCGTCCAGGTCGCAGTCTCCACAGGAGGCGTGGGTTCGAATCCCACCTCAGACAGAGCCCATTGAAAGTACCAAGCAATAACCAAGGAAACACGGTCAAGAGAGCATTACCAGTTGCCAGGATGGCGGAGCGGTCTAAGGCGTTGCGTTCAGGTCACAGTCTCCCCAGGAGGCGTGGGTTCGAATCCCACCTCAGACAGAGCCCATTGAAAGTACCAAGCAAGAACAAAGCAAACACAGTCAAGAGAGCATTACCAGATGATAAGATGGCAGAGCGGTCTAAGGCGTTGCGTTCAGGTCGCAGTCTCCCCAGGAGGCGTGGGTTCGAATCCCACCTCAGACAGAGCCCATTGAAAGTACCAAGCAAGAACAAAGCAAACACAGTCAAGAGAGCATTACCAGATTATAAGATGGCAGAGCGGTCTAAGGCGTTGCGTTCAGGTCGCAGTCTCCCCAGGAGGCGTGGGTTCAAATCCCACCTCAGACAGTGACCATTGAAAGTACCAAGCAAGAACAAAGCAAACACAGTCAAGAGAGCATTACCAGATGCCAGCATAGCGGAGCGGTCTAAGGCGTTGCGTTCAGGTCGCAGTGTCCCCAGGAGGCGTGGGTTCGAATCCCACCTCAGACAGTGCCCATTGAAAGTACCAAGCAAGAACAAAGCAAACACAGTCAAGAGAGCATTACCAGTTGCCAGGATGGCGGAGCGGTCTAAGGTGTTGCGTTCAGGTCGCAGTCTCCCCAGGAGGCGTGGGTTCGAATCCCATCTCAGACAGAGCCCATTGAAAGTACCAAGCAAGAACAAAGCAAACACATTCAAGAGAGCATTACCAGTTGCCAGGATGGCAGAGCCGTCTAAGGCGCTGCGTTCAGGTCGCAGTCTCCCCAGGAGGCGTGGGTTCAAATCCCGCAGCAGACCGAGCCCAATGAAAGTACCAAGCAAGAAGAAAGCAAAGACAGTCAAGAGAGCATTACCAGCTGCAAGGATGGCGGAGCGGTCGAAGGCGTTGCGTTCATTGTCGCAGTCTCCCCAGGAGGCGTGGGTTCGAATCCCACCTCAGACAGAGCCCATTGAAAGTACCAAGCAATGACAAAGGAAACACGGTCAAGAGAGCATTACCAGTTGCCAGGATGGCGGAGCGGTCTAAGGCGTTGCGTTCAGTTGACAGTACCCCAGGAGGCGTGGGTTCGAATCCCACCTCAGACAGAGCCCATTGAAAGTACCAAGCAAGAACAAAGCAAACACAGTAAAGAGAGCATTACCAGTTGCCAGGATGGCAGAGCGGTCTAAGGCGCTGCGTTCAGGTCGCAGTCTCCCCAGGAGGCGTGGGTTCAAATCCCGCAGCAGACAGAGCCCAATGAAAGTACCAAGCAAGAAGAAATCAAAGACAGTCAAGAGAGCATTACCAGCTGCAAGGATGGCGGAGCGGTCGAAGGCGTTGCGTTCATTGTCGCAGTCTCCCCAGGAGGCGTGGGTTCGAATCCCACCTCAGACAGAGCCCATTGAAAGTACCAAGCAATGACAAAGGAAACACGGTCAAGAGAGCATTACCAGTTGCCAGGATGGCGGAGCGGTCTAAGGCGTTGCGTTCAGGTCGCAGTCTCCCCAGGAGGCGTGGGTTCGAATCCCACCTCAGACAGAGCCCATTGAAAGTACCAAGCAAGAACAAAGAAAACACAGTCAAGAGAGCATTACCAGATGATAAGATGGCAGAGCGGTCTAAGGCGTTGCGTTCAGGTCGCAGTCTCCCCAGGAGGTGTGGGTTCAAATCCCACCTCAGACAGTGCCCATTGAAAGTACCAAGCAAGAACAAAGCAAACACAGTCAAGAGAGCATTACCAGTTGCCAGCATAGCGGAGCGGTCTAAGGCGTTGCGTCCAGGTCGCAGTCTCCACAGGAGGCGTGGGTTCGAATCCCACCTCAGACAGAGCCCATTGAAAGTACCAAGCAATAACCAAGGAAACACGGTCAATAGAGCATTACCAGTTGCCAGGATGGCGGAGCGGTCTAAGGCGTTGCGTTCAGGTCACAGTCTCCCCAGGAGGCGTGGGTTCGAATCCCACCTCAGACAGAGCCCATTGAAAGTACCAAGCAAGAACAAAGCAAACACAGTCAAGAGAGCATTACCAGATGATAAGATGGCAGAGCGGTCTAAGGCGTTGCGTTCAGGTCGCAGTCTCCCCAGGAGGCGTGGGTTCGAATCCCACCTCAGACAGAGCCCATTGAAAGTACCAAGCAAGAACAAAGCAAACACAGTCAAGAGAGCATTACCAGATGATAAGATGGCAGAGCGGTCTAAGGCGTTGCGTTCAGGTCGCAGTCTCCCCAGGAGGCGTGGGTTCAAATCCCACCTCAGACAGTGACCATTGAAAGTACCAAGCAAGAACAAAGCAAACACAGTCAAGAGAGCATTACCAGATGCCAGCATAGCGGAGCGGTCTAAGGCGTTGCGTTCAGGTCGCAGTCTCCCCAGGAGGTGTGGGTTCAAATCCCACCTCAGACAGTGCCCATTGAAAGTACCAAGCAAGAACAAAGCAAACACAGTCAAGAGAGCATTACCAGTTGCCAGCATAGCGGAGCGGTCTAAGGCGTTGCGTCCAGGTCGCAGTCTCCACAGGAGGCGTGGGTTCGAATCCCACCTCAGACAGAGCCCATTGAAAGTACCAAGCAATAACCAAGGAAACACGGTCAAGAGAGCATTACCAGTTGCCAGGATGGCGGAGCGGTCTAAGGCGTTGCATTCAGGTCGCAGTGTCCCCAGGAGGCGTGGGTTCGAATCCCACCTCAGACAGTGCCCATTGAAAGTACCAAGCAAGAACAAAGCAAACACAGTCAAGAGAGCATTACCAGTTGCCAGGATGGCGGAGCGGTCTAAGGTGTTGCGTTCAGGTCGCAGTCTCCCCAGGAGGCGTGGGTTCGAATCCCACCTCAGACAGAGCCCATTGAAAGTACCAAGCAAGAACAAAGGAAACACAGTCAAGAAAGCATTACCAGTTGCCAGGATGGCGGAGCGGTCTAAGGCGTTGCGTTCAGGTCGCAGTCTCCCCAGGAGGCGTGGGTTCGAATCCCACCTCAGACAGAGCCCATTGAAAGTACCAAGCAAGAACAAAGCAAACACAGTCAAGAGAGCATTACCAGATGATAAGATGGCAGAGCGGTCTAAGGCGTTGCGTTCAGGTCGCAGTCTCCCCAGGAGGCGTGGGTTCAAATCCCACCTCAGACAGTGACCATTGAAAGTACCAAGCAAGAACAAAGCAAACACAGTCAAGAGAGCATTACCAGATGCCAGCATAGCGGAGCGGTCTAAGGCGTTGCGTTCAGGTCGCAGTGTCCCCAGGAGGCGTGGGTTCGAATCCCACCTCAGACAGTGCCCATTGAAAGTACCAAGCAAGAACAAAGCAAACACATTCAAGAGAGCATTACCAGTTGCCAGGATGGCAGAGCGGTCTAAGGCGCTGCGTTCAGGTCGCAGTCTCCCCAGGAGGCGTGGGTTCAAATCCCGCAGCAGACAGAGCCCAATGAAAGTACCAAGCAAGAAGAAAGCAAAGACAGTCAAGAGAGCATTACCAGCTGCAAGGATGGCGGAGCGGTCGAAGGCGTTGCGTTCATTGTCGCAGTCTCCCCAGGAGGCGTGGGTTCGAATCCCACCTCAGACAGAGCCCATTGAAAGTACCAAGCAATAACCAAGGAAACACGGTCAAGAGAGCATTACCAGTTGCCAGGATGGCGGAGCGGTCTAAGGCGTTGCGTTCAGGTCACAGTCTCCCCAGGAGGCGTGGGTTCGAATCTCACCTCAGACAGAGCCCATTGAAAGTACCAAGCAAGAACAAAGCAAACACAGTAAAGAGAGCATTACCAGGTGCCAGGATGGTGGAGCGGTCTAAGGCGTTGCGTTCAGGTTGCAGTCTCCCCAGGAGGCGTGGGTTCGAATCCCACCTCAGACAGAGCCCATTGAAAGTACCAAGCAAGAACAAAGGAAACACAGTCAAGAAAGCATTACCAGTTGCCAGGATGGCGGAGCGGTCTAAGGCGTTGCGTTCAGGTCGCAGTCTCCCCAGGAGGCGTGGGTTCGAATCCCACCTCAGACAGAGCCCATTGAAAGTACCAAGCAATAACCAAGGAAACACGGTCAAGAGAGCATTACCAGTTGCCAGGATGGCGGAGCGGTCTAAGGCGTTGCGTTCAGGTCACAGTCTCCCCAGGAGGCGTGGGTTCGAATCTCACCTCAGACAGAGCCCATTGAAAGTACCAAGCAAGAACAAAGCAAACACAGTAAAGAGAGCATTACCAGGTGCCAGGATGGTGGAGCGGTCTAAGGCGTTGCGTTCAGGTTGCAGTCTCCCCAGGAGGCGTGGGTTCGAATCCCACCTCAGACAGAGCCCATTGAAAGTACCAAGCAAGAACAAAGGAAACACAGTCAAGAAAGCATTACCAGTTGCCAGGATGGCGGAGCGGTCTAAGGCGTTGCGTTCAGGTCGCAGTCTCCCCAGGAGGCGTGGGTTCGAATCCCACCTCAGACAGAGCCCATTGAAAGTACCAAGCAAGAACAAAGCAAACACGGTCAAGAGAGCATTACCAGTTGCCAGGATGGCGGAGCGGTCTAAGGCGTTGCGTTCAGGACGCAGTCTCCACAGGAGGCGTGGGTTCGAATCCCACCTCAGACAGAGCCCATTGAAAGTACCAAGCAATAACCAAGGAAACACGGTCAAGAGAGCATTATCAGTTGCCAGGATGGCGGAGCGGTCTAAGGCGTTGCGTTCAGGTCACAGTCTCCCCAGGAGGCGTGGGTTCGAATCCCACCTCAGACAGAGCCCATTGAAAGTACCAAGCAAGAACAAAGCAAACACAGTAAAGAGAGCATTACCAGGTGCCAGGATGGTGGAGCGGTCTAAGGCGTTGCGTTCAGGTCGCAGTCTCCCCAGGAGGCGTGGGTTCAAATCCCACCTCAGACAGAGCCCATTGAAAGTACCAAGCAAGAACAAAGGAAACACAGTCAAGAAAGCATGACCAGTTGCCAGGATGGCGGAGCGGTCTAAGGCGTTGCGTTCAGGTCGCAGTTTCCCCAGGAGGCGTGGGTTCGAATCCCACCTCAGACAGAGCCCATTGAAAGTACCAAGCAAGAACAAAGCAAACACAGTCAAGAGAGCATTACCAGATGATAAGATGGCAGAGCGGTCTAAGGCGTTGCGTTCAGGTCGCAGTCTCCCCAGGAGGCGTGGGTTCAAATCCCACCTCAGACAGTGACCATTGAAAGTACCAAGCAAGAACAAAGCAAACACAGTCAAGAGAGCATTACCAGATGCCAGCATAGCGGAGCGGTCTAAGGCGTTGCGTTCAGGTCGCAGTCTCCCCAGGAGGCGTGGGTTCGAATCCCACCTCAGACAGAGCCCATTGAAAGTACCAAGCAAGAACAAAGCAAACACATTCAAGAGAGCATTACCAGTTGCCAGGATGGCAGAGCGGTCTAAGGCGCTGCGTTCAGGTCGCAGTCTCCCCAGGAGGCGTGGGTTCAAATCCCGCAGCAGACAGAGCTCATTGAAAGTACCAAGCAAGAAGAAAGCAAACACAGTCAAGAGAGCATTACCAGATGCCAGCATATCGGAGCGGTCTAAGGCGTTGCGTTCAGGTCACAGTCTCCCCAGGAGGCGTGGGTTCGAATCCCACCTCAGACAGAGCACATTGAAAGTACCAAGCAAGAACAAAGCAAACACAGTAAAGAGAGCATTACCAGGTGCCAGGATGGCGGAGCGGTCTAAGGCGTTGCGTTCAGGTCGCAGTCTCCCCAGGAGGCGTGGGTTCGAATCCCACCTCAGACAGAGCCCATTGAAAGTACCAAGCAATGACAAAGGAAACACGGTCAAGAGAGCATTACCAGTTGCCAGGATGGCGGAGCGGTCTAAGGCGTTGCGTTCAGTTGACAGTACCCCAGGAGGCGTGGGTTCGAATCCCACCTCAGACAGAGCCCATTGAAAGTACCAAGCAAGAACAACGCAAACACAGTAAAGAGAGCATTACCAGTTGCCAGGATGGCAGAGCGGTCTAAGGCGCTGCGTTCAGGTCGCAGTCTCCCCAGGAGGCGTGGGTTCAAATCCCGCAGCAGACAGAGCCCAATGAAAGTACCAAGCAAGAAGAAATCAAAGACAGTCAAGAGAGCATTACCAGCTGCAAGGATGGCGGAGCGGTCGAAGGCGTTGCGTTCATTGTCGCAGTCTCCCCAGGAGGCGTGGGTTCGAATCCCACCTCAGACAGAGCCCATTGAAAGTACCAAGCAATGACAAAGGAAACACGGTCAAGAGAGCATTACCAGTTGCCAGGATGGCGGAGCGGTCTAAGGCGTTGCGTTCAGGTCGCAGTCTCCCCAGGAGGCGTGGGTTCGAATCCCACCTCAGACAGAGCCCATTGAAAGTACCAAGCAAGAACAAAGCAAACACAGTAAAGAGAGCATTACCAGGTGCCAGGATGGTGGAGCGGTCTAAGGCGTTGCGTTCAGGTCGCAGTCTCCCCAGGAGGCGTGGGTTCAAATCCCACCTCAGACAGAGCCCATTGAAAGTACCAAGCAAGAACAAAGGAAACACAGTCAAGAAAGCATGACCAGTTGCCAGGATGGCGGAGCGGTCTAAGGCGTTGCGTTCAGGTCGCAGTTTCCCCAGGAGGCGTGGGTTCGAATCCCACCTCAGACAGAGCCCATTGAAAGTACCAAGCAAGAACAAAGCAAACACAGTCAAGAGAGCATTACCAGATGATAAGATGGCAGAGCGGTCTAAGGCGTTGCGTTCAGGTCGCAGTCTCCCCAGGAGGCGTGGGTTCAAATCCCACCTCAGACAGTGACCATTGAAAGTACCAAGCAAGAACAAAGCAAACACAGTCAAGAGAGCATTACCAGATGCCAGCATAGCGGAGCGGTCTAAGGCGTTGCGTTCAGGTCGCAGTCTCCCCAGGAGGCGTGGGTTCGAATCCCACCTCAGACAGAGCCCATTGAAAGTACCAAGCAAGAACAAAGCAAACACATTCAAGAGAGCATTACCAGTTGCCAGGATGGCAGAGCGGTCTAAGGCGCTGCGTTCAGGTCGCAGTCTCCCCAGGAGGCGTGGGTTCAAATCCCGCAGCAGACAGAGCTCATTGAAAGTACCAAGCAAGAAGAAAGCAAACACAGTCAAGAGAGCATTACCAGATGCCAGCATATCGGAGCGGTCTAAGGCGTTGCGTTCAGGTCACAGTCTCCCCAGGAGGCGTGGGTTCGAATCCCACCTCAGACAGAGCACATTGAAAGTACCAAGCAAGAACAAAGCAAACACAGTAAAGAGAGCATTACCAGGTGCCAGGATGGCGGAGCGGTCTAAGGCGTTGCGTTCAGGTCGCAATCTCCCCAGGAGGCGTGGGTTCGAATCCCACCTCAGACAGAGCCCATTGAAAGTACCAAGCAATGACAAAGGAAACACGGTCAAGAGAGCATTACCAGTTGCCAGGATGGCGGAGCGGTCTAAGGCGTTGCGTTCAGTTGACAGTACCCCAGGAGGCGTGGGTTCGAATCCCACCTCAGACAGAGCCCATTGAAAGTACCAAGCAAGAACAACGCAAACACAGTAAAGAGAGCATTACCAGTTGCCAGGATGGCAGAGCGGTCTAAGGCGCTGCGTTCAGGTCGCAGTCTCCCCAGGAGGCGTGGGTTCAAATCCCGCAGCAGACAGAGCCCAATGAAAGTACCAAGCAAGAAGAAATCAAAGACAGTCAAGAGAGCATTACCAGCTGCAAGGATGGCGGAGCGGTCGAAGGCGTTGCGTTCATTGTCGCAGTCTCCCCAGGAGGCGTGGGTTCGAATCCCACCTCAGACAGAGCCCATTGAAAGTACCAAGCAATGACAAAGGAAACACGGTCAAGAGAGCATTACCAGTTGCCAGGATGGCGGAGCGGTCTAAGGCGTTGCGTTCAGGTCGCAGTCTCCCCAGGAGGCGTGGGTTCGAATCCCACCTCAGACAGAGCCCATTGAAAGTACCAAGCAAGAACAAAGCAAACACAGTCAAGAGAGCATTACCAGATGATAAGATGGCAGAGCGGTCTAAGGCGTTGCGTTCAGGTCGCAGTCTCCCCAGGAGGCGTGGGTTCAAATCCCACCTCAGACAGTGCCCATTGAAAGTACCAAGCAAGAACAAAGCAAACACAGTCAAGAGAGCATTACCAGTTGCCAGCATAGCGGAGCGGTCTAAGGCGTTGCGTTCAGGTCGCAGTCTCCCCAGGAGGCGTGGGTTCGAATCCCACCTCAGACAGAGCCCATTGAAAGTACCAAGCAAGAACAAAGCAAACACATTCAAGAGAGCATTACCAGTTGCCAGGATGGCAGAGCGGTCTAAGGCGCTGCGTTCAGGTCGCAGTCTCCCCAGGAGGCGTGGGTTCAAATCCCGCAGCAGACAGAGCTCATTGAAAGTACCAAGCAAGAAGAAAGCAAACACAGTCAAGAGAGCATTACCAGATGCCAGCATATCGGAGCGGTCTAAGGCGTTGCGTTCAGGTCACAGTCTCCCCAGGAGGCGTGGGTTCGAATCCCACCTCAGACAGAGCACATTGAAAGTACCAAGCAAGAACAAAGCAAACACAGTAAAGAGAGCATTACCAGGTGCCAGGATGGCGGAGCGGTCTAAGGCGTTGCGTTCAGGTCGCAATCTCCCCAGGAGGCGTGGGTTCGAATCCCACCTCAGACAGAGCCCATTGAAAGTACCAAGCAATGACAAAGGAAACACGGTCAAGAGAGCATTACCAGTTGCCAGGATGGCGGAGCGGTCTAAGGCGTTGCGTTCAGTTGACAGTACCCCAGGAGGCGTGGGTTCGAATCCCACCTCAGACAGAGCCCATTGAAAGTACCAAGCAAGAACAACGCAAACACAGTAAAGAGAGCATTACCAGTTGCCAGGATGGCAGAGCGGTCTAAGGCGCTGCGTTCAGATCGCAGTCTCCCCAGGAGGCGTGGGTTCAAATCCCGCAGCAGACAGAGCCCAATGAAAGTACCAAGCAAGAAGAAATCAAAGACAGTCAAGAGAGCATTACCAGCTGCAAGGATGGCGGAGCGGTCGAAGGCGTTGCGTTCATTGTCGCAGTCTCCCCAGGAGGCGTGGGTTCGAATCCCACCTCAGACAGAGCCCATTGAAAGTACCAAGCAATGACAAAGGAAACACGGTCAAGAGAGCATTACCAGTTGCCAGGATGGCGGAGCGGTCTAAGGCGTTGCGTTCAGGTCGCAGTCTCCCCAGGAGGCGTGGGTTCGAATCCCACCTCAGACAGAGCCCATTGAAAGTACCAAGCAAGAACAAAGCAAACACAGTCAAGAGAGCATTACCAGATGATAAGATGGCAGAGCGGTCTAAGGCGTTGCGTTCAGGTCGCAGTCTCCCCAGGAGGCGTGGGTTCAAATCCCACCTCAGACAGTGCCCATTGAAAGTACCAAGCAAGAACAAAGCAAACACAGTCAAGAGAGCATTACCAGTTGCCAGCATAGCGGAGCGGTCTAAGGCGTTGCGTCCAGGTCGCAGTCTCCACAGGAGGCGTGGGTTCGAATCCCACCTCAGACAGAGCCCATTGAAAGTACCAAGCAATAACCAAGGAAACACGGTCAAGAGAGCATTACCAGTTGCCAGGATGGCGGAGCGGTCTAAGGCGTTGCGTTCAGGTCACAGTCTCCCCAGGAGGCGTGGGTTCGAATCCCACCTCAGACAGAGCCCATTGAAAGTACCAAGCAAGAACAAAGCAAACACAGTAAAGAGAGCATTACCAGGTGCCAGGATGGTGGAGCGGTCTAAGGCGTTGCGTTCAGGTCGCAGTCTCCCCAGGAGGCGTGGGTTCGAATCCCACCTCAGACAGAGCCCATTGAAAGTACCAAGCAAGAACAAAGCAAACACAGTCAAGTGAGCATTACCAGATGATAAGATGGCAGAGCGGTCTAAGGCGTTGCGTTCAGGTCGCAGTCTCCCCAGGAGGCGTGGGTTCGAATCCCACCTCAGACAGAGCCCATTGAAAGTACCAAGCAAGAACAAAGCAAACACAGTCAAGAGAGCATTACCAGATGATAAGATGGCAGAGCGGTCTGAGGCGTTGCGTTCAGGTCGCAGTCTCCCCAGGAGGCGTGGGTTCAAATCCCACCTCAGACAGTGCCCATTGAAAGTACCAAGCAAGAACAAAGCAAACACATTCAAGAGAGCTTTACCAGTTGCCAGGATGGCAGAGCGGTCTAAGGCGCTGCGTTCAGGTCGCAGTCTCCCCAGGAGGCGTGGGTTCAAATCCCGCAGCAGACAGAGCCCAATGAAAGTACCAAGCAAGAAGAAAGCAAAGACAGTCAAGAGAGCATTACCAGCTGCAAGGATGGCGGAGCGGTCGAAGGCGTTGCGTTCATTGTCGCAGTCTCCCCAGGAGGCGTGGGTTCGAATCCCACCTCAGACAGAGCCCATTGAAAGTACCAAGCAATGACAAAGGAAACACGGTCAAGAGAGCATTACCAGTTGCCAGGATGGCGGAGCGGTCTAAGGCGTTGCGTTCAGTTGACAGTACCCCAGGAGGCGTGGGTTCGAATCCCACCTCAGACAGAGCCCATTGAAAGTACCAAGCAAGAACAAAGCAAACACAGTAAAGAGAGCATTACCAGTTGCCAGGATGGCAGAGCGGTCTAAGGCGCTGCGTTCAGGTCGCAGTCTCCCCAGGAGGCGTGGGTTCAAATCCCGCAGCAGACAGAGCCCAATGAAAGTACCAAGCAAGAAGAAATCAAAGACAGTCAAGAGAGCATTACCAGCTGCAAGGATGGCGGAGCGGTCGAAGGCGTTGCGTTCATTGTCGCAGTCTCCCCAGGAGGCGTGGGTTCGAATCCCACCTCAGACAGAGCCCATTGAAAGTACCAAGCAATGACAAAGGAAACACGGTCAAGAGAGCATTACCAGTTGCCAGGATGGCGGAGCGGTCTAAGGCGTTGCGTTCAGGTCGCAGTCTCCCCAGGAGGCGTGGGTTCGAATCCCACCTCAGACAGAGCCCATTGAAAGTACCAAGCAAGAACAAAGCAAACACAGTCAAGAGAGCATTACCAGATGATAAGATGGCAGAGTGGTCTAAGGCGTTGCGTTCAGGTCGCAGTCTCCCCAGGAGGTGTGGGTTCAAATCCCACCTCAGACAGTGCCCATTGAAAGTACCAAGCAAGAACAAAGCAAACACAGTCAAGAGAGCATTACCAGTTGCCAGCATAGCGGAGCGGTCTAAGGCGTTGCGTCCAGGTCGCAGTCTCCACAGGAGGCGTGGGTTCGAATCCCACCTCAGACAGAGCCCATTGAAAGTACCAAGCAATAACCAAGGAAACACGGTCAAGAGAGCATTACCAGTTGCCAGGATGGCGGAGCGGTCTAAGGCGTTGCGTTCAGGTCACAGTCTCCCCAGGAGGCGTGGGTTCGAATCCCACCTCAGACAGAGCCCATTGAAAGTACCAAGCAAGAACAAAGCAAACACAGTCAAGAGAGCATTACCAGATGATAAGATGGCAGAGCGGTCTAAGGCGTTGCGTTCAGGTCGCAGTCTCCCCAGGAGGCGTGGGTTCGAATCCCACCTCAGACAGAGCCCATTGAAAGTACCAAGCAAGAACAAAGCAAACACAGTCAAGAGAGCATTACCAGATGATAAGATGGCAGAGCGGTCTAAGGCGTTGCGTTCAGGTCGCAGTCTCCCCAGGAGGCGTGGGTTCAAATCCCACCTCAGACAGTGACCATTGAAAGTACCAAGCAAGAACAAAGCAAACACAGTCAAGAGAGCATTACCAGATGCCAGCATAGCGGAGCGGTCTAAGGCGTTGCGTTCAGGTCGCAGTGTCCCCAGGAGGCGTGGGTTCGAATCCCACCTCAGACAGTGCCCATTGAAAGTACCAAGCAAGAACAAAGCAAACACAGTCAAGAGAGCATTACCAGTTGCCAGGATGGCGGAGCGGTCTAAGGTGTTGCGTTCAGGTCGCAGTCTCCCCAGGAGGCGTGGGTTCGAATCCCATCTCAGACAGAGCCCATTGAAAGTACCAAGCAAGAACAAAGCAAACACATTCAAGAGAGCATTACCAGTTGCCAGGATGGCAGAGCCGTCTAAGGCGCTGCGTTCAGGTCGCAGTCTCCCCAGGAGGCGTGGGTTCAAATCCCGCAGCAGACCGAGCCCAATGAAAGTACCAAGCAAGAAGAAATCAAAGACAGTCAAGAGAGCATTACCAGCTGCAAGGATGGCGGAGCGGTCGAAGGCGTTGCGTTCATTGTCGCAGTCTCCCCAGGAGGCGTGGGTTCGAATCCCACCTCAGACAGAGCCCATTGAAAGTACCAAGCAATGAAATAGGAAACACGGTCAAGAGAGCATTACCAGTTGCCAGGATGGCGGAGCGGTCTAAGGCGTTGCGTTCAGGTCGCAGTCTCCCCAGGAGGCGTGGGTTCGAATCCCACCTCAGACAGAGCCCATTGAAAGTACCAAGCAAGAACAAAGCAAACACAGTCAAGAGAGCATTACCAGATGATAAGATGGCAGAGCGGTCTAAGGCGTTGCGTTCAGGTCGCAGTCTCCCCAGGAGGCGTGGGTTCAAATCCCACCTCAGACAGTGCCCATTGAAAGTACCAAGCAAGAACAAAGCAAACACAGTCAAGAGAGCATTACCAGTTGCCAGCATAGCGGAGCGGTCTAAGGCGTTGCGTCCAGGTCGCAGTCTCCACAGGAGGCGTGGGTTCGAATCCCACCTCAGACAGAGCCCATTGAAAGTACCAAGCAATAACCAAGGAAACACGGTCAAGAGAGCATTACCAGTTGCCAGGATGGCGGAGCGGTCTAAGGCGTTGCGTTCAGGTCACAGTCTCCCCAGGAGGCGTGGGTTCGAATCCCACCTCAGACAGAGCCCATTGAAAGTACCAAGCAAGAACAAAGCAAACACAGTAAAGAGAGCATTACCAGGTGCCAGGATTGTGGAGCGGTCTAAGGCGTTGCGTTCAGGTTGCAGTCTCCCCAGGAGGCGTGGGTTCGAATCCCACCTCAGACAGAGCCCATTGAAAGTACCAAGCAAGAACAAAGGAAACACAGTCAAGAAAGCATTACCAGTTGCCAGGATGGCGGAGCGGTCTAAGGCGTTGCGTTCAGGTCGCAGTCTCCCCAGGAGGCGTGGGTTCGAATCCCACCTCAGACAGAGCCCATTGAAAGTACCAAGCAAGAACAAAGCAAACACGGTCAAGAGAGCATTACCAGTTGCCAGGATGGCGGAGCGGTCTAAGGCGTTGCGTTCAGGACGCAGTCTCCACAGGAGGCGTGGGTTCGAATCCCACCTCAGACAGAGCCCATTGAAAGTACCAAGCAATAACCAAGGAAACACGGTCAAGAGAGCATTATCAGTTTCCAGGATGGCGGAGCGGTCTAAGGCGTTGCGTTCAGGTCACAGTCTCCCCAGGAGGCGTGGGTTCGAATCCCACCTCAGACAGAGCCCATTGAAAGTACCAAGCAAGAACAAAGCAAACACAGTAAAGAGAGCATTACCAGGTGCCAGGATGGTGGAGCGGTCTAAGGCGTTGCGTTCAGGTCGCAGTCTCCCCAGGAGGCGTGGGTTCAAATCCCACCTCAGACAGAGCCCATTGAAAGTACCAAGCAAGAACAAAGGAAACACAGTCAAGAAAGCATTACCAGTTGCCAGGATGGCGGAGCGGTCTAAGGCGTTGCGTTCAGGTCGCAGTTTCCCCAGGAGGCGTGGGTTCGAATCCCACCTCAGACAGAGCCCATTGAAAGTACCAAGCAAGAACAAAGCAAACACAGTCAAGAGAGCATTACCAGATGATAAGATGGCAGAGCGGTCTAAGGCGTTGCGTTCAGGTCGCAGTCTCCCCAGGAGGCGTGGGTTCAAATCCCACCTCAGACAGTGACCATTGAAAGTACCAAGCAAGAACAAAGCAAACACAGTCAAGAGAGCATTACCAGATGCCAGCATAGCGGAGCGGTCTAAGGCGTTGCGTTCAGGTCGCAGTCTCCCCAGGAGGCGTGGGTTCGAATCCCACCTCAGACAGAGCCCATTGAAAGTACCAAGCAAGAACAAAGCAAACACATTCAAGAGAGCATTACCAGTTGCCAGGATGGCAGAGCGGTCTAAGGCGCTGCGTTCAGGTCGCAGTCTCCCCAGGAGGCGTGGGTTCAAATCCCGCAGCAGACAGAGCTCATTGAAAGTACCAAGCAAGAAGAAAGCAAACACAGTCAAGAGAGCATTACCAGATGCCAGCATAGCGGAGCGGTCTAAGGCGTTGCGTTCAGGTCGCAGTCTCCCCAGGAGGCGTGGGTTCGAATCCCACCTCAGACAGAGCCCATTGAAAGTACCAAGCAAGAACAAAGCAAACACATTCAAGAGAGCATTACCAGTTGCCAGGATGGCAGAGCGGTCTAAGGCGCTGCGTTCAGGTCGCAGTCTCCCCAGGAGGCGTGGGTTCGAATCCCACCTCAGACAGTGACCATTGAAAGTACCAAGCAAGAACAAAGCAAACACAGTCAAGAGAGCATTACCAGTTGCCAGGATGGCAGAGCGGTCTAAGGCGCTGCGTTCAGGTCGCAGTCTCCCCAGGAGGCGTGGGTTCAAATCCCGCAGCAGACAGAGCCCAATGAAAGTACCAAGCAAGAAGAAAGCAAAGACAGTCAAGAGAGCATTACCAGCTGCAAGGATGGCGGAGCGGTCGAAGGCGTTGCGTTCATTGTCGCAGTCTCCCCAGGAGGCGTGGGTTCGAATCCCACCTCAGACAGAGCCCATTGAAAGTACCAAGCAATGACAAAGGAAACACGGTCAAGAGAGCATTACCAGTTGCCAGGATGGCGGAGCGGTCTAAGGCGTTGCGTTCAGGTGACAGTACCCCAGGAGGCGTGGGTTCGAATCCCACCTCAGACAGAGCCCATTGAAAGTACCAAGCAAGAACAAAGCAAACACAGTAAAGAGAGCATTACCAGGTGCCAGGATGGCGGAGCGGTCTAAGGCGTTGCGTTCAGGTCGCAGTCTCCCCAGGAGGCGTGGGTTCGAATCCCACCTCAGACAGAACCCATTGAAAGTACCAAGCAAGAACAAAGGAAACACAGTCAAGAGAGCATTACCAGTTGCCAGGATGGCGGAGCGGTCTAAGGCTTTGCGTTCAGGTCGCAGTCTCCCCTGGAGGCGTGGGTTCGAATCCCGCCTCAGACAGAGCCCATTGAAAGTACCAAGCAAGAACAAAGCAAACACAGTCAAGAGAGCATTACCAGATGATAAGATGGCAGAGCGGTCTAAGGCGTTGCGTTCAGGTCGCAGTCTCCCCAGGAGGCGTGGGTTCAAATCCCACCTCAGACAGTGCCCATTGAAAGTACCAAGCAAGAACAAAGCAAACACAGTCAAGAGAGCATTACCAGTTGCCAGCATAGCGGAGCGGTCTAAGGCGTTGCGTCCAGGTCGCAGTCTCCACAGGAGGCGTGGGATCGAATCCCACCTCAGACAGAGCCCATTGAAAGTACCAAGCAAGAACAAAGGAAACACAGTCAAGAAAGCATTACCAGTTGCCAGGATGGCGGAGCGGTCTAAGGCGTTGCGTTCAGGTCACAGTCTCCCCAGGAGGCGTGGGTTCGAATCCCACCTCAGACAGAGCACATTGAAAGTACCAAGCAAGAACAAAGCAAACACGGTCAAGAGAGCATTACCAGTTGCCAGGATGGCGGAGCGGTCTAAGGCGTTGCGTTCAGGTCGCAGTCTCCCCAGGAGGCGTGGGTTCGAATCCCACCTCAGACAGAGCCCATTGAAAGTACCAAGCAATAACCAAGGAAACACGGTCAAGAGAGCATTACCAGTTGCCAGGATGGCGGAGCGGTCTAAGGCGTTGCGTTCAGGTCGCAGTCTCCCCAGGAGGCGTGGGTTCAAATCCCACCTCAGACAGTGCCCATTGAAAGAACCAAGCAAGAACAAAGCAAACACAGTCAAGAGAGCATTACCAGTTGTCAGCATAGCGGAGCGGTCTAAGGCGTTGCGTCCAGGTCGCAGTCTCCACAGGAGGCGTGGGTTCGAATCCCACCTCAGACAGAGCCCATTGAAAGTACCAAGGAAGAACAAAGCAAACACATTCAAGAGAGCATTACCAGGTGCCAGGATGGCGGAGCGGTCTAAGGCGTTGCGTTCAGGTCGCAGTCTCCCCAGGTGACGTGGCTTCGAATCCCACCTCAGACAGAGCCCATTGAAAGTACCAAGCAATAACAAAGGAAACACGGTCAAGAGAGCATTACCAGTTGCCTGGATGGCGGAGCGGTCTAAGGCGTTGCGTTCAGGTCGCAGTCTCCCCAGGAGGCGTGGGTTTGAATCCCACCTCAGACAGAGCCCATTGAAAGTACCAAGCAAGAACAAAGCAAACACATTCAAAAGAGCATTACCAGATGATAAGATGGCAGAGCGGTCTAAGCCGTTGCGTTCAGGTCGCAGTCTCCCCAGGAGGCGTGGGTTAAAATCCCACCTCAGACAGTGCCCATTGAAAGTACCAAGCAAGAACAAAGCAAACACAGTCAAGAGAGCATTACCAGTTGCAAGGATGGCGGAGCGGTCTAAGGCGTTGCGTTCAGGTCGCAGTCTCCCCAGGAGGCGTGGGTTCGAATCCCACCTCAGACAGAGCCCATTGAAAGTACCAAGCAAGAACAAAGCAAACACATTCAAGAGAGCATTACCAGGTGCCAGGATGGCGGAGCGGTCTAAGGCGTTGCGTTCAGGTCGCAGTCTCCCCTGGAGGCGTGGGTTCGAATCCCGCCTCAGACAGAGCCCATTGAAAGTACCAAGCAAGAACAAAGCAAACACAGTCAAGAGAGCATTACCAGTTGCCAGGATGGCAGAGCGGTCTAAGGCGCTGCGTTCAGGTCGCAGTCTCCCCAGGAGGCGTGGGTTCGAATCCCGGCTCAGACAGAACCCATTGAAAGTACCAAGCAAGAACAAAGCAAACACATTCAAGAGAGCATTACCAGATGATAAGATGGCAGAGCGGTCTAAGCCGTTGCGTTCAGGTCGCAGTCTCCCCAGGAGGCGTGGGTTCGAATCCCACCTCAGACAGAGCCCATTGAAAGTACCAAGCAAGAACAAAGCAAACACAGTCAAGAGAGCATTACCAGATGATAAGATGGCAGAGCGGTCTAAGGCGTTGCGTTCAGGTCGCAGTCTCCCCAGGAGGCGTGGGTTCAAATCCCGCAGCAGACAGAGCCCAATGAAAGTACCAAGCAAGAAGAAATCAAAGACAGTCAAGAGAGCATTACCAGCTGCAAGGATGGCGGAGCGGTCGAAGGCGTTGCGTTCATTGTCGCAGTCTCCCCAGGAGGCGTGGGTTCGAATCCCACCTCAGACAGAGCCCATTGAAAGTACCAAGCAATGACAAAGGAAACACGGTCAAGAGAGCATTACCAGTTGCCAGGATGGCGGAGCGGTCTAAGGCGTTGCGTTCAGGTCGCAGTCTCCCCAGGAGGCGTGGGTTCGAATCCCACCTCAGACAGAGCCCATTGAAAGTACCAAGCAAGAACAAAGCAAACACAGTCAAGAGAGCATTACCAGATGATAAGATGGCAGAGCGGTCTAAGGCGTTGCGTTCAGGTCGCAGTCTCCCCAGGAGGCGTGGGTTCAAATCCCACCTCAGACAGTGCCCATTGAAAGTACCAAGCAAGAACAAAGCAAACACAGTCAAGAGAGCATTACCAGTTGCCAGCATAGCGGAGCGGTCTAAGGCGTTGCGTTCAGGTCGCAGTCTCCCCAGGAGGCGTGGGTTCGAATCCCACCTCAGACAGAGCCCATTGAAAGTACCAAGCAAGAACAAAGCAAACACAGTCAAGAGAGCATTACCAGATGATAAGATGGCAGAGCGGTCTAAGGCGTTGCGTTCAGGTCGCAGTCTCCCCAGGAGGCGTGGGTTCAAATCCCACCTCAGACAGTGACCATTGAAAGTACCAAGCAAGAACAAAGCAAACACAGTCAAGAGAGCATTACCAGATGCCAGCATAGCGGAGCGGTCTAAGGCGTTGCGTTCAGGTCGCAGTCTCCCCAGGAGGCGTGGGTTCGAATCCCACCTCAGACAGAGCCCATTGAAAGTACCAAGCAAGAACAAAGCAAACACATTCAAGAGAGCATTACCAGTTGCCAGGATGGCAGAGCGGTCTAAGGCGCTGCGTTCAGGTCGCAGTCTCCCCAGGAGGCGTGGGTTCAAATCCCGCAGCAGACAGAGCTCATTGAAAGTACCAAGCAAGAAGAAAGCAAACACAGTCAAGAGAGCATTACCAGATGCCAGCATATCGGAGCGGTCTAAGGCGTTGCGTTCAGGTCACAGTCTCCCCAGGAGGCGTGGGTTCGAATCCCACCTCAGACAGAGCACATTGAAAGTACCAAGCAAGAACAAAGCAAACACAGTAAAGAGAGCATTACCAGGTGCCAGGATGGCGGAGCGGTCTAAGGCGTTGCGTTCAGGTCGCAATCTCCCCAGGAGGCGTGGGTTCGAATCCCACCTCAGACAGAGCCCATTGAAAGTACCAAGCAATGACAAAGGAAACACGGTCAAGAGAGCATTACCAGTTGCCAGGATGGCGGAGCGGTCTAAGGCGTTGCGTTCAGTTGACAGTACCCCAGGAGGCGTGGGTTCGAATCCCACCTCAGACAGAGCCCATTGAAAGTACCAAGCAAGAACAACGCAAACACAGTAAAGAGAGCATTACCAGTTGCCAGGATGGCAGAGCGGTCTAAGGCGCTGCGTTCAGGTCGCAGTCTCCCCAGGAGGCGTGGGTTCAAATCCCGCAGCAGACAGAGCCCAATGAAAGTACCAAGCAAGAAGAAATCAAAGACAGTCAAGAGAGCATTACCAGCTGCAAGGATGGCGGAGCGGTCGAAGGCGTTGCGTTCATTGTCGCAGTCTCCCCAGGAGGCGTGGGTTCGAATCCCACCTCAGACAGAGCCCATTGAAAGTACCAAGCAATGACAAAGGAAACACGGTCAAGAGAGCATTACCAGTTGCCAGGATGGCGGAGCGGTCTAAGGCGTTGCGTTCAGGTCGCAGTCTCCCCAGGAGGCGTGGGTTCGAATCCCACCTCAGACAGAGCCCATTGAAAGTACCAAGCAAGAACAAAGCAAACACAGTCAAGAGAGCATTACCAGATGATAAGATGGCAGAGCGGTCTAAGGCGTTGCGTTCAGGTCGCAGTCTCCCCAGGAGGCGTGGGTTCAAATCCCACCTCAGACAGTGCCCATTGAAAGTACCAAGCAAGAACAAAGCAAACACAGTCAAGAGAGCATTACCAGTTGCCAGCATAGCGGAGCGGTCTAAGGCGTTGCGTCCAGGTCGCAGTCTCCACAGGAGGCGTGGGTTCGAATCCCACCTCAGACAGAGCCCATTGAAAGTACCAAGCAATAACCAAGGAAACACGGTCAAGAGAGCATTACCAGTTGCCAGGATGGCGGAGCGGTCTAAGGCGTTGCGTTCAGGTCACAGTCTCCCCAGGAGGCGTGGGTTCGAATCCCACCTCAGACAGAGCCCATTGAAAGTACCAAGCAAGAACAAAGCAAACACAGTAAAGAGAGCATTACCAGGTGCCAGGATGGTGGAGCGGTCTAAGGCGTTGCGTTCAGGTCGCAGTCTCCCCAGGAGGCGTGGGTTCGAATCCCACCTCAGACAGAGCCCATTGAAAGTACCAAGCAAGAACAAAGCAAACACAGTCAAGTGAGCATTACCAGATGATAAGATGGCAGAGCGGTCTAAGGCGTTGCGTTCAGGTCGCAGTCTCCCCAGGAGGCGTGGGTTCGAATCCCACCTCAGACAGAGCCCATTGAAAGTACCAAGCAAGAACAAAGCAAACACAGTCAAGAGAGCATTACCAGATGATAAGATGGCAGAGCGGTCTGAGGCGTTGCGTTCAGGTCGCAGTCTCCCCAGGAGGCGTGGGTTCAAATCCCACCTCAGACAGTGCCCATTGAAAGTACCAAGCAAGAACAAAGCAAACACATTCAAGAGAGCTTTACCAGTTGCCAGGATGGCAGAGCGGTCTAAGGCGCTGCGTTCAGGTCGCAGTCTCCCCAGGAGGCGTGGGTTCAAATCCCGCAGCAGACAGAGCCCAATGAAAGTACCAAGCAAGAAGAAAGCAAAGACAGTCAAGAGAGCATTACCAGCTGCAAGGATGGCGGAGCGGTCGAAGGCGTTGCGTTCATTGTCGCAGTCTCCCCAGGAGGCGTGGGTTCGAATCCCACCTCAGACAGAGCCCATTGAAAGTACCAAGCAATGACAAAGGAAACACGGTCAAGAGAGCATTACCAGTTGCCAGGATGGCGGAGCGGTCTAAGGCGTTGCGTTCAGTTGACAGTACCCCAGGAGGCGTGGGTTCGAATCCCACCTCAGACAGAGCCCATTGAAAGTACCAAGCAAGAACAAAGCAAACACAGTAAAGAGAGCATTACCAGTTGCCAGGATGGCAGAGCGGTCTAAGGCGCTGCGTTCAGGTCGCAGTCTCCCCAGGAGGCGTGGGTTCAAATCCCGCAGCAGACAGAGCCCAATGAAAGTACCAAGCAAGAAGAAATCAAAGACAGTCAAGAGAGCATTACCAGTTGCCAGGATGGCGGAGCGGTCTAAGGCGTTGCGTTCAGGTCACAGTCTCCCCAGGAGGCGTGGGTTCGAATCCCACCTCAGACAGAGCCCATTGAAAGTACCAAGCAAGAACAAAGCAAACACAGTCAAGAGAGCATTACCAGATGATAAGATGGCAGAGCGGTCTAAGGCGTTGCGTTCAGGTCGCAGTCTCCCCAGGAGGCGTGGGTTCAAATCCCACCTCAGACAGTGACCATTGAAAGTACCAAGCAAGAACAAAGCAAACACAGTCAAGAGAGCATTACCAGATGCCAGCATAGCGGAGCGGTCTAAGGCGTTGCGTTCAGGTCGCAGTCTCCCCAGGAGGCGTGGGTTCGAATCCCACCTCAGACAGAGCCCATTGAAAGTACCAAGCAAGAACAAAGCAAACACATTCAAGAGAGCATTACCAGTTGCCAGGATGGCAGAGCGGTCTAAGGCGCTGCGTTCAGGTCGCAGTCTCCCCAGGAGGCGTGGGTTCAAATCCCGCAGCAGACAGAGCTCATTGAAAGTACCAAGCAAGAAGAAAGCAAACACAGTCAAGAGAGCATTACCAGATGCCAGCATATCGGAGCGGTCTAAGGCGTTGCGTTCAGGTCACAGTCTCCCCAGGAGGCGTGGGTTCGAATCCCACCTCAGACAGAGCACATTGAAAGTACCAAGCAAGAACAAAGCAAACACAGTAAAGAGAGCATTACCAGGTGCCAGGATGGCGGAGCGGTCTAAGGCGTTGCGTTCAGGTCGCAATCTCCCCAGGAGGCGTGGGTTCGAATCCCACCTCAGACAGAGCCCATTGAAAGTACCAAGCAATGACAAAGGAAACACGGTCAAGAGAGCATTACCAGTTGCCAGGATGGCGGAGCGGTCTAAGGCGTTGCGTTCAGTTGACAGTACCCCAGGAGGCGTGGGTTCGAATCCCACCTCAGACAGAGCCCATTGAAAGTACCAAGCAAGAACAACGCAAACACAGTAAAGAGAGCATTACCAGTTGCCAGGATGGCAGAGCGGTCTAAGGCGCTGCGTTCAGGTCGCAGTCTCCCCAGGAGGCGTGGGTTCAAATCCCGCAGCAGACAGAGCCCAATGAAAGTACCAAGCAAGAAGAAATCAAAGACAGTCAAGAGAGCATTACCAGCTGCAAGGATGGCGGAGCGGTCGAAGGCGTTGCGTTCATTGTCGCAGTCTCCCCAGGAGGCGTGGGTTCGAATCCCACCTCAGACAGAGCCCATTGAAAGTACCAAGCAATGACAAAGGAAACACGGTCAAGAGAGCATTACCAGTTGCCAGGATGGCGGAGCGGTCTAAGGCGTTGCGTTCAGGTCGCAGTCTCCCCAGGAGGCGTGGGTTCGAATCCCACCTCAGACAGAGCCCATTGAAAGTACCAAGCAAGAACAAAGCAAACACAGTCAAGAGAGCATTACCAGATGATAAGATGGCAGAGCGGTCTAAGGCGTTGCGTTCAGGTCGCAGTCTCCCCAGGAGGCGTGGGTTCAAATCCCACCTCAGACAGTGCCCATTGAAAGTACCAAGCAAGAACAAAGCAAACACAGTCAAGAGAGCATTACCAGTTGCCAGCATAGCGGAGCGGTCTAAGGCGTTGCGTTCAGGTCGCAGTCTCCCCAGGAGGCGTGGGTTCGAATCCCACCTCAGACAGAGCCCATTGAAAGTACCAAGCAAGAACAAAGCAAACACATTCAAGAGAGCATTACCAGTTGCCAGGATGGCAGAGCGGTCTAAGGCGCTGCGTTCAGGTCGCAGTCTCCCCAGGAGGCGTGGGTTCAAATCCCGCAGCAGACAGAGCTCATTGAAAGTACCAAGCAAGAAGAAAGCAAACACAGTCAAGAGA
This sequence comes from Idiotropiscis lumnitzeri, assembly GCF_059441095.1. Taxonomy (NCBI): domain Eukaryota; kingdom Metazoa; phylum Chordata; class Actinopteri; order Syngnathiformes; family Syngnathidae; genus Idiotropiscis; species Idiotropiscis lumnitzeri. The sequence continues at coordinate 162,691 of NW_028283598.1, forward strand.
GCATTACCAGATGCCAGCATATCGGAGCGGTCTAAGGCGTTGCGTTCAGGTCACAGTCTCCCCAGGAGGCGTGGGTTCGAATCCCACCTCAGACAGAGCACATTGAAAGTACCAAGCAAGAACAAAGCAAACACAGTAAAGAGAGCATTACCAGGTGCCAGGATGGCGGAGCGGTCTAAGGCGTTGCGTTCAGGTCGCAATCTCCCCAGGAGGCGTGGGTTCGAATCCCACCTCAGACAGAGCCCATTGAAAGTACCAAGCAATGACAAAGGAAACACGGTCAAGAGAGCATTACCAGTTGCCAGGATGGCGGAGCGGTCTAAGGCGTTGCGTTCAGTTGACAGTACCCCAGGAGGCGTGGGTTCGAATCCCACCTCAGACAGAGCCCATTGAAAGTACCAAGCAAGAACAACGCAAACACAGTAAAGAGAGCATTACCAGTTGCCAGGATGGCAGAGCGGTCTAAGGCGCTGCGTTCAGATCGCAGTCTCCCCAGGAGGCGTGGGTTCAAATCCCGCAGCAGACAGAGCCCAATGAAAGTACCAAGCAAGAAGAAATCAAAGACAGTCAAGAGAGCATTACCAGCTGCAAGGATGGCGGAGCGGTCGAAGGCGTTGCGTTCATTGTCGCAGTCTCCCCAGGAGGCGTGGGTTCGAATCCCACCTCAGACAGAGCCCATTGAAAGTACCAAGCAATGACAAAGGAAACACGGTCAAGAGAGCATTACCAGTTGCCAGGATGGCGGAGCGGTCTAAGGCGTTGCGTTCAGGTCGCAGTCTCCCCAGGAGGCGTGGGTTCGAATCCCACCTCAGACAGAGCCCATTGAAAGTACCAAGCAAGAACAAAGCAAACACAGTCAAGAGAGCATTACCAGATGATAAGATGGCAGAGCGGTCTAAGGCGTTGCGTTCAGGTCGCAGTCTCCCCAGGAGGCGTGGGTTCAAATCCCACCTCAGACAGTGCCCATTGAAAGTACCAAGCAAGAACAAAGCAAACACAGTCAAGAGAGCATTACCAGTTGCCAGCATAGCGGAGCGGTCTAAGGCGTTGCGTCCAGGTCGCAGTCTCCACAGGAGGCGTGGGTTCGAATCCCACCTCAGACAGAGCCCATTGAAAGTACCAAGCAATAACCAAGGAAACACGGTCAAGAGAGCATTACCAGTTGCCAGGATGGCGGAGCGGTCTAAGGCGTTGCGTTCAGGTCACAGTCTCCCCAGGAGGCGTGGGTTCGAATCCCACCTCAGACAGAGCCCATTGAAAGTACCAAGCAAGAACAAAGCAAACACAGTAAAGAGAGCATTACCAGGTGCCAGGATGGTGGAGCGGTCTAAGGCGTTGCGTTCAGGTCGCAGTCTCCCCAGGAGGCGTGGGTTCGAATCCCACCTCAGACAGAGCCCATTGAAAGTACCAAGCAAGAACAAAGCAAACACAGTCAAGTGAGCATTACCAGATGATAAGATGGCAGAGCGGTCTAAGGCGTTGCGTTCAGGTCGCAGTCTCCCCAGGAGGCGTGGGTTCGAATCCCACCTCAGACAGAGCCCATTGAAAGTACCAAGCAAGAACAAAGCAAACACAGTCAAGAGAGCATTACCAGATGATAAGATGGCAGAGCGGTCTGAGGCGTTGCGTTCAGGTCGCAGTCTCCCCAGGAGGCGTGGGTTCAAATCCCACCTCAGACAGTGCCCATTGAAAGTACCAAGCAAGAACAAAGCAAACACATTCAAGAGAGCTTTACCAGTTGCCAGGATGGCAGAGCGGTCTAAGGCGCTGCGTTCAGGTCGCAGTCTCCCCAGGAGGCGTGGGTTCAAATCCCGCAGCAGACAGAGCCCAATGAAAGTACCAAGCAAGAAGAAAGCAAAGACAGTCAAGAGAGCATTACCAGCTGCAAGGATGGCGGAGCGGTCGAAGGCGTTGCGTTCATTGTCGCAGTCTCCCCAGGAGGCGTGGGTTCGAATCCCACCTCAGACAGAGCCCATTGAAAGTACCAAGCAATGACAAAGGAAACACGGTCAAGAGAGCATTACCAGTTGCCAGGATGGCGGAGCGGTCTAAGGCGTTGCGTTCAGTTGACAGTACCCCAGGAGGCGTGGGTTCGAATCCCACCTCAGACAGAGCCCATTGAAAGTACCAAGCAAGAACAAAGCAAACACAGTAAAGAGAGCATTACCAGTTGCCAGGATGGCAGAGCGGTCTAAGGCGCTGCGTTCAGGTCGCAGTCTCCCCAGGAGGCGTGGGTTCAAATCCCGCAGCAGACAGAGCCCAATGAAAGTACCAAGCAAGAAGAAATCAAAGACAGTCAAGAGAGCATTACCAGCTGCAAGGATGGCGGAGCGGTCGAAGGCGTTGCGTTCATTGTCGCAGTCTCCCCAGGAGGCGTGGGTTCGAATCCCACCTCAGACAGAGCCCATTGAAAGTACCAAGCAATGACAAAGGAAACACGGTCAAGAGAGCATTACCAGTTGCCAGGATGGCGGAGCGGTCTAAGGCGTTGCGTTCAGGTCGCAGTCTCCCCAGGAGGCGTGGGTTCGAATCCCACCTCAGACAGAGCCCATTGAAAGTACCAAGCAAGAACAAAGCAAACACAGTCAAGAGAGCATTACCAGATGATAAGATGGCAGAGTGGTCTAAGGCGTTGCGTTCAGGTCGCAGTCTCCCCAGGAGGTGTGGGTTCAAATCCCACCTCAGACAGTGCCCATTGAAAGTACCAAGCAAGAACAAAGCAAACACAGTCAAGAGAGCATTACCAGTTGCCAGCATAGCGGAGCGGTCTAAGGCGTTGCGTCCAGGTCGCAGTCTCCACAGGAGGCGTGGGTTCGAATCCCACCTCAGACAGAGCCCATTGAAAGTACCAAGCAATAACCAAGGAAACACGGTCAAGAGAGCATTACCAGTTGCCAGGATGGCGGAGCGGTCTAAGGCGTTGCGTTCAGGTCACAGTCTCCCCAGGAGGCGTGGGTTCGAATCCCACCTCAGACAGAGCCCATTGAAAGTACCAAGCAAGAACAAAGCAAACACAGTCAAGAGAGCATTACCAGATGATAAGATGGCAGAGCGGTCTAAGGCGTTGCGTTCAGGTCGCAGTCTCCCCAGGAGGCGTGGGTTCGAATCCCACCTCAGACAGAGCCCATTGAAAGTACCAAGCAAGAACAAAGCAAACACAGTCAAGAGAGCATTACCAGATGATAAGATGGCAGAGCGGTCTAAGGCGTTGCGTTCAGGTCGCAGTCTCCCCAGGAGGCGTGGGTTCAAATCCCACCTCAGACAGTGACCATTGAAAGTACCAAGCAAGAACAAAGCAAACACAGTCAAGAGAGCATTACCAGATGCCAGCATAGCGGAGCGGTCTAAGGCGTTGCGTTCAGGTCGCAGTGTCCCCAGGAGGCGTGGGTTCGAATCCCACCTCAGACAGTGCCCATTGAAAGTACCAAGCAAGAACAAAGCAAACACAGTCAAGAGAGCATTACCAGTTGCCAGGATGGCGGAGCGGTCTAAGGTGTTGCGTTCAGGTCGCAGTCTCCCCAGGAGGCGTGGGTTCGAATCCCATCTCAGACAGAGCCCATTGAAAGTACCAAGCAAGAACAAAGCAAACACATTCAAGAGAGCATTACCAGTTGCCAGGATGGCAGAGCCGTCTAAGGCGCTGCGTTCAGGTCGCAGTCTCCCCAGGAGGCGTGGGTTCAAATCCCGCAGCAGACCGAGCCCAATGAAAGTACCAAGCAAGAAGAAATCAAAGACAGTCAAGAGAGCATTACCAGCTGCAAGGATGGCGGAGCGGTCGAAGGCGTTGCGTTCATTGTCGCAGTCTCCCCAGGAGGCGTGGGTTCGAATCCCACCTCAGACAGAGCCCATTGAAAGTACCAAGCAATGAAATAGGAAACACGGTCAAGAGAGCATTACCAGTTGCCAGGATGGCGGAGCGGTCTAAGGCGTTGCGTTCAGGTCGCAGTCTCCCCAGGAGGCGTGGGTTCGAATCCCACCTCAGACAGAGCCCATTGAAAGTACCAAGCAAGAACAAAGCAAACACAGTCAAGAGAGCATTACCAGATGATAAGATGGCAGAGCGGTCTAAGGCGTTGCGTTCAGGTCGCAGTCTCCCCAGGAGGCGTGGGTTCAAATCCCACCTCAGACAGTGCCCATTGAAAGTACCAAGCAAGAACAAAGCAAACACAGTCAAGAGAGCATTACCAGTTGCCAGCATAGCGGAGCGGTCTAAGGCGTTGCGTCCAGGTCGCAGTCTCCACAGGAGGCGTGGGTTCGAATCCCACCTCAGACAGAGCCCATTGAAAGTACCAAGCAATAACCAAGGAAACACGGTCAAGAGAGCATTACCAGTTGCCAGGATGGCGGAGCGGTCTAAGGCGTTGCGTTCAGGTCACAGTCTCCCCAGGAGGCGTGGGTTCGAATCCCACCTCAGACAGAGCCCATTGAAAGTACCAAGCAAGAACAAAGCAAACACAGTAAAGAGAGCATTACCAGGTGCCAGGATTGTGGAGCGGTCTAAGGCGTTGCGTTCAGGTTGCAGTCTCCCCAGGAGGCGTGGGTTCGAATCCCACCTCAGACAGAGCCCATTGAAAGTACCAAGCAAGAACAAAGGAAACACAGTCAAGAAAGCATTACCAGTTGCCAGGATGGCGGAGCGGTCTAAGGCGTTGCGTTCAGGTCGCAGTCTCCCCAGGAGGCGTGGGTTCGAATCCCACCTCAGACAGAGCCCATTGAAAGTACCAAGCAAGAACAAAGCAAACACGGTCAAGAGAGCATTACCAGTTGCCAGGATGGCGGAGCGGTCTAAGGCGTTGCGTTCAGGACGCAGTCTCCACAGGAGGCGTGGGTTCGAATCCCACCTCAGACAGAGCCCATTGAAAGTACCAAGCAATAACCAAGGAAACACGGTCAAGAGAGCATTATCAGTTTCCAGGATGGCGGAGCGGTCTAAGGCGTTGCGTTCAGGTCACAGTCTCCCCAGGAGGCGTGGGTTCGAATCCCACCTCAGACAGAGCCCATTGAAAGTACCAAGCAAGAACAAAGCAAACACAGTAAAGAGAGCATTACCAGGTGCCAGGATGGTGGAGCGGTCTAAGGCGTTGCGTTCAGGTCGCAGTCTCCCCAGGAGGCGTGGGTTCAAATCCCACCTCAGACAGAGCCCATTGAAAGTACCAAGCAAGAACAAAGGAAACACAGTCAAGAAAGCATTACCAGTTGCCAGGATGGCGGAGCGGTCTAAGGCGTTGCGTTCAGGTCGCAGTTTCCCCAGGAGGCGTGGGTTCGAATCCCACCTCAGACAGAGCCCATTGAAAGTACCAAGCAAGAACAAAGCAAACACAGTCAAGAGAGCATTACCAGATGATAAGATGGCAGAGCGGTCTAAGGCGTTGCGTTCAGGTCGCAGTCTCCCCAGGAGGCGTGGGTTCAAATCCCACCTCAGACAGTGACCATTGAAAGTACCAAGCAAGAACAAAGCAAACACAGTCAAGAGAGCATTACCAGATGCCAGCATAGCGGAGCGGTCTAAGGCGTTGCGTTCAGGTCGCAGTCTCCCCAGGAGGCGTGGGTTCGAATCCCACCTCAGACAGAGCCCATTGAAAGTACCAAGCAAGAACAAAGCAAACACATTCAAGAGAGCATTACCAGTTGCCAGGATGGCAGAGCGGTCTAAGGCGCTGCGTTCAGGTCGCAGTCTCCCCAGGAGGCGTGGGTTCAAATCCCGCAGCAGACAGAGCTCATTGAAAGTACCAAGCAAGAAGAAAGCAAACACAGTCAAGAGAGCATTACCAGATGCCAGCATAGCGGAGCGGTCTAAGGCGTTGCGTTCAGGTCGCAGTCTCCCCAGGAGGCGTGGGTTCGAATCCCACCTCAGACAGAGCCCATTGAAAGTACCAAGCAAGAACAAAGCAAACACATTCAAGAGAGCATTACCAGTTGCCAGGATGGCAGAGCGGTCTAAGGCGCTGCGTTCAGGTCGCAGTCTCCCCAGGAGGCGTGGGTTCGAATCCCACCTCAGACAGTGACCATTGAAAGTACCAAGCAAGAACAAAGCAAACACAGTCAAGAGAGCATTACCAGTTGCCAGGATGGCAGAGCGGTCTAAGGCGCTGCGTTCAGGTCGCAGTCTCCCCAGGAGGCGTGGGTTCAAATCCCGCAGCAGACAGAGCCCAATGAAAGTACCAAGCAAGAAGAAAGCAAAGACAGTCAAGAGAGCATTACCAGCTGCAAGGATGGCGGAGCGGTCGAAGGCGTTGCGTTCATTGTCGCAGTCTCCCCAGGAGGCGTGGGTTCGAATCCCACCTCAGACAGAGCCCATTGAAAGTACCAAGCAATGACAAAGGAAACACGGTCAAGAGAGCATTACCAGTTGCCAGGATGGCGGAGCGGTCTAAGGCGTTGCGTTCAGGTGACAGTACCCCAGGAGGCGTGGGTTCGAATCCCACCTCAGACAGAGCCCATTGAAAGTACCAAGCAAGAACAAAGCAAACACAGTAAAGAGAGCATTACCAGGTGCCAGGATGGCGGAGCGGTCTAAGGCGTTGCGTTCAGGTCGCAGTCTCCCCAGGAGGCGTGGGTTCGAATCCCACCTCAGACAGAACCCATTGAAAGTACCAAGCAAGAACAAAGGAAACACAGTCAAGAGAGCATTACCAGTTGCCAGGATGGCGGAGCGGTCTAAGGCTTTGCGTTCAGGTCGCAGTCTCCCCTGGAGGCGTGGGTTCGAATCCCGCCTCAGACAGAGCCCATTGAAAGTACCAAGCAAGAACAAAGCAAACACAGTCAAGAGAGCATTACCAGATGATAAGATGGCAGAGCGGTCTAAGGCGTTGCGTTCAGGTCGCAGTCTCCCCAGGAGGCGTGGGTTCAAATCCCACCTCAGACAGTGCCCATTGAAAGTACCAAGCAAGAACAAAGCAAACACAGTCAAGAGAGCATTACCAGTTGCCAGCATAGCGGAGCGGTCTAAGGCGTTGCGTCCAGGTCGCAGTCTCCACAGGAGGCGTGGGATCGAATCCCACCTCAGACAGAGCCCATTGAAAGTACCAAGCAAGAACAAAGGAAACACAGTCAAGAAAGCATTACCAGTTGCCAGGATGGCGGAGCGGTCTAAGGCGTTGCGTTCAGGTCACAGTCTCCCCAGGAGGCGTGGGTTCGAATCCCACCTCAGACAGAGCACATTGAAAGTACCAAGCAAGAACAAAGCAAACACGGTCAAGAGAGCATTACCAGTTGCCAGGATGGCGGAGCGGTCTAAGGCGTTGCGTTCAGGTCGCAGTCTCCCCAGGAGGCGTGGGTTCGAATCCCACCTCAGACAGAGCCCATTGAAAGTACCAAGCAATAACCAAGGAAACACGGTCAAGAGAGCATTACCAGTTGCCAGGATGGCGGAGCGGTCTAAGGCGTTGCGTTCAGGTCGCAGTCTCCCCAGGAGGCGTGGGTTCAAATCCCACCTCAGACAGTGCCCATTGAAAGAACCAAGCAAGAACAAAGCAAACACAGTCAAGAGAGCATTACCAGTTGTCAGCATAGCGGAGCGGTCTAAGGCGTTGCGTCCAGGTCGCAGTCTCCACAGGAGGCGTGGGTTCGAATCCCACCTCAGACAGAGCCCATTGAAAGTACCAAGGAAGAACAAAGCAAACACATTCAAGAGAGCATTACCAGGTGCCAGGATGGCGGAGCGGTCTAAGGCGTTGCGTTCAGGTCGCAGTCTCCCCAGGTGACGTGGCTTCGAATCCCACCTCAGACAGAGCCCATTGAAAGTACCAAGCAATAACAAAGGAAACACGGTCAAGAGAGCATTACCAGTTGCCTGGATGGCGGAGCGGTCTAAGGCGTTGCGTTCAGGTCGCAGTCTCCCCAGGAGGCGTGGGTTTGAATCCCACCTCAGACAGAGCCCATTGAAAGTACCAAGCAAGAACAAAGCAAACACATTCAAAAGAGCATTACCAGATGATAAGATGGCAGAGCGGTCTAAGCCGTTGCGTTCAGGTCGCAGTCTCCCCAGGAGGCGTGGGTTAAAATCCCACCTCAGACAGTGCCCATTGAAAGTACCAAGCAAGAACAAAGCAAACACAGTCAAGAGAGCATTACCAGTTGCAAGGATGGCGGAGCGGTCTAAGGCGTTGCGTTCAGGTCGCAGTCTCCCCAGGAGGCGTGGGTTCGAATCCCACCTCAGACAGAGCCCATTGAAAGTACCAAGCAAGAACAAAGCAAACACATTCAAGAGAGCATTACCAGGTGCCAGGATGGCGGAGCGGTCTAAGGCGTTGCGTTCAGGTCGCAGTCTCCCCTGGAGGCGTGGGTTCGAATCCCGCCTCAGACAGAGCCCATTGAAAGTACCAAGCAAGAACAAAGCAAACACAGTCAAGAGAGCATTACCAGTTGCCAGGATGGCAGAGCGGTCTAAGGCGCTGCGTTCAGGTCGCAGTCTCCCCAGGAGGCGTGGGTTCGAATCCCGGCTCAGACAGAACCCATTGAAAGTACCAAGCAAGAACAAAGCAAACACATTCAAGAGAGCATTACCAGATGATAAGATGGCAGAGCGGTCTAAGCCGTTGCGTTCAGGTCGCAGTCTCCCCAGGAGGCGTGGGTTCGAATCCCACCTCAGACAGAGCCCATTGAAAGTACCAAGCAAGAACAAAGCAAACACAGTCAAGAGAGCATTACCAGATGATAAGATGGCAGAGCGGTCTAAGGCGTTGCGTTCAGGTCGCAGTCTCCCCAGGAGGCGTGGGTTCAAATCCCGCAGCAGACAGAGCCCAATGAAAGTACCAAGCAAGAAGAAATCAAAGACAGTCAAGAGAGCATTACCAGCTGCAAGGATGGCGGAGCGGTCGAAGGCGTTGCGTTCATTGTCGCAGTCTCCCCAGGAGGCGTGGGTTCGAATCCCACCTCAGACAGAGCCCATTGAAAGTACCAAGCAATGACAAAGGAAACACGGTCAAGAGAGCATTACCAGTTGCCAGGATGGCGGAGCGGTCTAAGGCGTTGCGTTCAGGTCGCAGTCTCCCCAGGAGGCGTGGGTTCGAATCCCACCTCAGACAGAGCCCATTGAAAGTACCAAGCAAGAACAAAGCAAACACAGTCAAGAGAGCATTACCAGATGATAAGATGGCAGAGCGGTCTAAGGCGTTGCGTTCAGGTCGCAGTCTCCCCAGGAGGCGTGGGTTCAAATCCCACCTCAGACAGTGCCCATTGAAAGTACCAAGCAAGAACAAAGCAAACACAGTCAAGAGAGCATTACCAGTTGCCAGCATAGCGGAGCGGTCTAAGGCGTTGCGTTCAGGTCGCAGTCTCCCCAGGAGGCGTGGGTTCGAATCCCACCTCAGACAGAGCCCATTGAAAGTACCAAGCAAGAACAAAGCAAACACAGTCAAGAGAGCATTACCAGATGATAAGATGGCAGAGCGGTCTAAGGCGTTGCGTTCAGGTCGCAGTCTCCCCAGGAGGCGTGGGTTCAAATCCCACCTCAGACAGTGACCATTGAAAGTACCAAGCAAGAACAAAGCAAACACAGTCAAGAGAGCATTACCAGATGCCAGCATAGCGGAGCGGTCTAAGGCGTTGCGTTCAGGTCGCAGTCTCCCCAGGAGGCGTGGGTTCGAATCCCACCTCAGACAGAGCCCATTGAAAGTACCAAGCAAGAACAAAGCAAACACATTCAAGAGAGCATTACCAGTTGCCAGGATGGCAGAGCGGTCTAAGGCGCTGCGTTCAGGTCGCAGTCTCCCCAGGAGGCGTGGGTTCAAATCCCGCAGCAGACAGAGCTCATTGAAAGTACCAAGCAAGAAGAAAGCAAACACAGTCAAGAGAGCATTACCAGATGCCAGCATATCGGAGCGGTCTAAGGCGTTGCGTTCAGGTCACAGTCTCCCCAGGAGGCGTGGGTTCGAATCCCACCTCAGACAGAGCACATTGAAAGTACCAAGCAAGAACAAAGCAAACACAGTAAAGAGAGCATTACCAGGTGCCAGGATGGCGGAGCGGTCTAAGGCGTTGCGTTCAGGTCGCAATCTCCCCAGGAGGCGTGGGTTCGAATCCCACCTCAGACAGAGCCCATTGAAAGTACCAAGCAATGACAAAGGAAACACGGTCAAGAGAGCATTACCAGTTGCCAGGATGGCGGAGCGGTCTAAGGCGTTGCGTTCAGTTGACAGTACCCCAGGAGGCGTGGGTTCGAATCCCACCTCAGACAGAGCCCATTGAAAGTACCAAGCAAGAACAACGCAAACACAGTAAAGAGAGCATTACCAGTTGCCAGGATGGCAGAGCGGTCTAAGGCGCTGCGTTCAGGTCGCAGTCTCCCCAGGAGGCGTGGGTTCAAATCCCGCAGCAGACAGAGCCCAATGAAAGTACCAAGCAAGAAGAAATCAAAGACAGTCAAGAGAGCATTACCAGCTGCAAGGATGGCGGAGCGGTCGAAGGCGTTGCGTTCATTGTCGCAGTCTCCCCAGGAGGCGTGGGTTCGAATCCCACCTCAGACAGAGCCCATTGAAAGTACCAAGCAATGACAAAGGAAACACGGTCAAGAGAGCATTACCAGTTGCCAGGATGGCGGAGCGGTCTAAGGCGTTGCGTTCAGGTCGCAGTCTCCCCAGGAGGCGTGGGTTCGAATCCCACCTCAGACAGAGCCCATTGAAAGTACCAAGCAAGAACAAAGCAAACACAGTCAAGAGAGCATTACCAGATGATAAGATGGCAGAGCGGTCTAAGGCGTTGCGTTCAGGTCGCAGTCTCCCCAGGAGGCGTGGGTTCAAATCCCACCTCAGACAGTGCCCATTGAAAGTACCAAGCAAGAACAAAGCAAACACAGTCAAGAGAGCATTACCAGTTGCCAGCATAGCGGAGCGGTCTAAGGCGTTGCGTCCAGGTCGCAGTCTCCACAGGAGGCGTGGGTTCGAATCCCACCTCAGACAGAGCCCATTGAAAGTACCAAGCAATAACCAAGGAAACACGGTCAAGAGAGCATTACCAGTTGCCAGGATGGCGGAGCGGTCTAAGGCGTTGCGTTCAGGTCACAGTCTCCCCAGGAGGCGTGGGTTCGAATCCCACCTCAGACAGAGCCCATTGAAAGTACCAAGCAAGAACAAAGCAAACACAGTAAAGAGAGCATTACCAGGTGCCAGGATGGTGGAGCGGTCTAAGGCGTTGCGTTCAGGTCGCAGTCTCCCCAGGAGGCGTGGGTTCGAATCCCACCTCAGACAGAGCCCATTGAAAGTACCAAGCAAGAACAAAGCAAACACAGTCAAGTGAGCATTACCAGATGATAAGATGGCAGAGCGGTCTAAGGCGTTGCGTTCAGGTCGCAGTCTCCCCAGGAGGCGTGGGTTCGAATCCCACCTCAGACAGAGCCCATTGAAAGTACCAAGCAAGAACAAAGCAAACACAGTCAAGAGAGCATTACCAGATGATAAGATGGCAGAGCGGTCTGAGGCGTTGCGTTCAGGTCGCAGTCTCCCCAGGAGGCGTGGGTTCAAATCCCACCTCAGACAGTGCCCATTGAAAGTACCAAGCAAGAACAAAGCAAACACATTCAAGAGAGCTTTACCAGTTGCCAGGATGGCAGAGCGGTCTAAGGCGCTGCGTTCAGGTCGCAGTCTCCCCAGGAGGCGTGGGTTCAAATCCCGCAGCAGACAGAGCCCAATGAAAGTACCAAGCAAGAAGAAAGCAAAGACAGTCAAGAGAGCATTACCAGCTGCAAGGATGGCGGAGCGGTCGAAGGCGTTGCGTTCATTGTCGCAGTCTCCCCAGGAGGCGTGGGTTCGAATCCCACCTCAGACAGAGCCCATTGAAAGTACCAAGCAATGACAAAGGAAACACGGTCAAGAGAGCATTACCAGTTGCCAGGATGGCGGAGCGGTCTAAGGCGTTGCGTTCAGTTGACAGTACCCCAGGAGGCGTGGGTTCGAATCCCACCTCAGACAGAGCCCATTGAAAGTACCAAGCAAGAACAAAGCAAACACAGTAAAGAGAGCATTACCAGTTGCCAGGATGGCAGAGCGGTCTAAGGCGCTGCGTTCAGGTCGCAGTCTCCCCAGGAGGCGTGGGTTCAAATCCCGCAGCAGACAGAGCCCAATGAAAGTACCAAGCAAGAAGAAATCAAAGACAGTCAAGAGAGCATTACCAGCTGCAAGGATGGCGGAGCGGTCGAAGGCGTTGCGTTCATTGTCGCAGTCTCCCCAGGAGGCGTGGGTTCGAATCCCACCTCAGACAGAGCCCATTGAAAGTACCAAGCAATGACAAAGGAAACACGGTCAAGAGAGCATTACCAGTTGCCAGGATGGCGGAGCGGTCTAAGGCGTTGCGTTCAGGTCGCAGTCTCCCCAGGAGGCGTGGGTTCGAATCCCACCTCAGACAGAGCCCATTGAAAGTACCAAGCAAGAACAAAGCAAACACAGTCAAGAGAGCATTACCAGATGATAAGATGGCAGAGTGGTCTAAGGCGTTGCGTTCAGGTCGCAGTCTCCCCAGGAGGTGTGGGTTCAAATCCCACCTCAGACAGTGCCCATTGAAAGTACCAAGCAAGAACAAAGCAAACACAGTCAAGAGAGCATTACCAGTTGCCAGCATAGCGGAGCGGTCTAAGGCGTTGCGTCCAGGTCGCAGTCTCCACAGGAGGCGTGGGTTCGAATCCCACCTCAGACAGAGCCCATTGAAAGTACCAAGCAATAACCAAGGAAACACGGTCAAGAGAGCATTACCAGTTGCCAGGATGGCGGAGCGGTCTAAGGCGTTGCGTTCAGGTCACAGTCTCCCCAGGAGGCGTGGGTTCGAATCCCACCTCAGACAGAGCCCATTGAAAGTACCAAGCAAGAACAAAGCAAACACAGTCAAGAGAGCATTACCAGATGATAAGATGGCAGAGCGGTCTAAGGCGTTGCGTTCAGGTCGCAGTCTCCCCAGGAGGCGTGGGTTCGAATCCCACCTCAGACAGAGCCCATTGAAAGTACCAAGCAAGAACAAAGCAAACACAGTCAAGAGAGCATTACCAGATGATAAGATGGCAGAGCGGTCTAAGGCGTTGCGTTCAGGTCGCAGTCTCCCCAGGAGGCGTGGGTTCAAATCCCACCTCAGACAGTGACCATTGAAAGTACCAAGCAAGAACAAAGCAAACACAGTCAAGAGAGCATTACCAGATGCCAGCATAGCGGAGCGGTCTAAGGCGTTGCGTTCAGGTCGCAGTGTCCCCAGGAGGCGTGGGTTCGAATCCCACCTCAGACAGTGCCCATTGAAAGTACCAAGCAAGAACAAAGCAAACACAGTCAAGAGAGCATTACCAGTTGCCAGGATGGCGGAGCGGTCTAAGGTGTTGCGTTCAGGTCGCAGTCTCCCCAGGAGGCGTGGGTTCGAATCCCATCTCAGACAGAGCCCATTGAAAGTACCAAGCAAGAACAAAGCAAACACATTCAAGAGAGCATTACCAGTTGCCAGGATGGCAGAGCCGTCTAAGGCGCTGCGTTCAGGTCGCAGTCTCCCCAGGAGGCGTGGGTTCAAATCCCGCAGCAGACCGAGCCCAATGAAAGTACCAAGCAAGAAGAAATCAAAGACAGTCAAGAGAGCATTACCAGCTGCAAGGATGGCGGAGCGGTCGAAGGCGTTGCGTTCATTGTCGCAGTCTCCCCAGGAGGCGTGGGTTCGAATCCCACCTCAGACAGAGCCCATTGAAAGTACCAAGCAATGAAATAGGAAACACGGTCAAGAGAGCATTACCAGTTGCCAGGATGGCGGAGCGGTCTAAGGCGTTGCGTTCAGGTCGCAGTCTCCCCAGGAGGCGTGGGTTCGAATCCCACCTCAGACAGAGCCCATTGAAAGTACCAAGCAAGAACAAAGCAAACACAGTCAAGAGAGCATTACCAGATGATAAGATGGCAGAGCGGTCTAAGGCGTTGCGTTCAGGTCGCAGTCTCCCCAGGAGGCGTGGGTTCAAATCCCACCTCAGACAGTGCCCATTGAAAGTACCAAGCAAGAACAAAGCAAACACAGTCAAGAGAGCATTACCAGTTGCCAGCATAGCGGAGCGGTCTAAGGCGTTGCGTCCAGGTCGCAGTCTCCACAGGAGGCGTGGGTTCGAATCCCACCTCAGACAGAGCCCATTGAAAGTACCAAGCAATAACCAAGGAAACACGGTCAAGAGAGCATTACCAGTTGCCAGGATGGCGGAGCGGTCTAAGGCGTTGCGTTCAGGTCACAGTCTCCCCAGGAGGCGTGGGTTCGAATCCCACCTCAGACAGAGCCCATTGAAAGTACCAAGCAAGAACAAAGCAAACACAGTAAAGAGAGCATTACCAGGTGCCAGGATTGTGGAGCGGTCTAAGGCGTTGCGTTCAGGTTGCAGTCTCCCCAGGAGGCGTGGGTTCGAATCCCACCTCAGACAGAGCCCATTGAAAGTACCAAGCAAGAACAAAGGAAACACAGTCAAGAAAGCATTACCAGTTGCCAGGATGGCGGAGCGGTCTAAGGCGTTGCGTTCAGGTCGCAGTCTCCCCAGGAGGCGTGGGTTCGAATCCCACCTCAGACAGAGCCCATTGAAAGTACCAAGCAAGAACAAAGCAAACACGGTCAAGAGAGCATTACCAGTTGCCAGGATGGCGGAGCGGTCTAAGGCGTTGCGTTCAGGACGCAGTCTCCACAGGAGGCGTGGGTTCGAATCCCACCTCAGACAGAGCCCATTGAAAGTACCAAGCAATAACCAAGGAAACACGGTCAAGAGAGCATTATCAGTTTCCAGGATGGCGGAGCGGTCTAAGGCGTTGCGTTCAGGTCACAGTCTCCCCAGGAGGCGTGGGTTCGAATCCCACCTCAGACAGAGCCCATTGAAAGTACCAAGCAAGAACAAAGCAAACACAGTAAAGAGAGCATTACCAGGTGCCAGGATGGTGGAGCGGTCTAAGGCGTTGCGTTCAGGTCGCAGTCTCCCCAGGAGGCGTGGGTTCAAATCCCACCTCAGACAGAGCCCATTGAAAGTACCAAGCAAGAACAAAGGAAACACAGTCAAGAAAGCATTACCAGTTGCCAGGATGGCGGAGCGGTCTAAGGCGTTGCGTTCAGGTCGCAGTTTCCCCAGGAGGCGTGGGTTCGAATCCCACCTCAGACAGAGCCCATTGAAAGTACCAAGCAAGAACAAAGCAAACACAGTCAAGAGAGCATTACCAGATGATAAGATGGCAGAGCGGTCTAAGGCGTTGCGTTCAGGTCGCAGTCTCCCCAGGAGGCGTGGGTTCAAATCCCACCTCAGACAGTGACCATTGAAAGTACCAAGCAAGAACAAAGCAAACACAGTCAAGAGAGCATTACCAGATGCCAGCATAGCGGAGCGGTCTAAGGCGTTGCGTTCAGGTCGCAGTCTCCCCAGGAGGCGTGGGTTCGAATCCCACCTCAGACAGAGCCCATTGAAAGTACCAAGCAAGAACAAAGCAAACACATTCAAGAGAGCATTACCAGTTGCCAGGATGGCAGAGCGGTCTAAGGCGCTGCGTTCAGGTCGCAGTCTCCCCAGGAGGCGTGGGTTCAAATCCCGCAGCAGACAGAGCTCATTGAAAGTACCAAGCAAGAAGAAAGCAAACACAGTCAAGAGAGCATTACCAGATGCCAGCATAGCGGAGCGGTCTAAGGCGTTGCGTTCAGGTCGCAGTCTCCCCAGGAGGCGTGGGTTCGAATCCCACCTCAGACAGAGCCCATTGAAAGTACCAAGCAAGAACAAAGCAAACACATTCAAGAGAGCATTACCAGTTGCCAGGATGGCAGAGCGGTCTAAGGCGCTGCGTTCAGGTCGCAGTCTCCCCAGGAGGCGTGGGTTCGAATCCCACCTCAGACAGTGACCATTGAAAGTACCAAGCAAGAACAAAGCAAACACAGTCAAGAGAGCATTACCAGTTGCCAGGATGGCAGAGCGGTCTAAGGCGCTGCGTTCAGGTCGCAGTCTCCCCAGGAGGCGTGGGTTCAAATCCCGCAGCAGACAGAGCCCAATGAAAGTACCAAGCAAGAAGAAAGCAAAGACAGTCAAGAGAGCATTACCAGCTGCAAGGATGGCGGAGCGGTCGAAGGCGTTGCGTTCATTGTCGCAGTCTCCCCAGGAGGCGTGGGTTCGAATCCCACCTCAGACAGAGCCCATTGAAAGTACCAAGCAATGACAAAGGAAACACGGTCAAGAGAGCATTACCAGTTGCCAGGATGGCGGAGCGGTCTAAGGCGTTGCGTTCAGGTGACAGTACCCCAGGAGGCGTGGGTTCGAATCCCACCTCAGACAGAGCCCATTGAAAGTACCAAGCAAGAACAAAGCAAACACAGTAAAGAGAGCATTACCAGGTGCCAGGATGGCGGAGCGGTCTAAGGCGTTGCGTTCAGGTCGCAGTCTCCCCAGGAGGCGTGGGTTCGAATCCCACCTCAGACAGAACCCATTGAAAGTACCAAGCAAGAACAAAGGAAACACAGTCAAGAGAGCATTACCAGTTGCCAGGATGGCGGAGCGGTCTAAGGCTTTGCGTTCAGGTCGCAGTCTCCCCTGGAGGCGTGGGTTCGAATCCCGCCTCAGACAGAGCCCATTGAAAGTACCAAGCAAGAACAAAGCAAACACAGTCAAGAGAGCATTACCAGATGATAAGATGGCAGAGCGGTCTAAGGCGTTGCGTTCAGGTCGCAGTCTCCCCAGGAGGCGTGGGTTCAAATCCCACCTCAGACAGTGCCCATTGAAAGTACCAAGCAAGAACAAAGCAAACACAGTCAAGAGAGCATTACCAGTTGCCAGCATAGCGGAGCGGTCTAAGGCGTTGCGTCCAGGTCGCAGTCTCCACAGGAGGCGTGGGATCGAATCCCACCTCAGACAGAGCCCATTGAAAGTACCAAGCAAGAACAAAGGAAACACAGTCAAGAAAGCATTACCAGTTGCCAGGATGGCGGAGCGGTCTAAGGCGTTGCGTTCAGGTCACAGTCTCCCCAGGAGGCGTGGGTTCGAATCTCACCTCAGACAGAGCCCATTGAAAGTACCAAGCAAGAACAAAGCAAACACAGTAAAGAGAGCATTACCAGGTGCCAGGATGGTGGAGCGGTCTAAGGCGTTGCGTTCAGGTTGCAGTCTCCCCAGGAGGCGTGGGTTCGAATCCCACCTCAGACAGAGCCCATTGAAAGTACCAAGCAAGAACAAAGGAAACACAGTCAAGAAAGCATTACCAGTTGCCAGGATGGCGGAGCGGTCTAAGGCGTTGCGTTCAGGTCGCAGTCTCCCCAGGAGGCGTGGGTTCGAATCCCACCTCAGACAGAGCCCATTGAAAGTACCAAGCAAGAACAAAGCAAACACGGTCAAGAGAGCATTACCAGTTGCCAGGATGGCGGAGCGGTCTAAGGCGTTGCGTTCAGGACGCAGTCTCCACAGGAGGCGTGGGTTCGAATCCCACCTCAGACAGAGCCCATTGAAAGTACCAAGCAATAACCAAGGAAACACGGTCAAGAGAGCATTATCAGTTGCCAGGATGGCGGAGCGGTCTAAGGCGTTGCGTTCAGGTCACAGTCTCCCCAGGAGGCGTGGGTTCGAATCCCACCTCAGACAGAGCCCATTGAAAGTACCAAGCAAGAACAAAGCAAACACAGTAAAGAGAGCATTACCAGGTGCCAGGATGGTGGAGCGGTCTAAGGCGTTGCGTTCAGGTCGCAGTCTCCCCAGGAGGCGTGGGTTCAAATCCCACCTCAGACAGAGCCCATTGAAAGTACCAAGCAAGAACAAAGGAAACACAGTCAAGAAAGCATGACCAGTTGCCAGGATGGCGGAGCGGTCTAAGGCGTTGCGTTCAGGTCGCAGTTTCCCCAGGAGGCGTGGGTTCGAATCCCACCTCAGACAGAGCCCATTGAAAGTACCAAGCAAGAACAAAGCAAACACAGTCAAGAGAGCATTACCAGATGATAAGATGGCAGAGCGGTCTAAGGCGTTGCGTTCAGGTCGCAGTCTCCCCAGGAGGCGTGGGTTCAAATCCCACCTCAGACAGTGACCATTGAAAGTACCAAGCAAGAACAAAGCAAACACAGTCAAGAGAGCATTACCAGATGCCAGCATAGCGGAGCGGTCTAAGGCGTTGCGTTCAGGTCGCAGTCTCCCCAGGAGGCGTGGGTTCGAATCCCACCTCAGACAGAGCCCATTGAAAGTACCAAGCAAGAACAAAGCAAACACATTCAAGAGAGCATTACCAGTTGCCAGGATGGCAGAGCGGTCTAAGGCGCTGCGTTCAGGTCGCAGTCTCCCCAGGAGGCGTGGGTTCAAATCCCGCAGCAGACAGAGCTCATTGAAAGTACCAAGCAAGAAGAAAGCAAACACAGTCAAGAGAGCATTACCAGATGCCAGCATAGCGGAGCGGTCTAAGGCGTTGCGTTCAGGTCACAGTCTCCCCAGGAGGCGTGGGTTCGAATCCCACCTCAGACAGAGCACATTGAAAGTACCAAGCAAGAACAAAGCAAACACAGTAAAGAGAGCATTACCAGGTGCCAGGATGGCGGAGCGGTCTAAGGCGTTGCGTTCAGGTCGCAGTCTCCCCAGGAGGCGTGGGTTCGAATCCCACCTCAGACAGAGCCCATTGAAAGTACCAAGCAATGACAAAGGAAACACGGTCAAGAGAGCATTACCAGTTGCCAGGATGGCGGAGCGGTCTAAGGCGTTGCGTTCAGTTGACAGTACCCCAGGAGGCGTGGGTTCGAATCCCACCTCAGACAGAGCCCATTGAAAGTACCAAGCAAGAACAACGCAAACACAGTAAAGAGAGCATTACCAGTTGCCAGGATGGCAGAGCGGTCTAAGGCGCTGCGTTCAGGTCGCAGTCTCCCCAGGAGGCGTGGGTTCAAATCCCGCAGCAGACAGAGCCCAATGAAAGTACCAAGCAAGAAGAAATCAAAGACAGTCAAGAGAGCATTACCAGCTGCAAGGATGGCGGAGCGGTCGAAGGCGTTGCGTTCATTGTCGCAGTCTCCCCAGGAGGCGTGGGTTCGAATCCCACCTCAGACAGAGCCCATTGAAAGTACCAAGCAATGACAAAGGAAACACGGTCAAGAGAGCATTACCAGTTGCCAGGATGGCGGAGCGGTCTAAGGCGTTGCGTTCAGGTCGCAGTCTCCCCAGGAGGCGTGGGTTCGAATCCCACCTCAGACAGAGCCCATTGAAAGTACCAAGCAAGAACAAAGCAAACACAGTCAAGAGAGCATTACCAGATGATAAGATGGCAGAGCGGTCTAAGGCGTTGCGTTCAGGTCGCAGTCTCCCCAGGAGGCGTGGGTTCAAATCCCACCTCAGACAGTGCCCATTGAAAGTACCAAGCAAGAACAAAGCAAACACAGTCAAGAGAGCATTACCAGTTGCCAGCATAGCGGAGCGGTCTAAGGCGTTGCGTCCAGGTCGCAGTCTCCACAGGAGGCGTGGGTTCGAATCCCACCTCAGACAGAGCCCATTGAAAGTACCAAGCAATAACCAAGGAAACACGGTCAAGAGAGCATTACCAGTTGCCAGGATGGCGGAGCGGTCTAAGGCGTTGCGTTCAGGTCACAGTCTCCCCAGGAGGCGTGGGTTCGAATCCCACCTCAGACAGAGCCCATTGAAAGTACCAAGCAAGAACAAAGCAAACACAGTAAAGAGAGCATTACCAGGTGCCAGGATGGTGGAGCGGTCTAAGGCGTTGCGTTCAGGTCGCAGTCTCCCCAGGAGGCGTGGGTTAGAATCCCACCTCAGACAGAACCCATTGAAAGTACCAAGCAAGAACAAAGCAAACACAGTCAAGAGAGCATTACCAGATGATAAGATGGCAGAGCGGTCTAAGGCGTTGCGTTCAGGTCGCAGTCTCCCCAGGAGGCGTGGGTTCGAATCCCACCTCAGACAGAGCCCATTGAAAGTACCAAGCAAGAACAAAGCAAACACAGTCAAGAGAGCATTACCAGATGATAAGATGGCAGAGCGGTCTGAGGCGTTGCGTTCAGGTCGCAGTCTCCCCAGGAGGCGTGGGTTCAAATCCCACCTCAGACAGTGCCCATTGAAAGTACCAAGCAAGAACAAAGCAAACACATTCAAGAGAGCTTTACCAGTTGCCAGGATGGCAGAGCGGTCTAAGGCGCTGCGTTCAGGTCGCAGTCTTCCCAGGAGGCGTGGGTTCAAATCCCGCAGCAGACAGAGCCCAATGAAAGTACCAAGCAAGAAGAAAGCAAAGACAGTCAAGAGAGCATTACCAGCTGCAAGGATGGCGGAGCGGTCGAAGGCGTTGCGTTCATTGTCGCAGTCTCCCCAGGAGGCGTGGGTTCGAATCCCACCTCAGACAGAGCCCATTGAAAGTACCAAGCAATGACAAAGGAAACACGGTCAAGAGAGCATTACCAGTTGCCAGGATGGCGGAGCGGTCTAAGGCGTTGCGTTCAGTTGACAGTACCCCAGGAGGCGTGGGTTCGAATCCCACCTCAGACAGAGCCCATTGAAAGTACCAAGCAAGAACAAAGCAAACACAGTAAAGAGAGCATTACCAGTTGCCAGGATGGCAGAGCGGTCTAAGGCGCTGCGTTCAGGTCGCAGTCTCCCCAGGAGGCGTGGGTTCAAATCCCGCAGCAGACAGAGCCCAATGAAAGTACCAAGCAAGAAGAAATCAAAGACAGTCAAGAGAGCATTACCAGCTGCAAGGATGGCGGAGCGGTCGAAGGCGTTGCGTTCATTGTCGCAGTCTCCCCAGGAGGCGTGGGTTCGAATCCCACCTCAGACAGAGCCCATTGAAAGTACCAAGCAATGACAAAGGAAACACGGTCAAGAGAGCATTACCAGTTGCCAGGATGGCGGAGCGGTCTAAGGCGTTGCGTTCAGGTCGCAGTCTCCCCAGGAGGCGTGGGTTCGAATCCCACCTCAGACAGAGCCCATTGAAAGTACCAAGCAAGAACAAAGCAAACACAGTCAAGAGAGCATTACCAGATGATAAGATGGCAGAGTGGTCTAAGGCGTTGCGTTCAGGTCGCAGTCTCCCCAGGAGGTGTGGGTTCAAATCCCACCTCAGACAGTGCCCATTGAAAGTACCAAGCAAGAACAAAGCAAACACAGTCAAGAGAGCATTACCAGTTGCCAGCATAGCGGAGCGGTCTAAGGCGTTGCGTCCAGGTCGCAGTCTCCACAGGAGGCGTGGGTTCGAATCCCACCTCAGACAGAGCCCATTGAAAGTACCAAGCAATAACCAAGGAAACACGGTCAAGAGAGCATTACCAGTTGCCAGGATGGCGGAGCGGTCTAAGGCGTTGCGTTCAGGTCACAGTCTCCCCAGGAGGCGTGGGTTCGAATCCCACCTCAGACAGAGCCCATTGAAAGTACCAAGCAAGAACAAAGCAAACACAGTCAAGAGAGCATTACCAGATGATAAGATGGCAGAGCGGTCTAAGGCGTTGCGTTCAGGTCGCAGTCTCCCCAGGAGGCGTGGGTTCGAATCCCACCTCAGACAGAGCCCATTGAAAGTACCAAGCAAGAACAAAGCAAACACAGTCAAGAGAGCATTACCAGATGATAAGATGGCAGAGCGGTCTAAGGCGTTGCGTTCAGGTCGCAGTCTCCCCAGGAGGCGTGGGTTCAAATCCCACCTCAGACAGTGACCATTGAAAGTACCAAGCAAGAACAAAGCAAACACAGTCAAGAGAGCATTACCAGATGCCAGCATAGCGGAGCGGTCTAAGGCGTTGCGTTCAGGTCGCAGTGTCCCCAGGAGGCGTGGGTTCGAATCCCACCTCAGACAGTGCCCATTGAAAGTACCAAGCAAGAACAAAGCAAACACAGTCAAGAGAGCATTACCAGTTGCCAGGATGGCGGAGCGGTCTAAGGTGTTGCGTTCAGGTCGCAGTCTCCCCAGGAGGCGTGGGTTCGAATCCCATCTCAGACAGAGCCCATTGAAAGTACCAAGCAAGAACAAAGCAAACACATTCAAGAGAGCATTACCAGTTGCCAGGATGGCAGAGCCGTCTAAGGCGCTGCGTTCAGGTCGCAGTCTCCCCAGGAGGCGTGGGTTCAAATCCCGCAGCAGACCGAGCCCAATGAAAGTACCAAGCAAGAAGAAATCAAAGACAGTCAAGAGAGCATTACCAGCTGCAAGGATGGCGGAGCGGTCGAAGGCGTTGCGTTCATTGTCGGAGTCTCCCCAGGAGGCGTGGGTTCGAATCCCACCTCAGACAGAGCCCATTGAAAGTACCAAGCAATGACAAAGGAAACACGGTCAAGAGAGCATTACCAGTTGCCAGGATGGCGGAGCGGTCTAAGGCGTTGCGTTCAGGTCGCAGTCTCCCCAGGAGGCGTGGGTTCGAATCCCACCTCAGACAGAGCCCATTGAAAGTACCAAGCAAGAACAAAGCAAACACAGTCAAGAGAGCATTACCAGATGATAAGATGGCAGAGCGGTCTAAGGCGTTGCGTTCAGGTCGCAGTCTCCCCAGGAGGCGTGGGTTCAAATCCCACCTCAGACAGTGCCCATTGAAAGTACCAAGCAAGAACAAAGCAAACACAGTCAAGAGAGCATTACCAGTTGCCAGCATAGCGGAGCGGTCTAAGGCGTTGCGTCCAGGTCGCAGTCTCCACAGGAGGCGTGGGTTCGAATCCCACCTCAGACAGAGCCCATTGAAAGTACCAAGCAATAACCAAGGAAACACGGTCAAGAGAGCATTACCAGTTGCCAGGATGGCGGAGCGGTCTAAGGCGTTGCGTTCAGGTCACAGTCTCCCCAGGAGGCGTGGGTTCGAATCCCACCTCAGACAGAGCCCATTGAAAGTACCAAGCAAGAACAAAGCAAACACAGTAAAGAGAGCATTACCAGGTGCCAGGATGGTGGAGCGGTCTAAGGCGTTGCGTTCAGGTTGCAGTCTCCCCAGGAGGCGTGGGTTCGAATCCCACCTCAGACAGAGCCCATTGAAAGTACCAAGCAAGAACAAAGGAAACACAGTCAAGAAAGCATTACCAGTTGCCAGGATGGCGGAGCGGTCTAAGGCGTTGCGTTCAGGTCGCAGTCTCCCCAGGAGGCGTGGGTTCGAATCCCACCTCAGACAGAGCCCATTGAAAGTACCAAGCAAGAACAAAGCAAACACGGTCAAGAGAGCATTACCAGTTGCCAGGATGGCGGAGCGGTCTAAGGCGTTGCGTTCAGGACGCAGTCTCCACAGGAGGCGTGGGTTCGAATCCCACCTCAGACAGAGCCCATTGAAAGTACCAAGCAATAACCAAGGAAACACGGTCAAGAGAGCATTATCAGTTGCCAGGATGGCGGAGCGGTCTAAGGCGCTGCGTTCAGGTCGCAGTCTCCCCAGGAGGCGTGGGTTCAAATCCCGCAGCAGACCGAGCCCAATGAAAGTACCAAGCAAGAAGAAATCAAAGACAGTCAAGAGAGCATTACCAGCTGCAAGGATGGCGGAGCGGTCGAAGGCGTTGCGTTCATTGTCGCAGTCTCCCCAGGAGGCGTGGGTTCGAATCCCACCTCAGACAGAGCCCATTGAAATTACCAAGCAATGACAAAGGAAACACGGTCAAGAGAGCATTACCAGTTGCCAGGATGGCGGAGCGGTCTAAGGCGTTGCGTTCAGGTCGCAGTCTCCCCAGGAGGCGTGGGTTCGAATCCCACCTCAGACAGAGCCCATTGAAAGTACCAAGCAAGAACAAAGCAAACACAGTCAAGAGAGCATTACCAGATGATAAGATGGCAGAGCGGTCTAAGGCGTTGCGTTCAGGTCGCAGTCTCCCCAGGAGGCGTGGGTTCACATCCCACCTCAGACAGAGCCCATTGAAAGTACCAAGCAAGAACAAAGCAAACACAGTAAAGAGAGCATTACCAGGTGCCAGGATGGTGGAGCGGTCTAAGGCGTTGCGTTCAGGTCGCAGTCTCCCCAGGAGGCGTGGGTTCAAATCCCACCTCAGACAGAGCCCATTGAAAGTACCAAGCAAGAACAAAGGAAACACAGTCAAGAAAGCATTACCAGTTGCCAGGAAGGCGGAGCGGTCTAAGGCGTTGCGTTCAGGTCGCAGTTTCCCCAGGAGGCGTGGGTTCGAATCCCACCTCAGACAGAGCCCATTGAAAGTACCAAGCAAGAACAAAGCAAACACAGTCAAGAGAGCATTACCAGATGATAAGATGGCAGAGCGGTCTAAGGCGTTGCGTTCAGGTCGCAGTCTCCCCAGGAGGCGTGGGTTCAAATCCCACCTCAGACAGTGACCATTGAAAGTACCAAGCAAGAACAAAGCAAACACAGTCAAGAGAGCATTACCAGATGCCAGCATAGCGGAGCGGTCTAAGGCGTTGCGTTCAGGTCGCAGTCTCCCCAGGAGGCGTGGGTTCGAATCCCACCTCAGACAGAGCCCATTGAAAGTACCAAGCAAGAACAAAGCAAACACATTCAAGAGAGCATTACCAGTTGCCAGGATGGCAGAGCGGTCTAAGGCGCTGCGTTCAGGTCGCAGTCTCCCCAGGAGGCGTGGGTTCAAATCCCGCAGCAGACAGAGCTCATTGAAAGTACCAAGCAAGAAGAAAGCAAACACAGTCAAGAGAGCATTACCAGATGCCAGCATAGCGGAGCGGTCTAAGGCGTTGCGTTCAGGTCGCAGTCTCCCCAGGAGGCGTGGGTTCGAATCCCACCTCAGACAGAGCCCATTGAAAGTACCAAGCAAGAACAAAGCAAACACATTCAAGAGAGCATTACCAGTTGCCAGGATGGCAGAGCGGTCTAAGGCGCTGCGTTCAGGTCGCAGTCTCCCCAGGAGGCGTGGGTTCGAATCCCACCTCAGACAGTGACCATTGAAAGTACCAAGCAAGAACAAAGCAAACACAGTCAAGAGAGCATTACCAGTTGCCAGGATGGCAGAGCGGTCTAAGGCGCTGCGTTCAGGTCGCAGTCTCCCCAGGAGGCGTGGGTTCAAATCCCGCAGCAGACAGAGCCCAATGAAAGTACCAAGCAAGAAGAAAGCAAAGACAGTCAAGAGAGCATTACCAGCTGCAAGGATGGCGGAGCGGTCGAAGGCGTTGCGTTCATTGTCGCAGTCTCCCCAGGAGGCGTGGGTTCGAATCCCACCTCAGACAGAGCCCATTGAAAGTACCAAGCAATGACAAAGGAAACACGGTCAAGAGAGCATTACCAGTTGCCAGGATGGCGGAGCGGTCTAAGGCGTTGCGTTCAGGTGACAGTACCCCAGGAGGCGTGGGTTCGAATCCCACCTCAGACAGAGCCCATTGAAAGTACCAAGCAAGAACAAAGCAAACACAGTAAAGAGAGCATTACCAGGTGCCAGGATGGCGGAGCGGTCTAAGGCGTTGCGTTCAGGTCGCAGTCTCCCCAGGAGGCGTGGGTTCGAATCCCACCTCAGACAGAACCCATTGAAAGTACCAAGCAAGAACAAAGGAAACACAGTCAAGAGAGCATTACCAGTTGCCAGGATGGCGGAGCGGTCTAAGGCTTTGCGTTCAGGTCGCAGTCTCCCCTGGAGGCGTGGGTTCGAATCCCGCCTCAGACAGAGCCCATTGAAAGTACCAAGCAAGAACAAAGCAAACACAGTCAAGAGAGCATTACCAGATGATAAGATGGCAGAGCGGTCTAAGGCGTTGCGTTCAGGTCGCAGTCTCCCCAGGAGGCGTGGGTTCAAATCCCACCTCAGACAGTGCCCATTGAAAGTACCAAGCAAGAACAAAGCAAACACAGTCAAGAGAGCATTACCAGTTGCCAGCATAGCGGAGCGGTCTAAGGCGTTGCGTCCAGGTCGCAGTCTCCACAGGAGGCGTGGGATCGAATCCCACCTCAGACAGAGCCCATTGAAAGTACCAAGCAAGAACAAAGGAAACACAGTCAAGAAAGCATTACCAGTTGCCAGGATGGCGGAGCGGACTAAGGCGTTGCGTTCAGGTCGCAGTCTCCCCAGGAGGCGTGGGTTCGAATCCCACCTCAGACAGAGCCCATTGAAAGTACCAAGCAATAACCAAGGAAACACGGTCAAGAGAGCATTACCAGTTGCCAGGATGGCGGAGCGGTCTAAGGCGTTGCGTTCAGGTCACAGTCTCCCCAGGAGGCGTGGGTTCGAATCCCACCTCAGACAGAGCACATTGAAAGTACCAAGCAAGAACAAAGCAAACACAGTCAAGAGAGCATTACCAGATGATAAGATGGCAGAGCGGTCTAAGGCGTTGCGTTCAGGTCACAGTCTCCCCAGGAGGCGTGGGTTCGAATCCCACCTCAGACAGAGCACATTGAAAGTACCAAGCAAGAACAAAGCAAACACGGTCAAGAGAGCATTACCAGTTGCCAGGATGGCGGAGCGGTCTAAGGCGTTGCGTTCAGGTCGCAGTCTCCCCAGGAGGCGTGGGTTCGAATCCCACCTCAGACAGAGCCCATTGAAAGTACCAAGCAATAACCAAGGAAACACGGTCAAGAGAGCATTACCAGTTGCCAGGATGGCGGAGCGGTCTAAGGCGTTGCGTTCAGGTCGCAGTCTCCCCAGGAGGCGTGGGTTCAAATCCCACCTCAGACAGTGCCCATTGAAAGAACCAAGCAAGAACAAAGCAAACACAGTCAAGAGAGCATTACCAGTTGTCAGCATAGCGGAGCGGTCTAAGGCGTTGCGTCCAGGTCGCAGTCTCCACAGGAGGCGTGGGTTCGAATCCCACCTCAGACAGAGCCCATTGAAAGTACCAAGGAAGAACAAAGCAAACACATTCAAGAGAGCATTACCAGGTGCCAGGATGGCGGAGCGGTCTAAGGCGTTGCGTTCAGGTCGCAGTCTCCCCAGGTGACGTGGCTTCGAATCCCACCTCAGACAGAGCCCATTGAAAGTACCAAGCAATAACAAAGGAAACACGGTCAAGAGAGCATTACCAGTTGCCTGGATGGCGGAGCGGTCTAAGGCGTTGCGTTCAGGTCGCAGTCTCCCCAGGAGGCGTGGGTTTGAATCCCACCTCAGACAGAGCCCATTGAAAGTACCAAGCAAGAACAAAGCAAACACATTCAAAAGAGCATTACCAGATGATAAGATGGCAGAGCGGTCTAAGCCGTTGCGTTCAGGTCGCAGTCTCCCCAGGAGGCGTGGGTTAAAATCCCACCTCAGACAGTGCCCATTGAAAGTACCAAGCAAGAACAAAGCAAACACAGTCAAGAGAGCATTACCAGTTGCAAGGATGGCGGAGCGGTCTAAGGCGTTGCGTTCAGGTCGCAGTCTCCCCAGGAGGCGTGGGTTCGAATCCCACCTCAGACAGAGCCCATTGAAAGTACCAAGCAAGAACAAAGCAAACACATTCAAGAGAGCATTACCAGGTGCCAGGATGGCGGAGCGGTCTAAGGCGTTGCGTTCAGGTCGCAGTCTCCCCTGGAGGCGTGGGTTCGAATCCCGCCTCAGACAGAGCCCATTGAAAGTACCAAGCAAGAACAAAGCAAACACAGTCAAGAGAGCATTACCAGTTGCCAGGATGGCAGAGCGGTCTAAGGCGCTGCGTTCAGGTCGCAGTCTCCCCAGGAGGCGTGGGTTCGAATCCCGGCTCAGACAGAACCCATTGAAAGTACCAAGCAAGAACAAAGCAAACACATTCAAGAGAGCATTACCAGATGATAAGATGGCAGAGCGGTCTAAGCCGTTGCGTTCAGGTCGCAGTCTCCCCAGGAGGCGTGGGTTAAAATCCCACCTCAGACAGTGCCCATTGAAAGTACCAAGCAAGAACAAAGCAAACACAGTCAAGAGAGCATTACCAGTTGCCAGGATGGCGGAGCGGTCTAAGGCGTTGCGTTCAGGTCGCAGTCTCCCCAGGAGGCGTGGGTTCGAATCCCACCTCAGACAGACCCCATTGAAAGTACCAAGCAAGAACAAAGCAAACACATTCAAGAGAGCATTACCAGGTGCCAGGATGGCGGAGCGGTCTAAGGCGTTGCGTTCAGGTCGCAGTCTCCCCAGGAGGCGTGGGTTCTAATCCCACCTCAGACAGAGCCCATTGAAAGTACCAAGGAAGAACAAAGCAAACACATTCAAGAGAGCATTACCAGGTGCCAGGATGGCGGAGCGGTCTAAGGCGTTGCGTTCAGGTCGCAGTCTCCCCAGGAGGCGTGGGTTTGAATCCCACCTCAGACAGAGCCCATTGAAAGTACCAAGCAAGAACAAAGCAAACACAGTCAAGAGAGCATTACCAGATGATAAGATGGCAGAGCGGTCTAAGGCGTTGCGTTCAGGTCGCAGTCTCCCCAGGAGGCGTGGGTTCAAATCCCACCTCAGACAGTGACCATTGAAAGTACCAAGCAAGAACAAAGCAAACACAGTCAAGAGAGCATTACCAGATGCCAGCATAGCGGAGCGGTCTAAGGCGTTGCGTTCAGGTCGCAGTCTCCCCAGGAGGCGTGGGTTCGAATCCCACCTCAGACAGAGCCCATTGAAAGTACCAAGCAAGAACAAAGCAAACACATTCAAGAGAGCATGACCAGTTGCCAGGATGGCAGAGCGGTCTAAGGCGCTGCGTTCAGGTCGCAGTCTCCCCAGGAGGCGTGGGTTCAAATCCCGCAGCAGACAGAGCTCATTGAAAGTACCAAGCAAGAAGAAAGCAAACACAGTCAAGAGAGCATTACCAGATGCCAGCATAGCGGAGCGGTCTAAGGCGTTGCGTTCAGGTCACAGTCTCCCCAGGAGGCGTGGGTTCGAATCCCACCTCAGACAGAGCACATTGAAAGTACCAAGCAAGAACAAAGCAAACACAGTAAAGAGAGCATTACCAGGTGCCAGGATGGCGGAGCGGTCTAAGGCGTTGCGTTCAGGTCGCAGTCTCCCCAGGAGGCGTGGGTTCGAATCCCACCTCAGACAGAGCCCATTGAAAGTACCAAGCAATGACAAAGGAAACACGGTCAAGAGAGCATTACCAGTTGCCAGGATGGCGGAGCGGTCTAAGGCGTTGCGTTCAGTTGACAGTACCCCAGGAGGCGTGGGTTCGAATCCCACCTCAGACAGAGCCCATTGAAAGTACCAAGCAAGAACAACGCAAACACAGTAAAGAGAGCATTACCAGTTGCCAGGATGGCAGAGCGGTCTAAGGCGCTGCGTTCAGGTCGCAGTCTCCCCAGGAGGCGTGGGTTCAAATCCCGCAGCAGACAGAGCCCAATGAAAGTACCAAGCAAGAAGAAAGCAAAGACAGTCAAGAGAGCATTACCAGCTGCAAGGATGGCGGAGCGGTCGAAGGCGTTGCGTTCATTGTCGCAGTCTCCCCAGGAGGCGTGGGTTCGAATCCCACCTCAGACAGAGCCCATTGAAAGTACCAAGCAATGACAAAGGAAACACGGTCAAGAGAGCATTACCAGTTGCCAGGATGGCGGAGCGGTCTAAGGCGTTGCGTTCAGGTCGCAGTCTCCCCAGGAGGCGTGGGTTCGAATCCCACCTCAGACAGAGCCCATTGAAAGTACCAAGCAAGAACAAAGCAAACACAGTCAAGAGAGCATTACCAGATGATAAGATGGCAGAGTGGTCTAAGGCGTTGCGTTCAGGTCGCAGTCTCCCCAGGAGGTGTGGGTTCAAATCCCACCTCAGACAGTGCCCATTGAAAGTACCAAGCAAGAACAAAGCAAACACAGTCAAGAGAGCATTACCAGTTGCCAGCATAGCGGAGCGGTCTAAGGCGTTGCGTCCAGGTCGCAGTCTCCACAGGAGGCGTGGGTTCGAATCCCACCTCAGACAGAGCCCATTGAAAGTACCAAGCAATAACCAAGGAAACACGGTCAAGAGAGCATTACCAGTTGCCAGGATGGCGGAGCGGTCTAAGGCGTTGCGTTCAGGTCACAGTCTCCCCAGGAGGCGTGGGTTCGAATCCCACCTCAGACAGAGCCCATTGAAAGTACCAAGCAAGAACAAAGCAAACACAGTCAAGAGAGCATTACCAGATGATAAGATGGCAGAGCGGTCTAAGGCGTTGCGTTCAGGTCGCAGTCTCCCCAGGAGGCGTGGGTTCGAATCCCACCTCAGACAGAGCCCATTGAAAGTACCAAGCAAGAACAAAGCAAACACAGTCAAGAGAGCATTACCAGATGATAAGATGGCAGAGCGGTCTAAGGCGTTGCGTTCAGGTCGCAGTCTCCCCAGGAGGCGTGGGTTCAAATCCCACCTCAGACAGTGACCATTGAAAGTACCAAGCAAGAACAAAGCAAACACAGTCAAGAGAGCATTACCAGATGCCAGCATAGCGGAGCGGTCTAAGGCGTTGCGTTCAGGTCGCAGTGTCCCCAGGAGGCGTGGGTTCGAATCCCACCTCAGACAGTGCCCATTGAAAGTACCAAGCAAGAACAAAGCAAACACAGTCAAGAGAGCATTACCAGTTGCCAGGATGGCGGAGCGGTCTAAGGTGTTGCGTTCAGGTCGCAGTCTCCCCAGGAGGCGTGGGTTCGAATCCCATCTCAGACAGAGCCCATTGAAAGTACCAAGCAAGAACAAAGCAAACACATTCAAGAGAGCATTACCAGTTGCCAGGATGGCAGAGCCGTCTAAGGCGCTGCGTTCAGGTCGCAGTCTCCCCAGGAGGCGTGGGTTCAAATCCCGCAGCAGACCGAGCCCAATGAAAGTACCAAGCAAGAAGAAATCAAAGACAGTCAAGAGAGCATTACCAGCTGCAAGGATGGCGGAGCGGTCGAAGGCGTTGCGTTCATTGTCGCAGTCTCCCCAGGAGGCGTGGGTTCGAATCCCACCTCAGACAGAGCCCATTGAAAGTACCAAGCAATGACAAAGGAAACACGGTCAAGAGAGCATTACCAGTTGCCAGGATGGCGGAGCGGTCTAAGGCGTTGCGTTCAGGTCGCAGTCTCCCCAGGAGGCGTGGGTTCGAATCCCACCTCAGACAGAGCCCATTGAAAGTACCAAGCAAGAACAAAGCAAACACAGTCAAGAGAGCATTACCAGATGATAAGATGGCAGAGCGGTCTAAGGCGTTGCGTTCAGGTCGCAGTCTCCCCAGGAGGCGTGGGTTCAAATCCCACCTCAGACAGTGCCCATTGAAAGTACCAAGCAAGAACAAAGCAAACACAGTCAAGAGAGCATTACCAGTTGCCAGCATAGCGGAGCGGTCTAAGGCGTTGCGTCCAGGTCGCAGTCTCCACAGGAGGCGTGGGTTCGAATCCCACCTCAGACAGAGCCCATTGAAAGTACCAAGCAATAACCAAGGAAACACGGTCAAGAGAGCATTACCAGTTGCCAGGATGGCGGAGCGGTCTAAGGCGTTGCGTTCAGGTCACAGTCTCCCCAGGAGGCGTGGGTTCGAATCCCACCTCAGACAGAGCCCATTGAAAGTACCAAGCAAGAACAAAGCAAACACAGTAAAGAGAGCATTACCAGGTGCCAGGATGGTGGAGCGGTCTAAGGCGTTGCGTTCAGGTTGCAGTCTCCCCAGGAGGCGTGGGTTCGAATCCCACCTCAGACAGAGCCCATTGAAAGTACCAAGCAAGAACAAAGGAAACACAGTCAAGAAAGCATTACCAGTTGCCAGGATGGCGGAGCGGTCTAAGGCGTTGCGTTCAGGTCGCAGTCTCCCCAGGAGGCGTGGGTTCGAATCCCACCTCAGACAGAGCCCATTGAAAGTACCAAGCAAGAACAAAGCAAACACAGTCAAGAGAGCATTACCAGATGATAAGATGGCAGAGCGGTCTAAGGCGTTGCGTTCAGGTCGCAGTCTCCCCAGGAGGCGTGGGTTCAAATCCCACCTCAGACAGTGACCATTGAAAGTACCAAGCAAGAACAAAGCAAACACAGTCAAGAGAGCATTACCAGATGCCAGCATAGCGGAGCGGTCTAAGGCGTTGCGTTCAGGTCGCAGTCTCCCCAGGAGGCGTGGGTTCGAATCCCATCTCAGACAGAGCCCATTGAAAGTACCAAGCAAGAACAAAGCAAACACATTCAAGAGAGCATTACCAGTTGCCAGGATGGCAGAGCCGTCTAAGGCGCTGCGTTCAGGTCGCAGTCTCCCCAGGAGGCGTGGGTTCAAATCCCGCAGCAGACCGAGCCCAATGAAAGTACCAAGCAAGAAGAAATCAAAGACAGTCAAGAGAGCATTACCAGCTGCAAGGATGGCGGAGCGGTCGAAGGCGTTGCGTTCATTGTCGCAGTCTCCCCAGGAGGCGTGGGTTCGAATCCCACCTCAGACAGAGCCCATTGAAAGTACCAAGCAATGACAAAGGAAACACGGTCAAGAGAGCATTACCAGTTGCCAGGATGGCGGAGCGGTCTAAGGCGTTGCGTTCAGGTCGCAGTCTCCCCAGGAGGCGTGGGTTCGAATCCCACCTCAGACAGAGCCCATTGAAAGTACCAAGCAAGAACAAAGCAAACACAGTCAAGAGAGCATTACCAGATGATAAGATGGCAGAGCGGTCTAAGGCGTTGCGTTCAGGTCGCAGTCTCCCCAGGAGGCGTGGGTTCAAATCCCACCTCAGACAGTGCCCATTGAAAGTACCAAGCAAGAACAAAGCAAACACAGTCAAGAGAGCATTACCAGTTGCCAGCATAGCGGAGCGGTCTAAGGCGTTGCGTCCAGGTCGCAGTCTCCACAGGAGGCGTGGGTTCGAATCCCACCTCAGACAGAGCCCATTGAAAGTACCAAGCAATAACCAAGGAAACACGGTCAAGAGAGCATTACCAGTTGCCAGGATGGCGGAGCGGTCTAAGGCGTTGCGTTCAGGTCACAGTCTCCCCAGGAGGCGTGGGTTCGAATCCCACCTCAGACAGAGCCCATTGAAAGTACCAAGCAAGAACAAAGCAAACACAGTAAAGAGAGCATTACCAGGTGCCAGGATGGTGGAGCGGTCTAAGGCGTTGCGTTCAGGTTGCAGTCTCCCCAGGAGGCGTGGGTTCGAATCCCACCTCAGACAGAGCCCATTGAAAGTACCAAGCAAGAACAAAGGAAACACAGTCAAGAAAGCATTACCAGTTGCCAGGATGGCGGAGCGGTCTAAGGCGTTGCGTTCAGGTCGCAGTCTCCCCAGGAGGCGTGGGTTCGAATCCCACCTCAGACAGAGCCCATTGAAAGTACCAAGCAAGAACAAAGCAAACACGGTCAAGAGAGCATTACCAGTTGCCAGGATGGCGGAGCGGTCTAAGGCGTTGCGTTCAGGACGCAGTCTCCACAGGAGGCGTGGGTTCGAATCCCACCTCAGACAGAGCCCATTGAAAGTACCAAGCAATAACCAAGGAAACACGGTCAAGAGAGCATTATCAGTTGCCAGGATGGCGGAGCGGCCTAAGGCGTTGCGTTCAGGTCACAGTCTCCCCAGGAGGCGTGGGTTCGAATCCCACCTCAGACAGAGCCCATTGAAAGTACCAAGCAAGAACAAAGCAAACACAGTAAAGAGAGCATTACCAGGTGCCAGGATGGTGGAGCGGTCTAAGGCGTTGCGTTCAGGTCGCAGTCTCCCCAGGAGGCGTGGGTTCAAATCCCACCTCAGACAGAGCCCATTGAAAGTACCAAGCAAGAACAAAGGAAACACAGTCAAGAAAGCATTACCAGTTGCCAGGAAGGCGGAGCGGTCTAAGGCGTTGCGTTCAGGTCGCAGTTTCCCCAGGAGGCGTGGGTTCGAATCCCACCTCAGACAGAGCCCATTGAAAGTACCAAGCAAGAACAAAGCAAACACAGTCAAGAGAGCATTACCAGATGATAAGATGGCAGAGCGGTCTAAGGCGTTGCGTTCAGGTCGCAGTCTCCCCAGGAGGCGTGGGTTCAAATCCCACCTCAGACAGTGACCATTGAAAGTACCAAGCAAGAACAAAGCAAACACAGTCAAGAGAGCATTACCAGATGCCAGCATAGCGGAGCGGTCTAAGGCGTTGCGTTCAGGTCGCAGTCTCCCCAGGAGGCGTGGGTTCGAATCCCACCTCAGACAGAGCCCATTGAAAGTACCAAGCAAGAACAAAGCAAACACATTCAAGAGAGCATTACCAGTTGCCAGGATGGCAGAGCGGTCTAAGGCGCTGCGTTCAGGTCGCAGTCTCCCCAGGAGGCGTGGGTTCAAATCCCGCAGCAGACAGAGCTCATTGAAAGTACCAAGCAAGAAGAAAGCAAACACAGTCAAGAGAGCATTACCAGATGCCAGCATAGCGGAGCGGTCTAAGGCGTTGCGTTCAGGTCGCAGTCTCCCCAGGAGGCGTGGGTTCGAATCCCACCTCAGACAGAGCCCATTGAAAGTACCAAGCAAGAACAAAGCAAACACATTCAAGAGAGCATTACCAGTTGCCAGGATGGCAGAGCGGTCTAAGGCGCTGCGTTCAGGTCGCAGTCTCCCCAGGAGGCGTGGGTTCGAATCCCACCTCAGACAGTGACCATTGAAAGTACCAAGCAAGAACAAAGCAAACACAGTCAAGAGAGCATTACCAGTTGCCAGGATGGCAGAGCGGTCTAAGGCGCTGCGTTCAGGTCGCAGTCTCCCCAGGAGGCGTGGGTTCAAATCCCGCAGCAGACAGAGCCCAATGAAAGTACCAAGCAAGAAGAAAGCAAAGACAGTCAAGAGAGCATTACCAGCTGCAAGGATGGCGGAGCGGTCGAAGGCGTTGCGTTCATTGTCGCAGTCTCCCCAGGAGGCGTGGGTTCGAATCCCACCTCAGACAGAGCCCATTGAAAGTACCAAGCAATGACAAAGGAAACACGGTCAAGAGAGCATTACCAGTTGCCAGGATGGCGGAGCGGTCTAAGGCGTTGCGTTCAGGTGACAGTACCCCAGGAGGCGTGGGTTCGAATCCCACCTCAGACAGAGCCCATTGAAAGTACCAAGCAAGAACAAAGCAAACACAGTAAAGAGAGCATTACCAGGTGCCAGGATGGCGGAGCGGTCTAAGGCGTTGCGTTCAGGTCGCAGTCTCCCCAGGAGGCGTGGGTTCGAATCCCACCTCAGACAGAACCCATTGAAAGTACCAAGCAAGAACAAAGGAAACACAGTCAAGAGAGCATTACCAGTTGCCAGGATGGCGGAGCGGTCTAAGGCTTTGCGTTCAGGTCGCAGTCTCCCCTGGAGGCGTGGGTTCGAATCCCGCCTCAGACAGAGCCCATTGAAAGTACCAAGCAAGAACAAAGCAAACACAGTCAAGAGAGCATTACCAGATGATAAGATGGCAGAGCGGTCTAAGGCGTTGCGTTCAGGTCGCAGTCTCCCCAGGAGGCGTGGGTTCAAATCCCACCTCAGACAGTGCCCATTGAAAGTACCAAGCAAGAACAAAGCAAACACAGTCAAGAGAGCATTACCAGTTGCCAGCATAGCGGAGCGGTCTAAGGCGTTGCGTCCAGGTCGCAGTCTCCACAGGAGGCGTGGGATCGAATCCCACCTCAGACAGAGCCCATTGAAAGTACCAAGCAAGAACAAAGGAAACACAGTCAAGAAAGCATTACCAGTTGCCAGGATGGCGGAGCGGACTAAGGCGTTGCGTTCAGGTCGCAGTCTCCCCAGGAGGCGTGGGTTCGAATCCCACCTCAGACAGAGCCCATTGAAAGTACCAAGCAATAACCAAGGAAACACGGTCAAGAGAGCATTACCAGTTGCCAGGATGGCGGAGCGGTCTAAGGCGTTGCGTTCAGGTCACAGTCTCCCCAGGAGGCGTGGGTTCGAATCCCACCTCAGACAGAGCACATTGAAAGTACCAAGCAAGAACAAAGCAAACACAGTCAAGAGAGCATTACCAGATGATAAGATGGCAGAGCGGTCTAAGGCGTTGCGTTCAGGTCACAGTCTCCCCAGGAGGCGTGGGTTCGAATCCCACCTCAGACAGAGCACATTGAAAGTACCAAGCAAGAACAAAGCAAACACGGTCAAGAGAGCATTACCAGTTGCCAGGATGGCGGAGCGGTCTAAGGCGTTGCGTTCAGGTCGCAGTCTCCCCAGGAGGCGTGGGTTCGAATCCCACCTCAGACAGAGCCCATTGAAAGTACCAAGCAATAACCAAGGAAACACGGTCAAGAGAGCATTACCAGTTGCCAGGATGGCGGAGCGGTCTAAGGCGTTGCGTTCAGGTCGCAGTCTCCCCAGGAGGCGTGGGTTCGAATCCCACCTCAGACAGAGCCCATTGAAAGTACCAAGCAAGAACAAAGCAAACACAGTCAAGAGAGCATTACCAGATGATAAGATGGCAGAGCGGTCTAAGGCGTTGCGTTCAGGTCGCAGTCTCCCCAGGAGGCGTGGGTTCAAATCCCACCTCAGACAGTGCCCATTGAAAGTACCAAGCAAGAACAAAGCAAACACAGTCAAGAGAGCATTACCAGTTGCCAGCATAGCGGAGCGGTCTAAGGCGTTGCGTCCAGGTCGCAGTCTCCACAGGAGGCGTGGGTTCGAATCCCACCTCAGACAGAGCCCATTGAAAGTACCAAGCAATAACCAAGGAAACACGGTCAAGAGAGCATTACCAGTTGCCAGGATGGCGGAGCGGTCTAAGGCGTTGCGTTCAGGTCACAGTCTCCCCAGGAGGCGTGGGTTCTAATCCCACCTCAGACAGAGCCCATTGAAAGTACCAAGCAAGAACAAAGCAAACACAGTAAAGAGAGCATTACCAGGTGCCAGGATGGTGGAGCGGTCTAAGGCGTTGCGTTCAGGTCGCAGTCTCCCCAGGAGGCGTGGGTTCGAATCCCACCTCAGACAGAGCCCATTGAAAGTACCAAGCAAGAACAAAGCAAACACAGTCAAGAGAGCATTACCAGATGATAAGATGGCAGAGCGGTCTAAGGCGTTGCGTTCAGGTCGCAGTCTCCCCAGGAGGCGTGGGTTCGAATCCCACCTCAGACAGAGCCCATTGAAAGTACCAAGCAAGAACAAAGCAAACACAGTCAAGAGAGCATTACCAGATGATAAGATGGCAGAGCGGTCTGAGGCGTTGCGTTCAGGTCGCAGTCTCCCCAGGAGGCGTGGGTTCAAATCCCACCTCAGACAGTGCCCATTGAAAGTACCAAGCAAGAACAAAGCAAACACATTCAAGAGAGCTTTACCAGTTGCCAGGATGGCAGAGCGGTCTAAGGCGCTGCGTTCAGGTCGCAGTCTCCCCAGGAGGCGTGGGTTTAAATCCCGCAGCAGACAGAGCCCAATGAAAGTACCAAGCAAGAAGAAAGCAAAGACAGTCAAGAGAGCATTACCAGCTGCAAGGATGGCGGAGCGGTCGAAGGCGTTGCGTTCATTGTCGCAGTCTCCCCAGGAGGCGTGGGTTCGAATCCCAC
Organism: Idiotropiscis lumnitzeri; assembly: GCF_059441095.1. NCBI lineage: Eukaryota > Metazoa > Chordata > Actinopteri > Syngnathiformes > Syngnathidae > Idiotropiscis > Idiotropiscis lumnitzeri. Next base: position 199,797 of record NW_028283598.1, read on the forward strand.
CTCAGACAGAGCCCATTGAAAGTACCAAGCAATGACAAAGGAAACACGGTCAAGAGAGCATTACCAGTTGCCAGGATGGCGGAGCGGTCTAAGGCGTTGCGTTCAGTTGACAGTACCCCAGGAGGCGTGGGTTCGAATCCCACCTCAGACAGAGCCCATTGAAAGTACCAAGCAAGAACAAAGCAAACACAGTAAAGAGAGCATTACCAGTTGCCAGGATGGCAGAGCGGTCTAAGGCGCTGCGTTCAGGTCACAGTCTCCCCAGGAGGCGTGGGTTCTAATCCCACCTCAGACAGAGCCCATTGAAAGTACCAAGCAAGAACAAAGCAAACACAGTAAAGAGAGCATTACCAGGTGCCAGGATGGTGGAGCGGTCTAAGGCGTTGCGTTCAGGTCGCAGTCTCCCCAGGAGGCGTGGGTTCGAATCCCACCTCAGACAGAGCCCATTGAAAGTACCAAGCAAGAACAAAGCAAACACAGTCAAGAGAGCATTACCAGATGATAAGATGGCAGAGCGGTCTAAGGCGTTGCGTTCAGGTCGCAGTCTCCCCAGGAGGCGTGGGTTCGAATCCCACCTCAGACAGAGCCCATTGAAAGTACCAAGCAAGAACAAAGCAAACACAGTCAAGAGAGCATTACCAGATGATAAGATGGCAGAGCGGTCTGAGGCGTTGCGTTCAGGTCGCAGTCTCCCCAGGAGGCGTGGGTTCAAATCCCACCTCAGACAGTGCCCATTGAAAGTACCAAGCAAGAACAAAGCAAACACATTCAAGAGAGCTTTACCAGTTGCTAGGATGGCAGAGCGGTCTAAGGCGCTGCGTTCAGGTCGCAGTCTCCCCAGGAGGCGTGGGTTCAAATCCCGCAGCAGACAGAGCCCAATGAAAGTACCAAGCAAGAAGAAAGCAAAGACAGTCAAGAGAGCATTACCAGCTGCAAGGATGGCGGAGCGGTCGAAGGCGTTGCGTTCATTGTCGCAGTCTCCCCAGGAGGCGTGGGTTCGAATCCCACCTCAGACAGAGCCCATTGAAAGTACCAAGCAATGACAAAGGAAACACGGTCAAGAGAGCATTACCAGTTGCCAGGATGGCGGAGCGGTCTAAGGCGTTGCGTTCAGTTGACAGTACCCCAGGAGGCGTGGGTTCGAATCCCACCTCAGACAGAGCCCATTGAAAGTACCAAGCAAGAACAAAGCAAACACAGTAAAGAGAGCATTACCAGTTGCCAGGATGGCAGAGCGGTCTAAGGCGCTGCGTTCAGGTCGCAGTCTCCCCAGGAGGCGTGGGTTCAAATCCCGCAGCAGACAGAGCCCAATGAAAGTACCAAGCAAGAAGAAATCAAAGACAGTCAAGAGAGCATTACCAGCTGCAAGGATGGCGGAGCGGTCGAAGGCGTTGCGTTCATTGTCGCAGTCTCCCCAGGAGGCGTGGGTTCGAATCCCACCTCAGACGGAGCCCATTGAAAGTACCAAGCAATGACAAAGGAAACACGGTCAAGAGAGCATTACCAGTTGCCAGGATGGCGGAGCGGTCTAAGGCGTTGCGTTCAGGTCGCAGTCTCCCCAGGAGGCGTGGGTTCGAATCCCACCTCAGACAGAGCCCATTGAAAGTACCAAGCAAGAACAAAGCAAACACAGTCAAGAGAGCATTACCAGATGATAAGATGGCAGAGCGGTCTAAGGCGTTGCGTTCAGGTCGCAGTCTCCCCAGGAGGCGTGGGTTAAAATCCCACCTCAGACAGTGCCCATTGAAAGTACCAAGCAAGAACAAAGCAAACACAGTCAAGAGAGCATTACCAGTTGCCAGGATGGCGGAGCGGTCTAAGGCGTTGCGTTCAGGTCGCAGTCTCCCCAGGAGGCGTGGGTTCGAATCCCACCTCAGACAGAGCCCATTGAAAGTACCAAGCAAGAACAAAGCAAACACATTCAAGAGAGCATTACCAGGTGCCAGGATGGCGGAGCGGTCTAAGGCGTTGCGTTCAGGTCGCAGTCTCCCCTGGAGGCGTGGGTTCGAATCCCGCCTCAGACAGAGCCCATTGAAAGTACCAAGCAAGAACAAAGCAAACACAGTCAAGAGAGCATTACCAGTTGCCAGGATGGCAGAGCGGTCTAAGGCGCTGCGTTCAGGTCGCAGTCTCCCCAGGAGGCGTGGGTTCGAATCCCGGCTCAGACAGAACCCATTGAAAGTACCAAGCAAGAACAAAGCAAACACATTCAAGAGAGCATTACCAGATGATAAGATGGCAGAGCGGTCTAAGCCGTTGCGTTCAGGTCGCAGTCTCCCCAGGAGGCGTGGGTTAAAATCCCACCTCAGACAGTGCCCATTGAAAGTACCAAGCAAGAACAAAGCAAACACAGTCAAGAGAGCATTACCAGTTGCCAGGATGGCGGAGCGGTCTAAGGCGTTGCGTTCAGGTCGCAGTCTCCCCAGGAGGCGTGGGTTCGAATCCCACCTCAGACAGACCCCATTGAAAGTACCAAGCAAGAACAAAGCAAACACATTCAAGAGAGCATTACCAGGTGCCAGGATGGCGGAGCGGTCTAAGGCGTTGCGTTCAGGTCGCAGTCTCCCCAGGAGGCGTGGGTTCTAATCCCACCTCAGACAGAGCCCATTGAAAGTACCAAGGAAGAACAAAGCAAACACATTCAAGAGAGCATTTCCAGGTGCCAGGATGGCGGAGCGGTCTAAGGCGTTGCGTTCAGGTCGCAGTCTCCCCAGGAGGCGTGGGTTTGAATCCCACCTCAGACAGAGCCCATTGAAAGTACCAAGCAAGAACAAAGCAAACACAGTCAAGAGAGCATTACCAGATGATAAGATGGCAGAGCGGTCTAAGGCGTTGCGTTCAGGTCGCAGTCTCCCCAGGAGGCGTGGGTTCAAATCCCACCTCAGACAGTGACCATTGAAAGTACCAAGCAAGAACAAAGCAAACACAGTCAAGAGAGCATTACCAGATGCCAGCATAGCGGAGCGGTCTAAGGCGTTGCGTTCAGGTCGCAGTCTCCCCAGGAGGCGTGGGTTCGAATCCCACCTCAGACAGAGCCCATTGAAAGTACCAAGCAAGAACAAAGCAAACACATTCAAGAGAGCATGACCAGTTGCCAGGATGGCAGAGCGGTCTAAGGCGCTGCGTTCAGGTCGCAGTCTCCCCAGGAGGCGTGGGTTCAAATCCCGCAGCAGACAGAGCTCATTGAAAGTACCAAGCAAGAAGAAAGCAAACACAGTCAAGAGAGCATTACCAGATGCCAGCATAGCGGAGCGGAGCGGTCTAAGGCGTTGCGTTCAGGTCACAGTCTCCCCAGGAGGCGTGGGTTCGAATCCCACCTCAGACAGAGCACATTGAAAGTACCAAGCAAGAACAAAGCAAACACAGTAAAGAGAGCATTACCAGGTGCCAGGATGGCGGAGCGGTCTAAGGCGTTGCGTTCAGGTCGCAGTCTCCCCAGGAGGCGTGGGTTCGAATCCCACCTCAGACAGAGCCCATTGAAAGTACCAAGCAATGACAAAGGAAACACGGTCAAGAGAGCATTACCAGTTGCCAGGATGGCGGAGCGGTCTAAGGCGTTGCGTTCAGTTGACAGTACCCCAGGAGGCGTGGGTTCGAATCCCACCTCAGACAGAGCCCATTGAAAGTACCAAGCAAGAACAACGCAAACACAGTAAAGAGAGCATTACCAGTTGCCAGGATGGCAGAGCGGTCTAAGGCGCTGCGTTCAGGTCGCAGTCTCCCCAGGAGGCGTGGGTTCGAATCCCACCTCAGACAGAGCCCATTGAAAGTACCAAGCAAGAACAAAGCAAACACAGTCAAGAGAGCATTACCAGATGATAAGATGGCAGAGCGGTCTGAGGCGTTGCGTTCAGGTCGCAGTCTCCCCAGGAGGCGTGGGTTCAAATCCCACCTCAGACAGTGCCCATTGAAAGTACCAAGCAAGAACAAAGCAAACACATTCAAGAGAGCTTTACCAGTTGCCAGGATGGCAGAGCGGTCTAAGGCGCTGCGTTCAGGTCGCAGTCTCCCCAGGAGGCGTGGGTTCAAATCCCGCAGCAGACAGAGCCCAATGAAAGTACCAAGCAAGAAGAAAGCAAAGACATTCAAGAGAGCATTACCAGCTGCAAGGATGGCGGAGCGGTCGAAGGCGTTGCGTTCATTGTCGCAGTCTCCCCAGGAGGCGTGGGTTCGAATCCCACCTCAGACAGAGCCCATTGAAAGTACCAAGCAATGACAAAGGAAACACGGTCAAGAGAGCATTACCAGTTGCCAGGATGGCGGAGCGGTCTAAGGCGTTGCGTTCAGTTGACAGTACCCCAGGAGGCGTGGGTTCGAATCCCACCTCAGACAGAGCCCATTGAAAGTACCAAGCAAGAACAAAGCAAACACAGTAAAGAGAGCATTACCAGTTGCCAGGATGGCAGAGCGGTCTAAGGCGCTGCGTTCAGGTCACAGTCTCCCCAGGAGGCGTGGGTTCTAATCCCACCTCAGACAGAGCCCATTGAAAGTACCAAGCAAGAACAAAGCAAACACAGTAAAGAGAGCATTACCAGGTGCCAGGATGGTGGAGCGGTCTAAGGCGTTGCGTTCAGGTCGCAGTCTCCCCAGGAGGCGTGGGTTCGAATCCCACCTCAGACAGAGCCCATTGAAAGTACCAAGCAAGAACAAAGCAAACACAGTCAAGAGAGCATTACCAGATGATAAGATGGCAGAGCGGTCTAAGGCGTTGCGTTCAGGTCGCAGTCTCCCCAGGAGGCGTGGGTTCGAATCCCACCTCAGACAGAGCCCATTGAAAGTACCAAGCAAGAACAAAGCAAACACAGTCAAGAGAGCATTACCAGATGATAAGATGGCAGAGCGGTCTGAGGCGTTGCGTTCAGGTCGCAGTCTCCCCAGGAGGCGTGGGTTCAAATCCCACCTCAGACAGTGCCCATTGAAAGTACCAAGCAAGAACAAAGCAAACACATTCAAGAGAGCTTTACCAGTTGCTAGGATGGCAGAGCGGTCTAAGGCGCTGCGTTCAGGTCGCAGTCTCCCCAGGAGGCGTGGGTTCAAATCCCGCAGCAGACAGAGCCCAATGAAAGTACCAAGCAAGAAGAAAGCAAAGACAGTCAAGAGAGCATTACCAGCTGCAAGGATGGCGGAGCGGTCGAAGGCGTTGCGTTCATTGTCGCAGTCTCCCCAGGAGGCGTGGGTTCGAATCCCACCTCAGACAGAGCCCATTGAAAGTACCAAGCAATGACAAAGGAAACACGGTCAAGAGAGCATTACCAGTTGCCAGGATGGCGGAGCGGTCTAAGGCGTTGCGTTCAGTTGACAGTACCCCAGGAGGCGTGGGTTCGAATCCCACCTCAGACAGAGCCCATTGAAAGTACCAAGCAAGAACAAAGCAAACACAGTAAAGAGAGCATTACCAGTTGCCAGGATGGCAGAGCGGTCTAAGGCGCTGCGTTCAGGTCGCAGTCTCCCCAGGAGGCGTGGGTTCAAATCCCGCAGCAGACAGAGCCCAATGAAAGTACCAAGCAAGAAGAAATCAAAGACAGTCAAGAGAGCATTACCAGCTGCAAGGATGGCGGAGCGGTCGAAGGCGTTGCGTTCATTGTCGCAGTCTCCCCAGGAGGCGTGGGTTCGAATCCCACCTCAGACGGAGCCCATTGAAAGTACCAAGCAATGACAAAGGAAACACGGTCAAGAGAGCATTACCAGTTGCCAGGATGGCGGAGTGGTCTAAGGCGTTGCGTTCAGGTCGCAGTCTCCCCAGGAGGCGTGGGTTCGAATCCCACCTCAGACAGAGCCCATTGAAAGTACCAAGCAAGAACAAAGCAAACACAGTCAAGAGAGCATTACCAGATGATAAGATGGCAGAGCGGTCTAAGGCGTTGCGTTCAGGTCGCAGTCTCCCCAGGAGGCGTGGGTTAAAATCCCACCTCAGACAGTGCCCATTGAAAGTACCAAGCAAGAACAAAGCAAACACAGTCAAGAGAGCATTACCAGTTGCCAGGATGGCGGAGCGGTCTAAGGCGTTGCGTTCAGGTCGCAGTCTCCCCAGGAGGCGTGGGTTCGAATCCCACCTCAGACAGAGCCCATTGAAAGTACCAAGCAAGAACAAAGCAAACACATTCAAGAGAGCATTACCAGGTGCCAGGATGGCGGAGCGGTCTAAGGCGTTGCGTTCAGGTCGCAGTCTCCCCTGGAGGCGTGGGTTCGAATCCCGCCTCAGACAGAGCCCATTGAAAGTACCAAGCAAGAACAAAGCAAACACAGTCAAGAGAGCATTACCAGTTGCCAGGATGGCAGAGCGGTCTAAGGCGCTGCGTTCAGGTCGCAGTCTCCCCAGGAGGCGTGGGTTCGAATCCCGGCTCAGACAGAACCCATTGAAAGTACCAAGCAAGAACAAAGCAAACACATTCAAGAGAGCATTACCAGATGATAAGATGGCAGAGCGGTCTAAGCCGTTGCGTTCAGGTCGCAGTCTCCCCAGGAGGCGTGGGTTAAAATCCCACCTCAGACAGTGCCCATTGAAAGTACCAAGCAAGAACAAAGCAAACACAGTCAAGAGAGCATTACCAGTTGCCAGGATGGCGGAGCGGTCTAAGGCGTTGCGTTCAGGTCGCAGTCTCCCCAGGAGGCGTGGGTTCGAATCCCACCTCAGACAGACCCCATTGAAAGTACCAAGCAAGAACAAAGCAAACACATTCAAGAGAGCATTACCAGGTGCCAGGATGGCGGAGCGGTCTAAGGCGTTGCGTTCAGGTCGCAGTCTCCCCAGGAGGCGTGGGTTCTAATCCCACCTCAGACAGAGCCCATTGAAAGTACCAAGGAAGAACAAAGCAAACACATTCAAGAGAACATTACCAGGTGCCAGGATGGCGGAGCGGTCTAAGGCGTTGCGTTCAGGTCGCAGTCTCCCCAGGAGGCGTGGGTTTGAATCCCACCTCAGACAGAGCCCATTGAAAGTACCAAGCAAGAACAAAGCAAACACAGTCAAGAGAGCATTACCAGATGATAAGATGGCAGAGCGGTCTAAGGCGTTGCGTTCAGGTCGCAGTCTCCCCAGGAGGCGTGGGTTCAAATCCCACCTCAGACAGTGACCATTGAAAGTACCAAGCAAGAACAAAGCAAACACAGTCAAGAGAGCATTACCAGATGCCAGCATAGCGGAGCGGTCTAAGGCGTTGCGTTCAGGTCGCAGTCTCCCCAGGAGGCGTGGGTTCGAATCCCACCTCAGACAGAGCCCATTGAAAGTACCAAGCAAGAACAAAGCAAACACAGTAAAGAGAGCATTACCAGTTGCCAGGATGGCAGAGCGGTCTAGGGCGCTGCGTTCAGGTCGCAGTCTCCCCAGGAGGCGTGGGTTCAAATCCCGCAGCAGACAGAGCCCAATGAAAGTACCAAGCAAGAAGAAATCAAAGACAGTCAAGAGAGCATTACCAGCTGCAAGGATGGCGGAGCGGTCGAAGGCGTTGCGTTCATTGTCGCAGTCTCCCCAGGAGGCGTGGGTTCGAATCCCACCTCAGACGGAGCCCATTGAAAGTACCAAGCAATGACAAAGGAAACACGGTCAAGAGAGCATTACCAGTTGCCAGGATGGCGGAGCGGTCTAAGGCGTTGCGTTCAGGTCGCAGTCTCCCCAGGAGGCGTGGGTTCGAATCCCACCTCAGACAGAGCCCATTGAAAGTACCAAGCAAGAACAAAGCAAACACAGTCAAGAGAGCATTACCAGATGATAAGATGGCAGAGCGGTCTAAGGCGCTGCGTTCAGGTCGCAGTCTCCCCAGGAGGCGTGGGTTCGAATCCCACCTCAGACAGAGCACATTGAAAGTACCAAGCAAGAACAAAGCAAACACAGTAAAGAGAGCATTACCAGGTGCCAGGATGGCGGAGCGGTCTAAGGCGTTGCGTTCAGGTCGCAGTCTCCCCAGGAGGCGTGGGTTCGAATCCCACCTCAGACAGAGCCCATTGAAAGTACCAAGCAATGACAAAGCAAACACAGTAAAGAGAGCATTACCAGATGCCAGCATAGCGGAGCGGAGCGGTCTAAGGCGTTGCGTTCAGGTCACAGTCTCCCCAGGAGGCGTGGGTTCGAATCCCACCTCAGACAGAGCACATTGAAAGTACCAAGCAAGAACAAAGCAAACACAGTAAAGAGAGCATTACCAGGTGCCAGGATGGCGGAGCGGTCTAAGGCGTTGCGTTCAGGTCGCAGTCTCCCCAGGAGGCGTGGGTTCGAATCCCACCTCAGACAGAGCCCATTGAAAGTACCAAGCAATGACAAAGGAAACACGGTCAAGAGAGCATTACCAGTTGCCAGGATGGCGGAGCGGTCTAAGGCGTTGCGTTCAGTTGACAGTACCCCAGGAGGCGTGGGTTCGAATCCCACCTCAGACAGAGCCCATTGAAAGTACCAAGCAAGAACAACGCAAACACAGTAAAGAGAGCATTACCAGTTGCCAGGATGGCAGAGCGGTCTAAGGCGCTGCGTTCAGGTCGCAGTCTCCCCAGGAGGCGTGGGTTCAAATCCCGCAGCAGACAGAGCCCAATGAAAGTACCAAGCAAGAAGAAATCAAAGACAGTCAAGAGAGCATTACCAGCTGCAAGGATGGCGGAGCGGTCGAAGGCGTTGCGTTCATTGTCGCAGTCTCCCCAGGAGGCGTGGGTTCGAATCCCACCTCAGACAGAGCCCATTGAAAGTACCAAGCAATGACAAAGGAAACACGGTCAAGAGAGCATTACCAGTTGCCAGGATGGCGGAGCGGTCTAAGGCGTTGCGTTCAGGTCGCAGTCTCCCCAGGAGGCGTGGGTTCGAATCCCACCTCAGACAGAGCCCATTGAAAGTACCAAGCAAGAACAAAGCAAACACAGTCAAGAGAGCATTACCAGATGATAAGATGGCAGAGCGGTCTAAGGCGTTGCGTTCAGGTCGCAGTCTCCCCAGGAGGCGTGGGTTCAAATCCCACCTCAGACAGTGCCCATTGAAAGTACCAAGCAAGAACAAAGCAAACACAGTCAAGAGAGCATTACCAGTTGCCAGCATAGCGGAGCGGTCTAAGGCGTTGCGTCCAGGTCGCAGTCTCCACAGGAGGCGTGGGTTCGAATCCCACCTCAGACAGAGCCCATTGAAAGTACCAAGCAATAACCAAGGAAACACGGTCAAGAGAGCATTACCAGTTGCCAGGATGGCGGAGCGGTCTAAGGCGTTGCGTTCAGGTCACAGTCTCCCCAGGAGGCGTGGGTTCTAATCCCACCTCAGACAGAGCCCATTGAAAGTACCAAGCAAGAACAAAGCAAACACAGTAAAGAGAGCATTACCAGGTGCCAGGATGGTGGAGCGGTCTAAGGCGTTGCGTTCAGGTCGCAGTCTCCCCAGGAGGCGTGGGTTCGAATCCCACCTCAGACAGAGCCCATTGAAAGTACCAAGCAAGAACAAAGCAAACACAGTCAAGAGAGCATTACCAGATGATAAGATGGCAGAGCGGTCTAAGGCGTTGCGTTCAGGTCGCAGTCTCCCCAGGAGGCGTGGGTTCGAATCCCACCTCAGACAGAGCCCATTGAAAGTACCAAGCAAGAACAAAGCAAACACAGTCAAGAGAGCATTACCAGATGATAAGATGGCAGAGCGGTCTGAGGCGTTGCGTTCAGGTCGCAGTCTCCCCAGGAGGCGTGGGTTCAAATCCCACCTCAGACAGTGCCCATTGAAAGTACCAAGCAAGAACAAAGCAAACACATTCAAGAGAGCTTTACCAGTTGCCAGGATGGCAGAGCGGTCTAAGGCGCTGCGTTCAGGTCGCAGTCTCCCCAGGAGGCGTGGGTTCAAATCCCGCAGCAGACAGAGCCCAATGAAAGTACCAAGCAAGAAGAAAGCAAAGACAGTCAAGAGAGCATTACCAGCTGCAAGGATGGCGGAGCGGTCGAAGGCGTTGCGTTCATTGTCGCAGTCTCCCCAGGAGGCGTGGGTTCGAATCCCACCTCAGACAGAGCCCATTGAAAGTACCAAGCAATGACAAAGGAAACACGGTCAAGAGAGCATTACCAGTTGCCAGGATGGCGGAGCGGTCTAAGGCGTTGCGTTCAGTTGACAGTACCCCAGGAGGCGTGGGTTCGAATCCCACCTCAGACAGAGCCCATTGAAAGTACCAAGCAAGAACAAAGCAAACACAGTAAAGAGAGCATTACCAGTTGCCAGGATGGCAGAGCGGTCTAAGGCGCTGCGTTCAGGTCGCAGTCTCCCCAGGAGGCGTGGGTTCAAATCCCGCAGCAGACAGAGCCCAATGAAAGTACCAAGCAAGAAGAAATCAAAGACAGTCAAGAGAGCATTACCAGCTGCAAGGATGGCGGAGCGGTCGAAGGCGTTGCGTTCATTGTCGCAGTCTCCCCAGGAGGCGTGGGTTCGAATCCCACCTCAGACGGAGCCCATTGAAAGTACCAAGCAATGACAAAGGAAACACGGTCAAGAGAGCATTACCAGTTGCCAGGATGGCGGAGCGGTCTAAGGCGTTGCGTTCAGGTCGCAGTCTCCCCAGGAGGCGTGGGTTCGAATCCCACCTCAGACAGAGCCCATTGAAAGTACCAAGCAAGAACAAAGCAAACACAGTCAAGAGAGCATTACCAGATGATAAGATGGCAGAGCGGTCTAAGGCGTTGCGTTCAGGTCGCAGTCTCCCCAGGAGGTGTGGGTTCAAATCCCACCTCAGACAGTGCCCATTGAAAGTACCAAGCAAGAACAAAGCAAACACAGTCAAGAGAGCATTACCAGTTGCCAGCATAGCGGAGCGGTCTAAGGCGTTGCGTCCAGGTCGCAGTCTCCACAGGAGGCGTGGGTTCGAATCCCACCTCAGACAGAGCCCATTGAAAGTACCAAGCAATAACCAAGGAAACACGGTCAAGAGAGCATTACCAGTTGCCAGGATGGCGGAGCGGTCTAAGGCGTTGCGTTCAGGTCACAGTCTCCCCAGGAGGCGTGGGTTCGAATCCCACCTCAGACAGAGCCCATTGAAAGTACCAAGCAAGAACAAAGCAAACACAGTCAAGAGAGCATTACCAGATGATAAGATGGCAGAGCGGTCTAAGGCGTTGCGTTCAGGTCGCAGTCTCCCCAGGAGTCGTGGGTTCGAATCCCACCTCAGACAGAGCCCATTGAAAGTACCAAGCAAGAACAAAGCAAACACAGTCAAGAGAGCATTACCAGATGATAAGATGGTAGAGCGGTCTAAGGCGTTGCGTTCAGGTCGCAGTCTCCCCAGGAGGCGTGGGTTCAAATCCCACCTCAGACAGTGACCATTGAAAGTACCAAGCAAGAACAAAGCAAACACAGTCAAGAGAGCATTACCAGATGCCAGCATAGCGGAGCGGTCTAAGGCGTTGCGTTCAGGTCGCAGTGTCCCCAGGAGGCGTGGGTTCGAATCCCACCTCAGACAGTGCCCATTGAAAGTACCAAGCAAGAACAAAGCAAACACAGTCAAGAGAGCATTACCAGTTGCCAGGATGACGGAGCGGTCTAAGGTGTTGCGTTCAGGTCGCAGTCTCCCCAGGAGGCGTGGGTTCGAATCCCATCTCAGACAGAGCCCATTGAAAGTACCAAGCAAGAACAAAGCAAACACATTCAAGAGAGCATTACCAGTTGCCAGGATGGCAGAGCCGTCTAAGGCGCTGCGTTCAGGTCGCAGTCTCCCCAGGAGGCGTGGGTTCAAATCCCGCAGCAGACCGAGCCCAATGAAAGTACCAAGCAAGAAGAAATCAAAGACAGTCAAGAGAGCATTACCAGCTGCAAGGATGGCGGAGCGGTCGAAGGCGTTGCGTTCATTGTCGCAGTCTCCCCAGGAGGCGTGGGTTCGAATCCCACCTCAGACAGAGCCCATTGAAAGTACCAAGCAATGACAAAGGAAACACGGTCAAGAGAGCATTACCAGTTGCCAGGATGGCGGAGCGGTCTAAGGCGTTGCGTTCAGGTCGCAGTCTCCCCAGGAGGCGTGGGTTCGAATCCCACCTCAGACAGAGCCCATTGAAAGTACCAAGCAAGAACAAAGCAAACACAGTCAAGAGAGCATTACCAGATGATAAGATGGCAGAGCGGTCTAAGGCGTTGCGTTCAGGTCGCAGTCTCCCCAGGAGGCGTGGGTTCAAATCCCACCTCAGACAGTGCCCATTGAAAGTACCAAGCAAGAACAAAGCAAACACAGTCAAGAGAGCATTACCAGTTGCCAGCATAGCGGAGCGGTCTAAGGCGTTGCGTCCAGGTCGCAGTCTCCACAGGAGGCGTGGGTTCGAATCCCACCTCAGACAGAGCCCATTGAAAGTACCAAGCAATAACCAAGGAAACATGGTCAAGAGAGCATTACCAGTTGCCAGGATGGCGGAGCGGTCTAAGGCGTTGCGTTCAGGTCACAGTCTCCCCAGGAGGCGTGGGTTCGAATCCCACCTCAGACAGAGCCCATTGAAAGTACCAAGCAAGAACAAAGCAAACACAGTAAAGAGAGCATTACCAGGTGCCAGGATGGTGGAGCGGTCTAAGGCGTTGCGTTCAGGTTGCAGTCTCCCCAGGAGGCGTGGGTTCGAATCCCACCTCAGACAGAGCCCATTGAAAGTACCAAGCAAGAACAAAGGAAACACAGTCAAGAAAGCATTACCAGTTGCCAGGATGGCGGAGCGGTCTAAGGCGTTGCGTTCAGGTCGCAGTCTCCCCAGGAGGCGTGGGTTCGAATCCCACCTCAGACAGAGCCCATTGAAAGTACCAAGCAAGAACAAAGCAAACACGGTCAAGAGAGCATTACCAGTTGCCAGGATGGCGGAGCGGTCTAAGGCGTTGCGTTCAGGACGCAGTCTCCACAGGAGGCGTGGGTTCGAATCCCACCTCAGACAGAGCCCATTGAAAGTACCAAGCAATAACCAAGGAAACACGGTCAAGAGAGCATTATCAGTTGCCTGGATGGCGGAGCGGTCTAAGGCGTTGCGTTCAGGTCACAGTCTCCCCAGGAGGCGTGGGTTCGAATCCCACCTCAGACAGAGCCCATTGAAAGTACCAAGCAAGAACAAAGCAAACACAGTAAAGAGAGCATTACCAGGTGCCAGGATGGTGGAGCGGTCTAAGGCGTTGCGTTCAGGTCGCAGTCTCCCCAGGAGGCGTGGGTTCAAATCCCACCTCAGACAGAGCCCATTGAAAGTACCAAGCAAGAACAAAGGAAACACAGTCAAGAAAGCATTACCAGTTGCCAGGATGGCGGAGCGGTCGAAGGCGTTGCGTTCATTGTCGCAGTCTCCCCAGGAGGCGTGGGTTCGAATCCCACCTCAGACAGAGCCCATTGAAAGTACCAAGCAATGACAAAGGAAACACGGTCAAGAGAGCATTACCAGTTGCCAGGATGGCGGAGCGGTCTAAGGCGTTGCGTTCAGGTCGCAGTCTCCCCAGGAGGCGTGGGTTCGAATCCCACCTCAGACAGAGCCCATTGAAAGTACCAAGCAAGAACAAAGCAAACACAGTCAAGAGAGCATTACCAGATGATAAGATGGCAGAGCGGTCTAAGGCGTTGCGTTCAGGTCGCAGTCTCCCCAGGAGGCGTGGGTTCAAATCCCACCTCAGACAGTGCCCATTGAAAGTACCAAGCAAGAACAAAGCAAACACAGTCAAGAGAGCATTACCAGTTGCCAGCATAGCGGAGCGGTCTAAGGCGTTGCGTCCAGGTCGCAGTCTCCACAGGAGGCGTGGGTTCGAATCCCACCTCAGACAGAGCCCATTGAAAGTACCAAGCAATAACCAAGGAAACATGGTCAAGAGAGCATTACCAGTTGCCAGGATGGCGGAGCGGTCTAAGGCGTTGCGTTCAGGTCACAGTCTCCCCAGGAGGCGTGGGTTCGAATCCCACCTCAGACAGAGCCCATTGAAAGTACCAAGCAAGAACAAAGCAAACACAGTAAAGAGAGCATTACCAGGTGCCAGGATGGTGGAGCGGTCTAAGGCGTTGCGTTCAGGTTGCAGTCTCCCCAGGAGGCGTGGGTTCGAATCCCACCTCAGACAGAGCCCATTGAAAGTACCAAGCAAGAACAAAGGAAACACAGTCAAGAAAGCATTACCAGTTGCCAGGATGGCGGAGCGGTCTAAGGCGTTGCGTTCAGGTCGCAGTCTCCCCAGGAGGCGTGGGTTCGAATCCCACCTCAGACAGAGCCCATTGAAAGTACCAAGCAAGAACAAAGCAAACACGGTCAAGAGAGCATTACCAGTTGCCAGGATGGCGGAGCGGTCTAAGGCGTTGCGTTCAGGACGCAGTCTCCACAGGAGGCGTGGGTTCGAATCCCACCTCAGACAGAGCCCATTGAAAGTACCAAGCAATAACCAAGGAAACACGGTCAAGAGAGCATTATCAGTTGCCTGGATGGCGGAGCGGTCTAAGGCGTTGCGTTCAGGTCACAGTCTCCCCAGGAGGCGTGGGTTCGAATCCCACCTCAGACAGAGCCCATTGAAAGTACCAAGCAAGAACAAAGCAAACACAGTAAAGAGAGCATTACCAGGTGCCAGGATGGTGGAGCGGTCTAAGGCGTTGCGTTCAGGTCGCAGTCTCCCCAGGAGGCGTGGGTTCAAATCCCACCTCAGACAGAGCCCATTGAAAGTACCAAGCAAGAACAAAGGAAACACAGTCAAGAAAGCATTACCAGTTGCCAGGATGGCGGAGCGGTCGAAGGCGTTGCGTTCATTGTCGCAGTCTCCCCAGGAGGCGTGGGTTCGAATCCCACCTCAGACAGAGCCCATTGAAAGTACCAAGCAATGACAAAGGAAACACGGTCAAGAGAGCATTACCAGTTGCCAGGATGGCGGAGCGGTCTAAGGCGTTGCGTTCAGGTCGCAGTCTCCCCAGGAGGCGTGGGTTCGAATCCCACCTCAGACAGAGCCCATTGAAAGTACCAAGCAAGAACAAAGCAAACACAGTCAAGAGAGCATTACCAGATGATAAGATGGCAGAGCGGTCTAAGGCGTTGCGTTCAGGTCGCAGTCTCCCCAGGAGGCGTGGGTTCAAATCCCACCTCAGACAGAGCCCATTGAAAGTACCAAGCAAGAACAAAGGAAACACAGTCAAGAGAGCATTACCAGTTGCCAGCATAGCGGAGCGGTCTAAGGCGTTGCGTCCAGGTCGCAGTCTCCACAGGAGGCGTGGGTTCGAATCCCACCTCAGACAGAGCCCATTGAAAGTACCAAGCAATAACCAAGGAAACATGGTCAAGAGAGCATTACCAGTTGCCAGGATGGCGGAGCGGTCTAAGGCGTTGCGTTCAGGTCACAGTCTCCCCAGGAGGCGTGGGTTCGAATCCCACCTCAGACAGAGCCCATTGAAAGTACCAAGCAAGAACAAAGCAAACACAGTAAAGAGAGCATTACCAGGTGCCAGGATGGTGGAGCGGTCTAAGGCGTTGCGTTCAGGTTGCAGTCTCCCCAGGAGGCGTGGGTTCGAATCCCACCTCAGACAGAGCCCATTGAAAGTACCAAGCAAGAACAAAGGAAACACAGTCAAGAAAGCATTACCAGTTGCCAGGATGGCGGAGCGGTCTAAGGCGTTGCGTTCAGGTCGCAGTCTCCCCAGGAGGCGTGGGTTCGAATCCCACCTCAGACAGAGCCCATTGAAAGTACCAAGCAAGAACAAAGCAAACACGGTCAAGAGAGCATTACCAGTTGCCAGGATGGCGGAGCGGTCTAAGGCGTTGCGTTCAGGACGCAGTCTCCACAGGAGGCGTGGGTTCGAATCCCACCTCAGACAGAGCCCATTGAAAGTACCAAGCAATAACCAAGGAAACACGGTCAAGAGAGCATTATCAGTTGCCTGGATGGCGGAGCGGTCTAAGGCGTTGCGTTCAGGTCACAGTCTCCCCAGGAGGCGTGGGTTCGAATCCCACCTCAGACAGAGCCCATTGAAAGTACCAAGCAAGAACAAAGCAAACACAGTAAAGAGAGCATTACCAGGTGCCAGGATGGTGGAGCGGTCTAAGGCGTTGCGTTCAGGTCGCAGTCTCCCCAGGAGGCGTGGGTTCAAATCCCACCTCAGACAGAGCCCATTGAAAGTACCAAGCAAGAACAAAGGAAACACAGTCAAGAAAGCATTACCAGTTGCCAGGATGGCGGAGCGGTCTAAGGCGTTGCGTTCAGGTCGCAGTTTCCCCAGGAGGCGTGGGTTCGAATCCCACCTCAGACAGAGCCCATTGAAAGTACCAAGCAAGAACAAAGCAAACACAGTCAAGAGAGCATTACCAGATGATAAGATGGCAGAGCGGTCTAAGGCGTTGCGTTCAGGTCGCAGTCTCCCCAGGAGGCGTGGGTTCAAATCCCACCTCAGACAGTGACCATTGAAAGTACCAAGCAAGAACAAAGCAAACACAGTCAAGAGAGCATTACCAGATGCCAGCATAGCGGAGCGGTCTAAGGCGTTGCGTTCAGGTCGCAGTCTCCCCAGGAGGCGTGGGTTCGAATCCCACCTCAGACAGAGCCCATTGAAAGTACCAAGCAAGAACAAAGCAAACACATTCAAGAGAGCATTACCAGTTGCCAGGATGGCAGAGCGGTCTAAGGCGCTGCGTTCAGGTCGCAGTCTCCCCAGGAGGCGTGGGTTCAAATCCCGCAGCAGACAGAGCTCATTGAAAGTACCAAGCAAGAAGAAAGCAAACACAGTCAAGAGAGCATTACCAGATGCCAGCATAGCGGAGCGGTCTAAGGCGTTGCGTTCAGGTCGCAGTCTCCCCAGGAGGCGTGGGTTCGAATCCCACCTCAGACAGAGCCCATTGAAAGTACCAAGCAAGAACAAAGCAAACACATTCAAGAGAGCATTACCAGTTGCCAGGATGGCAGAGCGGTCTAAGGCGCTGCGTTCAGGTCGCAGTCTCCCCAGGAGGCGTGGGTTCGAATCCCACCTCAGACAGTGACCATTGAAAGTACCAAGCAAGAACAAAGCAAACACAGTCAAGAGAGCATTACCAGTTGCCAGGATGGCAGAGCGGTCTAAGGCGCTGCGTTCAGGTCGCAGTCTCCCCAGGAGGCGTGGGTTCAAATCCCGCAGCAGACAGAGCCCAATGAAAGTACCAAGCAAGAAGAAAGCAAAGACAGTCAAGAGAGCATTACCAGCTGCAAGGATGGCGGAGCGGTCGAAGGCGTTGCGTTCATTGTCGCAGTCTCCCCAGGAGGCGTGGGTTCGAATCCCACCTCAGACAGAGCCCATTGAAAGTACCAAGCAATGACAAAGGAAACACGGTCAAGAGAGCATTACCAGTTGCCAGGATGGCGGAGCGGTCTAAGGCGTTGCGTTCAGGTGACAGTACCCCAGGAGGCGTGGGTTCGAATCCCACCTCAGACAGAGCCCATTGAAAGTACCAAGCAAGAACAAAGCAAACACAGTAAAGAGAGCATTACCAGGTGCCAGGATGGCGGAGCGGTCTAAGGCGTTGCGTTCAGGTCGCAGTCTCCCCAGGAGGCGTGGGTTCGAATCCCACCTCAGACAGAACCCATTGAAAGTACCAAGCAAGAACAAAGGAAACACAGTCAAGAGAGCATTACCAGTTGCCAGGATGGCGGAGCGGTCTAAGGCTTTGCGTTCAGGTCGCAGTCTCCCCTGGAGGCGTGGGTTCGAATCCCGCCTCAGACAGAGCCCATTGAAAGTACCAAGCAAGAACAAAGCAAACACAGTCAAGAGAGCATTACCAGATGATAAGATGGCAGAGCGGTCTAAGGCGTTGCGTTCAGGTCGCAGTCTCCCCAGGAGGCGTGGGTTCAAATCCCACCTCAGACAGTGCCCATTGAAAGTACCAAGCAAGAACAAAGCAAACACAGTCAAGAGAGCATTACCAGTTGCCAGCATAGCGGAGCGGTCTAAGGCGTTGCGTCCAGGTCGCAGTCTCCACAGGAGGCGTGGGTTCGAATCCCACCTCAGACAGAGCCCATTGAAAGTACCAAGCAAGAACAAAGGAAACACAGTCAAGAAAGCATTACCAGTTGCCAGGATGGCGGAGCGGTCTAAGGCGTTGCGTTCAGGTCGCAGTCTCCCCAGGAGGCGTGGGTTCGAATCCCACCTCAGACAGAGCCCATTGAAAGTACCAAGCAATAACCAAGGAAACACGGTCAAGAGAGCATTACCAGTTGCCAGGATGGCGGAGCGGTCTAAGGCGTTGCGTTCAGGTCACAGTCTCCCCAGGAGGCGTGGGTTCGAATCCCACCTCAGACAGAGCACATTGAAAGTACCAAGCAAGAACAAAGCAAACACAGTCAAGAGAGCATTACCAGATGATAAGATGGCAGAGCGGTCTAAGGCGTTGCGTTCAGGTCACAGTCTCCCCAGGAGGCGTGGGTTCGAATCCCACCTCAGACAGAGCACATTGAAAGTACCAAGCAAGAACAAAGCAAACACGGTCAAGAGAGCATTACCAGTTGCCAGGATGGCGGAGCGGTCTAAGGCGTTGCGTTCAGGTCGCAGTCTCCCCAGGAGGCGTGGGTTCGAATCCCACCTCAGACAGAGCCCATTGAAAGTACCAAGAAATAACCAAGGAAACACGGTCAAGAGAGCATTACCAGTTGCCAGGATGGCGGAGCGGTCTAAGGCGTTGCGTTCAGGTCGCAGTCTCCCCAGGAGGCGTGGGTTCAAATCCCACCTCAGACAGTGCCCATTGAAAGAACCAAGCAAGAACAAAGCAAACACAGTCAAGAGAGCATTACCAGTTGCCAGGATGGCGGAGCGGTCTAAGGCGTTGCGTTCAGGTCACAGTCTCCCCAGGAGGCGTGGGTTCGAATCCCACCTCAGACAGAGCACATTGAAAGTACCAAGCAAGAACAAAGCAAACACAGTAAAGAGAGCATTACCAGGTGCCAGGATGGCGGAGCGGTCTAAGGCGTTGCGTTCAGGTCGCAGTCTCCCCAGGAGGCGTGGGTTCGAATCCCACCTCAGACAGAGCCCATTGAAAGTACCAAGCAAGAACAAAGGAAACACAGTCAAGAAAGCATTACCAGTTGCCAGGATGGCGGAGCGGTCTAAGGCGTTGCGTTCAGGTCGCAGTCTCCCCAGGAGGCGTGGGTTCGAATCCCACCTCAGACAGAGCCCATTGAAAGTACCAAGCAAGAACAAAGCAAACACAGTCAAGAGAGCATTACCAGATGATAAGATGGCAGAGCGGTCTAAGGCGTTGCGTTGAGGTCGCAGTCTCCCCAGGAGGCGTGGGTTCAAATCCCACCTCAGACAGTGCCCATTGAAAGTACCAAGCAAGAACAAAGCAAACACAGTCAAGAGAGCATTACCAGTTGCCAGCATAGCGGAGCGGTCTAAGGCGTTGCGTCCAGGTCGCAGTCTCCACAGGAGGCGTGGGTTCGAATCCCACCTCAGACAGAGCCCATTGAAAGTACCAAGCAATAACCAAGGAAACACGGTCAAGAGAGCATTACCAGTTGCCAGGATGGCGGAGCGGTCTCAGGCGTTGCGTTCAGGTCACAGTCTCCCCAGGAGGCGTGGGTTCGAATCCCACCTCAGACAGAGCCCATTGAAAGTACCAAGCAAGAACAAAGCAAACACAGTAAAGAGAGCATTACCAGGTGCCAGGATGGTGGAGCGGTCTAAGGCGTTGCGTTCAGGTTGCAGTATCCCCAGGAGGCGTGGGTTCGAATCCCACCTCAGACAGAGCCCATTGAAAGTACCAAGCAAGAACAAAGCAAACACAGTCAAGAGAGCATTACCAGTTGCCAGCATAGCGGAGCGGTCTAAGGCGTTGCGTCCAGGTCGCAGTCTCCCCAGGAGGCGTGGGTTCAAATCCCACCTCAGACAGTGCCCATTGAAAGTACCAAGCAAGAACAAAGCAAACACAGTCAAGAGAGCATTACCAGTTGCAAGCATAGCAGAGCGGTCTAAGGCTTTGCGTTCAGGTCGCAGTCTCCCCTGGAGGCGTGGGTTCGAATCCCGCCTCAGACAGAGCCCATTGAAAGTACCAAGCAAGAACAAAGCAAACACAGTCAAGAGAGCATTACCAGTTGCCAGCATAGCGGAGCGGTCTAAGGCGTTGCGTCCAGGTCGCAGTCTCCACAGGAGGCGTGGGTTCGAATCCCACCTCAGACAGAGCCCATTGAAAGTACCAAGCAAGAACAAAGGAAACACAGTCAAGAAAGCATTACCAGTTGCCAGGATGGCGGAGCGGTCTAAGGCGTTGCGTCCAGGTCGCAGTCTCCACAGGAGGCGTGGGTTCGAATCCCACCTCAGACAGAGCCCATTGAAAGTACCAAGCAAGAACAAAGGAAACACAGTCAAGAAAGCATTACCAGTTGCCAGGATGGCGGAGCGGTCTAAGGCGTTGCGTTCAGGTCGCAGTCTCCCCAGGAGGCGTGGGTTCGAATCCCACCTCAGACAGAGCACATTGAAAGTACCAAGCAAGAACAAAGCAAACACAGTCAAGAGAGCATTACCAGATGATAAGATGGCAGAGCGGTCTAAGGCGTTGCGTTCAGGTCACAGTCTCCCCAGGAGGCGTGGGTTCGAATCCCACCTCAGACAGAGCACATTGAAAGTACCAAGCAAGAACAAAGCAAACACGGTCAAGAGAGCATTACCAGTTGCCAGGATGGCGGAGCGGTCTAAGGCGTTGCGTTCAGGTCGCAGTCTCCCCAGGAGGCGTGGGTTCGAATCCCACCTCAGACAGAGCCCATTGAAAGTACCAAGAAATAACCAAGGAAACACGGTCAAGAGAGCATTACCAGTTGCCAGGATGGCGGAGCGGTCTAAGGTGTTGCGTTCAGGTCGCAGTCTCCCCAGGAGGCGTGGGTTCAAATCCCACCTCAGACAGTGCCCATTGAAAGAACCAAGCAAGAACAAAGCAAACACAGTCAAGAGAGCATTACCAGTTGCCAGGATGGCGGAGCGGTCTAAGGCGTTGCGTTCAGGTCGCAGTCTCCCCAGGAGGCGTGGGTTCAAATCCCACCTCAGACAGTGCCCATTGAAAGAACCAAGCAAGAACAAAGCAAACACAGTCAAGAGAGCATTACCAGTTGCCAGGATGGCGGAGCGGTCTAAGGCGTTGCGTTCAGGTCGCAGTCTCCCCAGGAGGCGTGGGTTCGAATCCCACCTCAGACAGAGCACATTGAAAGTACCAAGCAAGAACAAAGCAAACACAGTAAAGAGAGCATTACCAGGTGCCAGGATGGCGGAGCGGTCTAAGGCGTTGCGTTCAGGTCGCAGTCTCCCCAGGAGGCGTGGGTTCGAATCCCACCTCAGACAGAGCCCATTGAAAGTACCAAGCAAGAACAAAGGAAACACAGTCAAGAAAGCATTACCAGTTGCCAGGATGGCGGAGCGGTCTAAGGCGTTGCGTTCAGGTCGCAGTCTCCCCAGGAGGCGTGGGTTCGAATCCCACCTCAGACAGAGCCCATTGAAAGTACCAAGCAAGAACAAAGCAAACACAGTCAAGAGAGCATTACCAGATGATAAGATGGCAGAGCGGTCTAAGGCGTTGCGTTGAGGTCGCAGTCTCCCCAGGAGGCGTGGGTTCAAATCCCACCTCAGACAGTGCCCATTGAAAGTACCAAGCAAGAACAAAGCAAACACAGTCAAGAGAGCATTACCAGTTGCCAGCATAGCGGAGCGGTCTAAGGCGTTGCGTCCAGGTCGCAGTCTCCACAGGAGGCGTGGGTTCGAATCCCACCTCAGACAGAGCCCATTGAAAGTACCAAGCAATAACCAAGGAAACACGGTCAAGAGAGCATTACCAGTTGCCAGGATGGCGGAGCGGTCTCAGGCGTTGCGTTCAGGTCACAGTCTCCCCAGGAGGCGTGGGTTCGAATCCCACCTCAGACAGAGCCCATTGAAAGTACCAAGCAAGAACAAAGCAAACACAGTAAAGAGAGCATTACCAGGTGCCAGGATGGTGGAGCGGTCTAAGGCGTTGCGTTCAGGTTGCAGTATCCCCAGGAGGCGTGGGTTCGAATCCCACCTCAGACAGAGCCCATTGAAAGTACCAAGCAAGAACAAAGCAAACACAGTCAAGAGAGCATTACCAGTTGCCAGCATAGCGGAGCGGTCTAAGGCGTTGCGTCCAGGTCGCAGTCTCCCCAGGAGGCGTGGGTTCAAATCCCACCTCAGACAGTGCCCATTGAAAGTACCAAGCAAGAACAAAGCAAACACAGTCAAGAGAGCATTACCAGTTGCAAGCATAGCAGAGCGGTCTAAGGCGTTGCGTTCAGGTCGCAGTCTCCACAGGAGGCGTGGGTTCGAATCCCACCTCAGACAGAGCCCATTGAAAGTACCAAGCAATAACCAAGGAAACACGGTCAAGAGAGCATTACCAGTTGCCAGGATGGCGGAGCGGTCTAAGGCGTTGCGTTCAGGTCACAGTCTCCCCAGGAGGCGTGGGTTCGAATCCCACCTCAGACAGAGCACATTGAAAGTACCAAGCAAGAACAAAGCAAACACAGTAAAGAGAGCATTACCAGGTGCCAGGATGGCGGAGCGGTCTAAGGCGTTGCGTTCAGGTCGCAGTCTCCCCAGGAGGCGTGGGTTCGAATCCCACCTCAGACAGAGCCCATTGAAAGTACCAAGCAAGAACAAAGGAAACACAGTCAAGAAAGCATTACCAGTTGCCAGGATGGCGGAGCGGTCTAAGGCGTTGCGTTCAGGTCGCAGTCTCCCCAGGAGGCGTGGGTTCGAATCCCACCTCAGACAGAGCCCATTGAAAGTACCAAGCAAGAACAAAGCAAACACAGTCAAGAGAGCATTACCAGATGATAAGATGGCAGAGCGGTCTAAGGCGTTGCGTTCAGGTCGCAGTCTCCCCAGGAGGCGTGGGTTCAAATCCCACCTCAGACAGTGACCATTGAAAGTACCAAGCAAGAACAAAGCAAACACAGTCAAGAGAGCATTACCAGATGCCAGCATAGCGGAGCGGTCTAAGGCGTTGCGTTCAGGTCGCAGTGTCCCCAGGAGGAGTGGGTTCGAATCCCACCTCAGACAGTGCCCATTGAAAGTACCAAGCAAGAACAAAGCAAACACAGTCAAGAGAGCATTACCAGTTGCCAGGATGGCGGAGCGGTCTAAGGTGTTGCGTTCAGGTCGCAGTCTCCCCAGGAGGCGTGGGTTTGAATCCCACCTCAGACAGAGCCCATTGAAAGTACCAAGCAAGAACAAAGCAAACACAGTCAAGAGAGCATTACAAGTTGCCAGGATGGCGGAGCGGTCTAAGGTGTTGCGTTCAGGTCGCAGTCTCCCCAGGAGGCGTGGGTTCGAATCCCACCTCAGACAGAGCCCATTGAAAGTACCAAGCAAGAACAAAGCAAACACAGTCAAGAGAGCATTACCAGATGATAAGATGGCAGAGCGGTCTAAGGCGTTGCGTTCAGGTCGCAGTCTCCCCAGGAGGCGTGGGTTCAAATCCCACCTCAGACAGTGACCATTGAAAGTACCAAGCAAGAACAAAGCAAACACAGTCAAGAGAGCATTACCAGATGCCAGCATAGCGGAGCGGTCTAAGGCGTTGCGTTCAGGTCGCAGTGTCCCCAGGAGGAGTGGGTTCGAATCCCACCTCAGACAGTGCCCATTGAAAGTACCAAGCAAGAACAAAGCAAACACAGTCAAGAGAGCATTACCAGTTGCCAGGATGGCGGAGCGGTCTAAGGTGTTGCGTTCAGGTCGCAGTCTCCCCAGGAGGCGTGGGTTTGAATCCCACCTCAGACAGAGCCCATTGAAAGTACCAAGCAAGAACAAAGCAAACACATTCAAGAGAGCATTACCAGTTGCCAGGATGGCAGAGCGGTCTAAGGCGCTGCGTTCAGGTCGCAGTCTCCCCAGGAGGCGTGGGTTCAAATCCCGCAGCAGACAGAGCCCAATGAAAGTACCAAGCAAGAAGAAAGCAAAGACAGTCAAGAGAGCATTACCAGCTGCAAGGATGGCGGAGCGGTCGAAGGCGTTGCGTTCATTGTCGCAGTCTCCCCAGGAGGCGTGGGTTCGAATCCCACCTCAGACAGAGCCCATTGAAAGTACCAAGCAATGACAAAGGAAACACGGTCAAGAGAGCATTACCAGTTGCCAGGATGGCGGAGCGGTCTAAGGCGTTGCGTTCAGGTCGCAGTCTCCCCAGGAGGCGTGGGTTCGAATCCCACCTCAGACAGAGCCCATTGAAAGTACCAAGCAAGAACAAAGCAAACACAGTCAAGAGAGCATTACCAGATGATAAGATGGCAGAGTGGTCTAAGGCGTTGCGTTCAGGTCGCAGTCTCCCCAGGAGGCGTGGGTTCGAATCCCACCTCAGACAGAGCCCATTGAAAGTACCAAGCAATAACCAAGGAAACACGGTCAAGAGAGCATTACCAGTTGCCAGGATGGCGGAGCGGTCTAAGGCGTTGCGTTCAGGTCACAGTCTCCCCAGGAGGCGTGGGTTCGAATCCCACCTCAGACAGAGCCCATTGAAAGTACCAAGCAAGAACAAAGCAAACACAGTAAAGAGAGCATTACCAGGTGCCAGGATGGTGGAGCGGTCTAAGGCGTTGCGTTCAGGTTGCAGTCTCCCCAGGAGGCGTGGGTTCGAATCCCACCTCAGACAGAGCCCATTGAAAGTACCAAGCAAGAACAAAGGAAACACAGTCAAGAAAGCATTACCAGTTGCCAGGATGGCGGAGCGGTCTAAGGCGTTGCGTTCAGGTCGCAGTCTCCCCAGGAGGCGTGGGTTCGAATCCCACCTCAGACAGAGCCCATTGAAAGTACCAAGCAAGAACAAAGCAAACACGGTCAAGAGAGCATTACCAGTTGCCAGGATGGCGGAGCGGTCTAAGGCGTTGCGTTCAGGACGCAGTCTCCACAGGAGGCGTGGGTTCGAATCCCACCTCAGACAGAGCCCATTGAAAGTACCAAGCAATAACCAAGGAAACACGGTCAAGAGAGCATTGCCAGTTGCCAGGATGGCGGAGCGGTCTAAGGCGTTGCGGTCAGGTCACAGTCTCCCCAGGAGTCGTGGGTTCGAATCCCACCTCAGACAGAGCCCATTGAAAGTACCAAGCAAGAACAAAGCAAACACAGTAAAGAGAGCATTACCAGGTGCCAGGATGGCGGAGCGGTCTAAGGCGTTGCGTTCAGGTCGCAGTCTCCCCAGGAGGCGTGGGTTCGAATCCCACCTCAGACAGAGCCCATTGAAAGTACCAAGCAAGAACAAAGCAAACACAGTCAAGAGAGCATTACCAGATGATAAGATGGCAGAGCGGTCTGAGGCGTTGCGTTCAGGTCGCAGTCTCCCCAGGAGGCGTGGGTTCAAATCCCACCTCATACAGTGCCCATTGAAAGTACCAAGCAAGAACAAAGCAGACACAGTCAAGAGAGCATTACCAGTTGCAAGCATAGCGGAGCGGTCTAAGGCGTTGCGTTCAGGTCGCAGTCTCCACAGGAGGCGTGGGTTCGAATCCCACCTCAGACAGAGCCCATTGAAAGTACCAAGCAATAACCAAGGAAACACGGTCAAGAGAGCATTACCAGTTGCCAGGATGGCGGAGCGGTCTAAGGCGTTGCGTTCAGGTCACAGTCTCCCCAGGAGGCGTGGGTTCGAATCCCACCTCAGACAGAGCCCATTGAAAGTACCAAGCAAGAACAAAGCAAAAACAGTAAAGAGAGCATTACCAGGTGCCAGGATGGTGGAGCGGTCTAAGGCGTTGCGTTCAGGTCGCAGTCTCCCCAGGAGGCGTGGGTTCGAATCCCACCTCATACAGAGCCCATTGAAAGTACCAAGCAAGAACAAAGCAAACACAGTCAAGAGAGCATTACCAGATGATAAGATGGCAGAGCGGTCTAAGGCGTTGCGTTCAGGTCGCAGTCTCCCCAGGAGGCGTGGGTTCAAATCCCACCTCAGACAGTGACCATTGAAAGTACCAAGCAAGAACAAAGCAAACACAGTCAAGAGAGCATTACCAGATGCCAGCATAGCGGAGCGGTCTAAGGCGTTGCGTTCAGGTCGCAGTCTCCCCAGGAGGCGTGGGTTCGAATCCCACCTCAGACAGAGCCCATTGAAAGTATCAAGCAAGAACAAAGCAAACACATTCAAGAGAGCATTACCAGTTGCCAGGATGGCAGAGCGGTCTAAGGCGCTGCGTTCAGGTCGCAGTCTCCCCAGGAGGCGTGGGTTCGAATCCCACCTCAGACAGAGCCCATTGAAAGTACCAAGCAAGAAGAAAGCAAAGACAGTCAAGAGAGCATTACCAGCTGCAAGGATGGCGGAGCGGTCGAAGGCGTTGCGTTCATTGTCGCAGTCTCCCCAGGAGGCGTGGGTTCGAATCCCACCTCAGACAGAGCCCATTGAAAGTACCAAGCAATGACAAAGGAAACACGGTCAAGAGAGCATTACCAGTTGCCAGGATTGCGGAGCGGTCTAAGGCGTTGCGTTCAGGTCGCAGTCTCCCCAGGAGGCGTGGGTTCGAATCCCACCTCAGACAGAGCCCATTGAAAGTACCAAGCAAGAACAAAGCAAACACAGTCAAGAGAGCATTACCAGATGATAAGATGGCAGAGCGGTCTAAGGCGTTGCGTTCAGGTCACAGTCTCCCCAGGAGGCGTGGGTTCAAATCCCACCTCAGACAGTGCCCATTGAAAGTACCAAGCAAGAACAAAGCAAACACAGTCAAGAGAGCATTACCAGTTGCCAGCATAGCGGAGTGGTCTAAGGCGTTGCGTCCAGGTCGCAGTCTCCACAGGAGGCGTGGGTTCGAATCCCACCTCAGACAGAGCCCATTGAAAGTACCAAGCAATAACCAAGGAAACACGGTCAAGAGAGCATTACCAGTTGCCAGGATGGCGGAGCGGTCTAAGGCGTTGCGTTCAGGTCACAGTCTCCCCAGGAGGCGTGGGTTCGAATCCCACCTCAGACAGAGCCCATTGAAAGTACCAAGCAAGAACAAAGCAAACACAGTAAAGAGAGCATTACCAGGTGCCAGGATGGTGGAGCGGTCTAAGGCGTTGCGTTCAGGTTGCAGTCTCCCCAGGAGGCGTGGGTTCGAATCCCACCTCAGACAGAGCCCATTGAAAGTACCAAGCAAGAACAAAGGAAACACAGTCAAGAAAGCATTACCAGTTGCCAGGATGGCGGAGCGGTCTAAGGCGTTGCGTTCAGGTCGCAGTCTCCCCAGGAGTCGTGGGTTCGAATCCCACCTCAGACAGAGCCCATTGAAAGTACCAAGCAAGAACAAAGCAAACACGGTCAAGAGAGCATTACCAGTTGCCAGGATGGCGGAGCGGTCTAAGGCGTTGCGTTCAGGACGCAGTCTCCACAGGAGGCGTGGGTTCGAATCCCACCTCAGACAGAGCCCATTGAAAGTACCAAGCAATAACCAAGGAAACACGGTCAAGAGAGCATTACCAGTTGCCAGGATGGCGGAGCGGTCTAAGGCGTTGCGGTCAGGTCACAGTCTCCCTAGGAGGCGTGGGTTCGAATCCCACCTCAGACAGAGCCCATTGAAAGAACCAAGCAAGAACAAAGCAAACACAGTAAAGAGAGCATTACCAGGTGCCAGGATGGCGGAGCGGTCTAAGGCGTTGCGTTCAGGTCGCAGTCTCCCCAGGAGGCGTGGGTTCGAATCCCACCTCAGACAGAGCCCATTGAAAGTACCAAGCAAGAACAAAGCAAACACAGTCAAGAGAGCATTACCAGATGATAAGATGGCAGAGCGGTCTAAGGCGTTGCGTTCAGGTCGCAGTCTCCCCAGGAGGCGTGGGTTCAAATCCCACCTCAGACAGTGCCCATTGAAAGTACCAAGCAAGAACAAAGCAAACACAGTCAAGAGAGCATTACCAGTTGCAAGCATAGCGGAGCGGTCTAAGGCGTTGCGTTCAGGTCGCAGTCTCCACAGGAGGCGTGGGTTCGAATCCCACCTCAGACAGAGCCCATTGAAAGTACCAAGCAATTACCAAGGAAACTCGGTCAAGAGAGCATTATCAGTTGCCAGGATGGCGGAGCGGTCTAAGGCGTTGCGTTCAGGTCACAGTCTCCCCAGGAGGCGTGGGTTCGAATCCCACCTCAGACAGAGCCCATTGAAAGTACCAAGCAAGAACAAAGCAAACACAGTAAAGAGAGCATTACCAGGTGCCAGGATGGTGGAGCGGTCTAAGGCGTTGCGTTCAGGTCGCAGTCTCCCCAGGAGGCGTGGGTTCAAATCCCACCTCAGACAGAGCCCATTGAAAGTACCAAGCAAGAACAAAGGAAACACAGTCAAGAAAGCATTACCAGTTGCCAGGATGGCGGAGCGGTCTAAGGCGTTGCGTTCAGGTCGCAGTCTCCCCAGGAGGCGTGGGTTCGAATCCCACCTCAGACAGAGCCCATTGAAAGTACCAAGCAAGAACAAAGCAAACACAGTCAAGAGAGCATTACCAGATGATAAGATGGCAGAGCGGTCTAAGGCGTTGCGTTCAGGTCGCAGTCTCCCCAGGAGGCGTGGGTTCGAATCCCACCTCAGACAGTGACCATTGAAAGTACCAAGCAAGAACAAAGCAAACACAGTCAAGAGAGCATTACCAGATGCCAGCATAGCGGAGCGGTTTAAGGCGTTGCGTTCAGGTCGCAGTCTCCCCAGGAGGCGTGGGTTCGAATCCCACCTCAGACAGAGCCCATTGAAAGTACCAAGCAAGAACAAAGCAAACACATTCAAGAGAGCATTACCAGTTGCCAGGATGGCAGAGCGGTCTAAGGCGCTGCGTTCAGGTCGCAGTCTCCCCAGGAGGCGTGGGTTCGAATCCCACCTCAGACAGTGACCATTGAAAGTACCAAGCAAGAACAAAGCAAACACAGTCAAGAGAGCATTACCAGATGCCAGCATAGCGGAGCGGTTTAAGGCGTTGCGTTCAGGTCGCAGTCTCCCCAGGAGGCGTGGGTTCGAATCCCACCTCAGACAGAGCCCATTGAAAGTACCAAGCAAGAACAAAGCAAACACATTCAAGAGAGCATTACCAGTTGCCAGGATGGCAGAGCGGTCTAAGGCGCTGCGTTCAGGTCGCAGTCTCCCCAGGAGGCGTGGGTTCAAATCCCGCAGCAGACAGAGCTCATTGAAAGTACCAAGCAAGAAGAAAGCAAACACAGTCAAGAGAGCATTACCAGATGCCAGCATAGCGGAGCGGTCTAAGGCGTTGCGTTCAGGTCGCAGTCTCCCCAGGAGGCGTGGGTTCGAATCCCACCTCAGACAGAGCCCATTGAAAGTACCAAGCAAGAACAAAGGAAACACAGTCAAGAAAGCATTACCAGTTGCCAGGATGGCGGAGCGGTCTAAGGCGTTGCGTTCAGGTCGCAGTCTCCCCAGGAGGCGTGGGTTCGAATCCCACCTCAGACAGAGCCCATTGAAAGTACCAAGCAAGAACAAAGCAAACACAGTCAAGAGAGCATTACCAGATGATAAGATGGCAGAGCGGTCTAAGGCGTTGCGTTCAGGTCGCAGTCTCCCCAGGAGGCGTGGGTTCAAATCCCACCTCAGACAGTGACCATTGAAAGTACCAAGCAAGAACAAAGCAAACACAGTCAAGAGAGCATTACCAGATGCCAGCATAGCGGAGCGGTCTAAGGCGTTGCATTCAGGTCGCAGTGTCCCCAGGAGGCGTGGGTTCGAATCCCACCTCAGACAGTGCCCATTGAAAGTACCAAGCAAGAACAAAGCAAACACAGTCAAGAGAGCATTACAAGTTGCCAGGATGGCGGAGCGGTCTAAGGTGTTGCGTTCAGGTCGCAGTCTCCCCAGGAGGCGTGGGTTCGAATCCCACCTCAGACAGAGCCCATTGAAAGTACCAAGCAAGAAGAAAGCAAAGACAGTCAAGAGAGCATTACCAGCTGCAAGGATGGCGGAGCGGTCGAAGGCGTTGCGTTCATTGTCGCAGTCTCCCCAGGAGGCGTGGGTTCGAATCCCACCTCAGACAGAGCCCATTGAAAGTACCAAGCAATGACAAAGGAAACACGGTCAAGAGAGCATTACCAGTTGCCAGGATTGCGGAGCGGTCTAAGGCGTTGCGTTCAGGTCGCAGTCTCCCCAGGAGGCGTGGGTTCGAATCCCACCTCAGACAGAGCCCATTGAAAGTACCAAGCAAGAACAAAGCAAACACAGTCAAGAGAGCATTACCAGATGATAAGATGGCAGAGCGGTCTAAGGCGTTGCATTCAGGTCGCAGTCTCCCCAGGAGGCGTGGGTTCGAATCCCACCTCAGACAGAGCCCATTGAAAGTACCAAGCAAGAACAAAGCAAACACAGTCAAGAGAGCATTACCAGATGATAAGATGGCAGAGCGGTCTAAGGCGTTGCGTTCAGGTCGCAGTCTCCCCAGGAGGCGTGGGTTAAAAACCCACCTCAGACAGTGCCCATTGAAAGTACCAAGCAAGAACAAAGCAAACACAGTCAAGAGAGCATTACCAGTTGCAAGCATAGCGGAGCCGTCTAAGGCGTTGCGTTCAGGTCGCAGTCTCCACAGGAGGCGTGGGTTCGAATCCCACCTCAGACAGAGCCCATTGAAAGTACCAAGCAATAACCAAGGAAACACGGTCAAGAGAGCATTACCAGTTGCCAGGATGGCGGAGCGGTCTAAGGCGTTGCGTTCAGGTCACAGTCTCCCCAGGAGGCGTGGGTTCGAATCCCACCTCAGACAGAGCCCATTGAAAGTATCAAGCAATAACCAAGGAAACACGGTCAAGAGAGCATTACCAGTTGCCAGGATGGCGGAGCGGTCTAAGGCGTTGCGGTCAGGTCACAGTCCCCCAGGAGGCGTGGGTTCGAATCCCACCTCAGACAGAGCCCATTGAAAGTACCAAGCAAGAACAAAGCAAACACAGTAAAGAGAGCATTACCAGGTGCCAGGATGGCGGAGCGGTCTAAGGCGTTGCGTTCAGGTCGCAGTCTCCCCAGG
The DNA here is from genome assembly GCF_059441095.1 of Idiotropiscis lumnitzeri. Lineage (NCBI taxonomy): Eukaryota > Metazoa > Chordata > Actinopteri > Syngnathiformes > Syngnathidae > Idiotropiscis > Idiotropiscis lumnitzeri. The sequence goes on from NW_028283598.1 coordinate 230,609, forward strand.
AGGCGTGGGTTCGAATCCCACCTCAGACAGAGCCCATTGAAAGTACCAAGCAAGAACAAAGGAAACACAGTCAAGAGAGCATTACCAGTTGCCAGGATGGCGGAGCGGTCTAAGGCTTTGCGTTCAGGTCGCAGTCTCCCCTGGAGGCGTGGGTTCGAATCCAGCCTCAGACAGAGCCCATTGAAAGTACCAAGCAAGAACAAAGCAAACACAGTCAAGAGAGCATTACCAGATGATAAGATGGCAGAGCGGTCTAAGGCGTTGCGTTCAGGTCGCAGTCTCCCCAGGAGGCGTGGGTTCAAATCCCACCTCAGACAGTGCCCATTGAAAGTACCAAGCAAGAACAAAGCAAACACAGTCAAGAGAGCATTACCAGTTGCCAGGATGGCGGAGCGGTCTAAGGCGTTGCGTCCAGGTCGCAGTCTCCCCAGGAGGCGTGGGTTCGAATCCCACCTCAGACAGAGCCCATTGAAAGTACCAAGCAAGAACAAAGCAAACACATTCAAGAGAGCATTACCAGTTGCCAGGATGGCAGAGCGGTCTAAGGCGCTGCGTTCAGGTCGCAGTCTCCCCAGGAGGCGTGGGTTCAAATCCCGCAGCAGACAGAGCCCAATGAAAGTACCAAGCAAGAAGAAAGCAAAGACAGTCAAGAGAGCATTACCAGCTGCAAGGATGGCGGAGCGGTCGAAGGCGTTGCGTTCAGGTCGCAGTCTCCCCAGGAGGCGTGGGTTCGAATCCCACCTCAGACAGAGCCCATTGAAAGTACTAAGCAATGACAAAGGAAACACGGTCAAGAGAGCATTACCAGTTGCCAGGATGGCGGAGCGGTCTAAGGCGTTGCGTTCAGGTGACAGTCTCCCCAGGAGACGTGGGTTCGAATCCCACCTCAGACAGAGCCCATTGAAAGTACCAAGCAAGAACAAAGCAAACACAGTAAAGAGAGCATTACCAGGTGCCAGGATGGCGGAGCGGTCTAAGGCGTTGCGTTCAGGTCGCAGTCTCCCCTGGAGGCGTGGGTTCGAATCCCACCTCAGACAGAGACCATTGAAAGTACCTAGCAATAACAAAGCAAACACGGTCAAGAGAGCATTACCAGTTGCCAGGATGGCGGAGCGGTCTAAGGCGTTGCGTTCAGGTCACAGTCTCCCCAGGAGGCGTGGGTTCGAATCCCACCTCAGACAGAGCCCATTGAAAGTACCAAGCAAGAACAAAGCAAAAACAGTAAAGAGAGCATTACCAGGTGCCAGGATGGTGGAGCGGTCTAAGGCGTTGCGTTCAGGTCGCAGTCTCCCCAGGAGGCGTGGGTTCGAATCCCACCTCATACAGAGCCCATTGAAAGTACCAAGCAAGAACAAAGCAAACACAGTCAAGAGAGCATTACCAGATGATAAGATGGCAGAGCGGTCTAAGGCGTTGCGTTCAGGTCGCAGTCTCCCCAGGAGGCGTGGGTTCAAATCCCACCTCAGACAGTGACCATTGAAAGTACCAAGCAAGAACAAAGCAAACACAGTCAAGAGAGCATTACCAGATGCCAGCATAGCGGAGCGGTCTAAGGCGTTGCGTTCAGGTCGCAGTCTCCCCAGGAGGCGTGGGTTCGAATCCCACCTCAGACAGAGCCCATTGAAAGTATCAAGCAAGAACAAAGCAAACACATTCAAGAGAGCATTACCAGTTGCCAGGATGGCAGAGCGGTCTAAGGCGCTGCGTTCAGGTCGCAGTCTCCCCAGGAGGCGTGGGTTCGAATCCCACCTCAGACAGAGCCCATTGAAAGTACCAAGCAAGAAGAAAGCAAAGACAGTCAAGAGAGCATTACCAGCTGCAAGGATGGCGGAGCGGTCGAAGGCGTTGCGTTCATTGTCGCAGTCTCCCCAGGAGGCGTGGGTTCGAATCCCACCTCAGACAGAGCCCATTGAAAGTACCAAGCAATGACAAAGGAAACACGGTCAAGAGAGCATTACCAGTTGCCAGGATTGCGGAGCGGTCTAAGGCGTTGCGTTCAGGTCGCAGTCTCCCCAGGAGGCGTGGGTTCGAATCCCACCTCAGACAGAGCCCATTGAAAGTACCAAGCAAGAACAAAGCAAACACAGTCAAGAGAGCATTACCAGATGATAAGATGGCAGAGCGGTCTAAGGCGTTGCGTTCAGGTCACAGTCTCCCCAGGAGGCGTGGGTTCAAATCCCACCTCAGACAGTGCCCATTGAAAGTACCAAGCAAGAACAAAGCAAACACAGTCAAGAGAGCATTACCAGTTGCCAGCATAGCGGAGTGGTCTAAGGCGTTGCGTCCAGGTCGCAGTCTCCACAGGAGGCGTGGGTTCGAATCCCACCTCAGACAGAGCCCATTGAAAGTACCAAGCAATAACCAAGGAAACACGGTCAAGAGAGCATTACCAGTTGCCAGGATGGCGGAGCGGTCTAAGGCGTTGCGTTCAGGTCACAGTCTCCCCAGGAGGCGTGGGTTCGAATCCCACCTCAGACAGAGCCCATTGAAAGTACCAAGCAAGAACAAAGCAAACACAGTAAAGAGAGCATTACCAGGTGCCAGGATGGTGGAGCGGTCTAAGGCGTTGCGTTCAGGTTGCAGTCTCCCCAGGAGGCGTGGGTTCGAATCCCACCTCAGACAGAGCCCATTGAAAGTACCAAGCAAGAACAAAGGAAACACAGTCAAGAAAGCATTACCAGTTGCCAGGATGGCGGAGCGGTCTAAGGCGTTGCGTTCAGGTCGCAGTCTCCCCAGGAGTCGTGGGTTCGAATCCCACCTCAGACAGAGCCCATTGAAAGTACCAAGCAAGAACAAAGCAAACACGGTCAAGAGAGCATTACCAGTTGCCAGGATGGCGGAGCGGTCTAAGGCGTTGCGTTCAGGACGCAGTCTCCACAGGAGGCGTGGGTTCGAATCCCACCTCAGACAGAGCCCATTGAAAGTACCAAGCAATAACCAAGGAAACACGGTCAAGAGAGCATTACCAGTTGCCAGGATGGCGGAGCGGTCTAAGGCGTTGCGGTCAGGTCACAGTCTCCCTAGGAGGCGTGGGTTCGAATCCCACCTCAGACAGAGCCCATTGAAAGAACCAAGCAAGAACAAAGCAAACACAGTAAAGAGAGCATTACCAGGTGCCAGGATGGCGGAGCGGTCTAAGGCGTTGCGTTCAGGTCGCAGTCTCCCCAGGAGGCGTGGGTTCGAATCCCACCTCAGACAGAGCCCATTGAAAGTACCAAGCAAGAACAAAGCAAACACAGTCAAGAGAGCATTACCAGATGATAAGATGGCAGAGCGGTCTAAGGCGTTGCGTTCAGGTCGCAGTCTCCCCAGGAGGCGTGGGTTCAAATCCCACCTCAGACAGTGCCCATTGAAAGTACCAAGCAAGAACAAAGCAAACACAGTCAAGAGAGCATTACCAGTTGCAAGCATAGCGGAGCGGTCTAAGGCGTTGCGTTCAGGTCGCAGTCTCCACAGGAGGCGTGGGTTCGAATCCCACCTCAGACAGAGCCCATTGAAAGTACCAAGCAATTACCAAGGAAACTCGGTCAAGAGAGCATTATCAGTTGCCAGGATGGCGGAGCGGTCTAAGGCGTTGCGTTCAGGTCACAGTCTCCCCAGGAGGCGTGGGTTCGAATCCCACCTCAGACAGAGCCCATTGAAAGTACCAAGCAAGAACAAAGCAAACACAGTAAAGAGAGCATTACCAGGTGCCAGGATGGTGGAGCGGTCTAAGGCGTTGCGTTCAGGTCGCAGTCTCCCCAGGAGGCGTGGGTTCAAATCCCACCTCAGACAGAGCCCATTGAAAGTACCAAGCAAGAACAAAGGAAACACAGTCAAGAAAGCATTACCAGTTGCCAGGATGGCGGAGCGGTCTAAGGCGTTGCGTTCAGGTCGCAGTCTCCCCAGGAGGCGTGGGTTCGAATCCCACCTCAGACAGAGCCCATTGAAAGTACCAAGCAAGAACAAAGCAAACACAGTCAAGAGAGCATTACCAGATGATAAGATGGCAGAGCGGTCTAAGGCGTTGCGTTCAGGTCGCAGTCTCCCCAGGAGGCGTGGGTTCGAATCCCACCTCAGACAGTGACCATTGAAAGTACCAAGCAAGAACAAAGCAAACACAGTCAAGAGAGCATTACCAGATGCCAGCATAGCGGAGCGGTTTAAGGCGTTGCGTTCAGGTCGCAGTCTCCCCAGGAGGCGTGGGTTCGAATCCCACCTCAGACAGAGCCCATTGAAAGTACCAAGCAAGAACAAAGCAAACACATTCAAGAGAGCATTACCAGTTGCCAGGATGGCAGAGCGGTCTAAGGCGCTGCGTTCAGGTCGCAGTCTCCCCAGGAGGCGTGGGTTCAAATCCCGCAGCAGACAGAGCTCATTGAAAGTACCAAGCAAGAAGAAAGCAAACACAGTCAAGAGAGCATTACCAGATGCCAGCATAGCGGAGCGGTCTAAGGCGTTGCGTTCAGGTCGCAGTCTCCCCAGGAGGCGTGGGTTCGAATCCCACCTCAGACAGAGCCCATTGAAAGTACCAAGCAAGAACAAAGGAAACACAGTCAAGAAAGCATTACCAGTTGCCAGGATGGCGGAGCGGTCTAAGGCGTTGCGTTCAGGTCGCAGTCTCCCCAGGAGGCGTGGGTTCGAATCCCACCTCAGACAGAGCCCATTGAAAGTACCAAGCAAGAACAAAGCAAACACAGTCAAGAGAGCATTACCAGATGATAAGATGGCAGAGCGGTCTAAGGCGTTGCGTTCAGGTCGCAGTCTCCCCAGGAGGCGTGGGTTCAAATCCCACCTCAGACAGTGACCATTGAAAGTACCAAGCAAGAACAAAGCAAACACAGTCAAGAGAGCATTACCAGATGCCAGCATAGCGGAGCGGTCTAAGGCGTTGCATTCAGGTCGCAGTGTCCCCAGGAGGCGTGGGTTCGAATCCCACCTCAGACAGTGCCCATTGAAAGTACCAAGCAAGAACAAAGCAAACACAGTCAAGAGAGCATTACAAGTTGCCAGGATGGCGGAGCGGTCTAAGGTGTTGCGTTCAGGTCGCAGTCTCCCCAGGAGGCGTGGGTTCGAATCCCACCTCAGACAGAGCCCATTGAAAGTACCAAGCAAGAAGAAAGCAAAGACAGTCAAGAGAGCATTACCAGCTGCAAGGATGGCGGAGCGGTCGAAGGCGTTGCGTTCATTGTCGCAGTCTCCCCAGGAGGCGTGGGTTCGAATCCCACCTCAGACAGAGCCCATTGAAAGTACCAAGCAATGACAAAGGAAACACGGTCAAGAGAGCATTACCAGTTGCCAGGATTGCGGAGCGGTCTTAGGCGTTGCGTTCAGGTCGCAGTCTCCCCAGGAGGCGTGGGTTCGAATCCCACCTCAGACAGAGCCCATTGAAAGTACCAAGCAAGAACAAAGCAAACACAGTCAAGAGAGCATTACCAGATGATAAGATGGCAGAGCGGTCTAAGGCGTTGCATTCAGGTCGCAGTCTCCCCAGGAGGCGTGGGTTCGAATCCCACCTCAGACAGAGCCCATTGAAAGTACCAAGCAAGAACAAAGCAAACACAGTCAAGAGAGCATTACCAGATGATAAGATGGCAGAGCGGTCTAAGGCGTTGCGTTCAGGTCGCAGTCTCCCCAGGAGGCGTGGGTTAAAAACCCACCTCAGACAGTGCCCATTGAAAGTACCAAGCAAGAACAAAGCAAACACAGTCAAGAGAGCATTACCAGTTGCAAGCATAGCGGAGCCGTCTAAGGCGTTGCGTTCAGGTCGCAGTCTCCACAGGAGGCGTGGGTTCGAATCCCACCTCAGACAGAGCCCATTGAAAGTACCAAGCAATAACCAAGGAAACACGGTCAAGAGAGCATTACCAGTTGCCAGGATGGCGGAGCGGTCTAAGGCGTTGCGTTCAGGTCACAGTCTCCCCAGGAGGCGTGGGTTCGAATCCCACCTCAGACAGAGCCCATTGAAAGTATCAAGCAATAACCAAGGAAACACGGTCAAGAGAGCATTACCAGTTGCCAGGATGGCGGAGCGGTCTAAGGCGTTGCGGTCAGGTCACAGTCCCCCAGGAGGCGTGGGTTCGAATCCCACCTCAGACAGAGCCCATTGAAAGTACCAAGCAAGAACAAAGCAAACACAGTAAAGAGAGCATTACCAGGTGCCAGGATGGCGGAGCGGTCTAAGGCGTTGCGTTCAGGTCGCAGTCTCCCCAGGAGGCGTGGGTTCGAATCCCACCTCAGACAGAGCCCATTGAAAGTACCAAGCAAGAACAAAGGAAACACAGTCAAGAGAGCATTACCAGTTGCCAGGATGGCGGAGCGGTCTAAGGCTTTGCGTTCAGGTCGCAGTCTCCCCTGGAGGCGTGGGTTCGAATCCAGCCTCAGACAGAGCCCATTGAAAGTACCAAGCAAGAACAAAGCAAACACAGTCAAGAGAGCATTACCAGATGATAAGATGGCAGAGCGGTCTAAGGCGTTGCGTTCAGGTCGCAGTCTCCCCAGGAGGCGTGGGTTCAAATCCCACCTCAGACAGTGCCCATTGAAAGTACCAAGCAAGAACAAAGCAAACACAGTCAAGAGAGCATTACCAGTTGCCAGGATGGCGGAGCGGTCTAAGGCGTTGCGTCCAGGTCGCAGTCTCCCCAGGAGGCGTGGGTTCGAATCCCACCTCAGACAGAGCCCATTGAAAGTACCAAGCAAGAACAAAGCAAACACATTCAAGAGAGCATTACCAGTTGCCAGGATGGCAGAGCGGTCTAAGGCGCTGCGTTCAGGTCGCAGTCTCCCCAGGAGGCGTGGGTTCAAATCCCGCAGCAGACAGAGCCCAATGAAAGTACCAAGCAAGAAGAAAGCAAAGACAGTCAAGAGAGCATTACCAGCTGCAAGGATGGCGGAGCGGTCGAAGGCGTTGCGTTCAGGTCGCAGTCTCCCCAGGAGGCGTGGGTTCGAATCCCACCTCAGACAGAGCCCATTGAAAGTACTAAGCAATGACAAAGGAAACACGGTCAAGAGAGCATTACCAGTTGCCAGGATGGCGGAGCGGTCTAAGGCGTTGCGTTCAGGTGACAGTCTCCCCAGGAGACGTGGGTTCGAATCCCACCTCAGACAGAGCCCATTGAAAGTACCAAGCAAGAACAAAGCAAACACAGTAAAGAGAGCATTACCAGGTGCCAGGATGGCGGAGCGGTCTAAGGCGTTGCGTTCAGGTCGCAGTCTCCCCTGGAGGCGTGGGTTCGAATCCCACCTCAGACAGAGACCATTGAAAGTACCTAGCAATAACAAAGCAAACACGGTCAAGAGAGCATTACCAGTTGCCAGGATGGCGGAGCGGTCTAAGGCGTTGCGTTCAGGTCACAGTCTCCCCAGGAGGCGTGGGTTCGAATCCCACCTCAGACAGAGCCCATTGAAAGTACCAAGCAAGAACAAAGCAAACACAGTAAAGAGAGCATTACCAGGTGCCAGGATGGTGGAGCGGTCTAAGGCGTTGCGTTCAGGTTGCAGTCTCCCCAAGAGGCGTGGGTTCGAATCCCACCTCAGACAGAGCCCATTGAAAGTACCAAGCAAGAACAAAGGAAACACAGTCAAGAAAGCATTACCAGTTGCCAGGATGGCGGAGCGGTCTAAGGCGTTGCGTTCAGGTCGCAGTCTCCCCAGGAGGCGTGGGTTCAAATCCCACCTCAGACAGAGCCCATTGAAAGTACCAAGCAAGAACAAAGCAAACACGGTCAAGAGAGCATTACCAGTTGCCAGGATGGCGGAGCGGTCTAAGGCGTTGCGTTCAGGACGCAGTCTCCACAGGAGGCGTGGGTTCGAATCCCACCTCAGACAGAGCCCATTGAAAGTACCAAGCAATAACCAAGGAAACACGGTCAAGAGAGCATTACCAGTTGCCAGGATGGCGGAGCGGTCTAAGGCGTTGCGGTCAGGTCACAGTCTCCCTAGGAGGCGTGGGTTCGAATCCCACCTCAGACAGAGCCCATTGAAAGTACCAAGCAAGAACAAAGCAAACACAGTAAAGAGAGCATTACCAGGTGCCAGGATGGCGGAGCGGTCTAAGGCGTTGCGTTCAGGTCGCAGTCTCCACAGGAGGCGTGGGTTCAAATCCCACCTCAGACAGTGCCCATTGAAAGTACCAAGCAAGAACAAAGCAAACACAGTCAAGAGAGCATTACCAGTTGCAAGCTTAGCGGAGCGGTCTAAGGCGTTGCGTTCAGGTCGCAGTCTCCACAGGAGGCGTGGGTTCGAATCCCACCTCAGACAGAGCCCATTGAAAGTACCAAGCAATAACCAAGGAAACACGGTCAAGAGAGCATTACCAGTTGCCAGGATGGCTGAGCGGTCTAAGGCGTTGCGTTCAGGTCACAGTCTCCCCAGGAGGCGTGGGTTCGAATCCCACCTCAGACAGAGCCCATTGAAAGTACCAAGCAAGAACAAAGCAAACACAGTAAAGAGAGCATTACCAGGTGCCAGGATGGTGGAGCGGTCTAAGGCGTTGCGTTCAGGTCGCAGTCTCCCCAGGAGGCGTGGGTTCAAATCCCACCTCAGACAGAGCCCATTGAAAGTACCAAGCAAGAACAAAGGAAACACAGTCAAGAAAGCATTACCAGTTGCCAGGATGGCGGAGCGGTCTAAGGCGTTGCGTTCAGGTCGCAGTCTCCCCAGGAGGCGTGGGTTCGAATCCCACCTCAGACAGAGCCCATTGAAAGTACCAAGCAAGAACAAAGCAAACACAGTCAAGAGAGCATTACCAGATGATAAGATGGCAGAGCGGTCTAAGGCGTTGCGTTCAGGTCGCAGTCTCCCCAGGAGGCGTGGGTTCGAATCCCACCTCAGACAGTGACCATTGAAAGTACCAAGCAAGAACAAAGCAAACACAGTCAAGAGAGCATTACCAGATGCCAGCATAGCGGAGCGGTTTAAGGCGTTGCCTTCAGGTCGCAGTCTCCCCAGGAGGCGTGGGTTCGAATCCCACCTCAGACAGAGCCCATTGAAAGTACCAAGCAAGAACAAAGCAAACACATTCAAGAGAGCATTACCAGTTGCCAGGATGGCAGAGCGGTCTAAGGCGCTGCGTTCAGGTCGCAGTCTCCCCAGGAGGCGTGGGTTCAAATCCCGCAGCAGACAGAGCTCATTGAAAGTACCAAGCAAGAAGAAAGCAAACACAGTCAAGAGAGCATTACCAGATGCCAGCATAGCGGAGCGGTCTAAGGCAATGCGTTCAGGTCGCAGTCTCCCCAGGAGGCGTGGGTTCGAATCCCACCTCAGACAGAGCCCATTGAAAGTACCAAGCAAGAACAAAGGAAACACAGTCAAGAAAGCATTACCAGTTGCCAGGATGGCGGAGCGGTCTAAGGCGTTGCGTTCAGGTCGCAGTCTCCCCAGGAGGCGTGGGTTCGAATCCCACCTCAGACAGAGCCCATTGAAAGTACCAAGCAAGAACAAAGCAAACACAGTCAAGAGAGCATTACCAGATGATAAGATGGCAGAGCGGTCTAAGGCGTTGCGTTCAGGTCGCAGTCTCCCCAGGAGGCGTGGGTTCAAATCCCACCTCAGACAGTGACCATTGAAAGTACCAAGCAAGAACAAAGCAAACACAGTCAAGAGAGCATTACCAGATGCCAGCATAGCGGAGCGGTCTAAGGCGTTGCATTCAAGTCGCAGTGTCCCCAGGAGGCGTGGGTTCGAATCCCACCTCAGACAGTGCCCATTGAAAGTACCAAGCAAGAACAAAGCAAACACAGTCAAGAGAGCATTACCAGTTGCCAGGATGGCGGAGCGGTCTAAGGTGTTGCGTTCAGGTCGCAGTCTCCCCAGGAGGCGTGGGTTCGAATCCCACCTCAGACAGAGCCCATTGAAAGTACCAAGCAATGACAAAGGAAACACGGTCAAGAGAGCATTACCAGTTGCCAGGATGGCGGAGCGGTCTAAGGCGTTGCGTTCAGGTCGCAGTCTCCCCAGGAGGCGTGGGTTCGAATCCCACCTCAGACAGAGCCCATTGAAAGTACCAAGCAAGAACAAAGCAAACACAGTCAAGAGAGCATTACCAGATGATAAGATGGCAGAGCGGTCTAAGGCGTTGCGTTCAGGTCGCAGTCTCCCCAGGAGGCGTGGGTTCGAATCCCACCTCAGACAGAGCCCATTGAAAGTACCAAGCAAGAACAAAGCAAACACAGTCAAGAGAGCATTACCAGATGATAAGATGGCAGAGCGGTCTAAGGCGTTGCGTTCAGGTCGCAGTCTCCCCAGGAGGCGTGGGTTAAAAACCCACCTCAGACAGTGCCCATTGAAAGTACCAAGCAAGAACAAAGCAAACACAGTCAAGAGAGCATTACCAGTTGCAAGCATGGCGGAGCGGTCTAAGGCGTTGCGTTCAGGTCGCAGTCTCCACAGGAGGCGTGGGTTCGAATCCCACCTCAGACAGAGCCCATTGAAAGTACCAAGCAATAACCAAGGAAACACGGTCAAGAGAGCATTACCAGTTGCCAGGATGGCAGAGCGGTCTAAGGCGTTGCGTTCAGGTCACAGTCTCCCCAGGAGGCGTGGGTTCGAATCCCACCTCAGACAGAGCCCATTGAAAGTATCAAGCAATAACCAAGGAAACACGGTCAAGAGAGCATTACCAGTTGCCAGGATGGCGGAGCGGTCTAAGGCGTTGCGGTCAGGTCACAGTACCCCAGGAGGCGTGGGTTCGAATCCCACCTCAGACAGAGCCCATTGAAAGTACCAAGCAAGAACAAAGCAAACACAGTAAAGAGAGCATTACCAGGTGCCAGGATGGCGGAGCGGTCTAAGGCGTTGCGTTCAGGTCGCAGTCTCCCCAGGAGGCGTGGGTTCGAATCCCACCTCAGACAGAGCCCATTGAAAGTACCAAGCAAGAACAAAGGAAACACAGTCAAGAGAGCATTACCAGTTGCCAGGATGGCGGAGCGGTCTAAGGCTTTGCGTTCAGGTCGCAGTCTCCCCTGGAGGCGTGGGTTCGAATCCAGCCTCAGACAGAGCCCATTGAAAGTACCAAGCAAGAACAAAGCAAACACAGTCAAGAGAGCATTACCAGATGATAAGATGGCAGAGCGGTCTAAGGCGTTGCGTTCAGGTCGCAGTCTCCCCAGGAGGCGTGGGTTCAAATCCCACCTCAGACAGTGCCCATTGAAAGTACCAAGCAAGAACAAAGCAAACACAGTCAAGAGAGCATTACCAGTTGCCAGCATAGCGGAGCGGTCTAAGGCGTTGCGTCCAGGTCGCAGTCTCCACAGGAGGCGTGGGTTCGAATCCCTCCTCAGACAGAGCCCATTGAAAGTACCAAGCAATAACCAAGGAAACACGGTCAAGAGAGCATTACCAGTTGCCAGGATGGCGGAGCGGTCTAAGGTGTTGCGTTCAGGTTACAGTCTCCCCAGGAGGCGTGGGTTCGAATCCCACCTCAGACAGAGCCCATTGAAAGTACCAAGCAAGAACAAAGCAAACACAGTAAAGAGAGCATTACCAGGTGCCAGGATGGTGGAGCGGTCTAAGGCGTTCCGTTCAGGTTGCAGTCTCCCCAGGAGGCGTGGGTTCGAATCCCACCTCAGACAGAGCCCATTGAAAGTACCAAGCAAGAACAAAGGAAACACAGTCAAGAAAGCATTACCAGTTGCCAGGATGGCGGAGCGGTCTAAGGCGTTGCGTTCAGGTCGCAGTCTCCCCAGGAGGCGTGGGTTCGAATCCCACCTCAGACAGAGCCCATTGAAAGTACCAAGCAAGAACAAAGCAAACACAGTCAAGAGAGCATTACCAGCTGCAAGGATGGCAGAGCGGTCTTAGGCGTTGCGTACAGGTCGCAGTCTCCCCAGGAGGCGTGGGTTCAAATCCCACCTCAGACAGAGCCCATTGAAAGTACCAAGCAATAACCAAGGAAACACGGTCAAGAGAGCATTACCAGTTGCCAGGATGGCGGAGCGGTCTAAGGCGTTGCGTTCAGGTCGCAGTCTCCCCAGGAGGCGTGGGTTCAAATCCCACCTCAGACAGTGCCCATTGAAAGTACCAAGCAAGAACAAAGCAAACACAGTCAAGAGAGCATTACCAGTTGCAAGCATAGCGGAGCGGTCTAAGGCGTTGCGTACAGGTCGCAGTCTCCACAGGAGGCGTGGGTTCGAATCCCACCTCAGACAGAGCCCATTGAAAGTACCAAGCAATAACAAAGCAAACACAGTCAAGAGAGCATTACCAGCTGCCAGGATGGCGGAGCGGTCTAAGGCGTTGCGTTCAGGTCGCAGTCTCCCCTGGAGGCGTGGGTTTGAATCCCACCTCAGACAGAGCCCGTTGAAAGTACCAAGCAAGAACAAAGCAAACACAGTCAAGAGAGCATTACCAGCTGCCAGGATGGCAGAGCGGTCTAAGGCGTTGCGTTCAGGTCGCAGTCACCCCTGGAGGCGTGGGTTCGAATCCCGCCTCAGACAGAGCCCATTGAAAGTACCAAGCAAGAAGAAAGCAAACACAGTCAAGAGAGCATTACCAGTTGCCAGGATGGCAGAGCGGTCTAAGGCGTTGCGTTCAGGTCGCAGTCTCCCCTGGTGGCGTGGGTTCGAATCCCGCCTCAGACAGAGCCCATTGAAAGTACCAAGCAAGAACAAAGCAAACACAGTCAAGAGAGCATTACCAGATGATAAGATGGCAGCGTGGTCTAAGGCGTTGCGTTCAGGTCGCAGTCTCCCCAGGAGGCGTGGGTTCGAATCCCACCTCAGACAGAGCCCATTGAAAGTACCAAGCAAGAACAAAGGAAACACAGTCAAGAAAGCATTACCAGTTGCCAGGATGGCGGAGCGGTCTAAGGCGTTGCGTTCAGGTCGCAGTCTCCCCAGGAGGCGTGGGTTCGAATCCCACCTCAGACAGAGCCCATTGAAAGTACCAAGCAAGAACAAAGCAAACACAGTCAAGAGAGCATTACCAGTTGCCAGGATGGCAGAGCGGTCTAAGGCGCTGCGTTCAGGTCGCAGTCTCCCCAGGAGGCGTGGGTTCAAATCCCACCTCAGACAGTGACCATTGAAAGTACCAAGCAAGAACAAAGCAAACACAGTCAAGAGAGCATTACCAGATGCCAGCATAGCGGAGCGGTCTAAGGCGTTGCGTTCAGGTCGCAGTGTCCCCAGGAGGCGTGGGTTCGAATCCCACCTCAGACAGTGCCCATTGAAAGTACCAAGCAAGAACAAAGCAAACACAGTCAAGAGAGCATTACCAGTTGCCAGGATGGCGGAGCGGTCTAAGGTGTTGCGTTCAGGTCGCAGTCTCCCCAGCAGGCGTGGGTTCGAATCCCACCTCAGACAGAGCCCATTGAAAGTACCAAGCAAGAACAAAGCAAACACATTCAAGAGAGCATTACCAGTTGCCAGGATGGCAGAGCGGTCTAAGGCGCTGCGTTCAGGTCGCAGTCTCCCCAGGAGGCGTGGGTTCAAATCCCGCAGCAGACAGAGCCCAATGAAAGTACCAAGCAAGAAGAAAGCAAAGACAGTCAAGAGAGCATTACCAGCTGCAAGGATGGCGGAGCGGTCGAAGGCGTTGCGTTCAGGTCGCAGTCTCCCCAGGAGGCGTGGGTTCGAATCCCACCTCAGACAGAGCCCATTGAAAGTACTAAGCAATGACAAAGGAAAAACGGTCAAGAGAGCATTACCAGTTGCCAGGATGGCGGAGCGGTCTAAGGCGTTGCGTTCAGGTGACAGTCTCCCCAGGAGGCGTGGGTTCGAATCCCACCTCAGACAGAGCCCATTGAAAGTACCAAGCAAGAACAAAGCAAACACAGTAAAGAGAGCATTACCAGGTGCCAGGATGGCGGAGCGGTCTAAGGCGTTGCGTTCAGGTCGCAGTCTCCCCAGGAGGCGTGGGTTCGAATCCCACCTCAGACAGAGCCCATTGAAAGTACCAAGCAAGAACAAAGGAAACACAGTCAAGAGAGCATTACCAGTTGCCAGGATGGCGGAGCGGTCTAAGGCTTTGCGTTCAGGTCGCAGTCTCCCCTGGAGGCGTGGGTTCGAATCCCGCCTCAGACAGAGCCCATTGAAAGTACCAAGCAAGAACAAAGCAAACACAGTCAAAAGAGCATTACCAGATGATAAGATGGCAGAGCGGTCTAAGGCGTTGCGTTCATGTCGCAGTCTCCCCAGGAGGCGTGGGTTCAAATCCCACCTCAGACAGTGCCCATTGAAAGTACCAAGCAAGAACAAAGCAAACACAGTCAAGAGAGCATTACCAGTTGCCAGCATAGCGGAGCGGTCTAAGGCGTTGCGTTCAGGTCGCAGTCTCCCCAGGAGGCGTGGGTTCGAATCCCACCTCAGACAGAGCCCATTGAAAGTACCAAGCAAGAACAAAGCAAACACAGTCAAGAGAGCATTACCAGCTGCAAGGATGGCAGAGCGGTCTTAGGCGTTGCGTACAGGTCGCAGTCTCCCCAGGAGGCGTGGGTTCAAATCCCACCTCAGACAGAGCCCATTGAAAGTACCAAGCAATAACCAAGGAAACACGGTCAAGAGAGCATTACCAGTTGCCAGGATGGCGGAGCGGTCTAAGGCGTTGCGTTCAGGTCGCAGTCTCCCCAGGAGGCGTGGGTTCAAATCCCACCTCAGACAGTGCCCATTGAAAGTACCAAGCAAGAACAAAGCAAACACAGTCAAGAGAGCATTACCAGTTGCAAGCATAGCGGAGCGGTCTAAGGCGTTGCGTACAGGTCGCAGTCTCCACAGGAGGCGTGGGTTCGAATCCCACCTCAGACAGAGCCCATTGAAAGTACCAAGCAATAACAAAGCAAACACAGTCAAGAGAGCATTACCAGCTGCCAGGATGGCGGAGCGGTCTAAGGCGTTGCGTTCAGGTCGCAGTCTCCCCTGGAGGCGTGGGTTTGAATCCCACCTCAGACAGAGCCCGTTGAAAGTACCAAGCAAGAACAAAGCAAACACAGTCAAGAGAGCATTACCAGCTGCCAGGATGGCAGAGCGGTCTAAGGCGTTGCGTTCAGGTCGCAGTCACCCCTGGAGGCGTGGGTTCGAATCCCGCCTCAGACAGAGCCCATTGAAAGTACCAAGCAAGAAGAAAGCAAACACAGTCAAGAGAGCATTACCAGTTGCCAGGATGGCAGAGCGGTCTAAGGCGTTGCGTTCAGGTCGCAGTCTCCCCTGGTGGCGTGGGTTCGAATCCCGCCTCAGACAGAGCCCATTGAAAGTACCAAGCAAGAACAAAGCAAACACAGTCAAGAGAGCATTACCAGATGATAAGATGGCAGCGTGGTCTAAGGCGTTGCGTTCAGGTCGCAGTCTCGCCAGGAGGCGTGGGTTCGAATCCCACCTCAGACAGAGCCCATTGAAAGTACCAAGCAAGAACAAAGGAAACACAGTCAAGAAAGCATTACCAGTTGCCAGGATGGCGGAGCGGTCTAAGGCGTTGCGTTCAGGTCGCAGTCTCCCCAGGAGGCGTGGGTTCGAATCCCACCTCAGACAGAGCCCATTGAAAGTACCAAGCAAGAACAAAGCAAACACAGTCAAGAGAGCATTACCAGTTGCCAGGATGGCAGAGCGGTCTAAGGCGCTGCGTTCAGGTCGCAGTCTCCCCAGGAGGCGTGGGTTCAAATCCCACCTCAGACAGTGACCATTGAAAGTACCAAGCAAGAACAAAGCAAACACAGTCAAGAGAGCATTACCAGATGCCAGCATAGCGGAGCGGTCTAAGGCGTTGCGTTCAGGTCGCAGTGTCCCCAGGAGGCGTGGGTTCGAATCCCACCTCAGACAGTGCCCATTGAAAGTACCAAGCAAGAACAAAGCAAACACAGTCAAGAGAGCATTACCAGTTGCCAGGATGGCGGAGCGGTCTAAGGTGTTGCGTTCAGGTCGCAGTCTCCCCAGCAGGCGTGGGTTCGAATCCCACCTCAGACAGAGCCCATTGAAAGTACCAAGCAAGAACAAAGCAAACACATTCAAGAGAGCATTACCAGTTGCCAGGATGGCAGAGCGGTCTAAGGCGCTGCGTTCAGGTCGCAGTCTCCCCAGGAGGCGTGGGTTCAAATCCCGCAGCAGACAGAGCCCAATGAAAGTACCAAGCAAGAAGAAAGCAAAGACAGTCAAGAGAGCATTACCAGCTGCAAGGATGGCGGAGCGGTCGAAGGCGTTGCGTTCAGGTCGCAGTCTCCCCAGGAGGCGTGGGTTCGAATCCCACCTCAGACAGAGCCCATTGAAAGTACTAAGCAATGACAAAGGAAAAACGGTCAAGAGAGCATTACCAGTTGCCAGGATGGCGGAGCGGTCTAAGGCGTTGCGTTCAGGTGACAGTCTCCCCAGGAGACGTGGGTTCGAATCCCACCACAGACAGAGCCCATTGAAAGTACCAAGCAAGAACAAAGCAAACACAGTAAAGAGAGCATTACCAGGTGCCAGGATGGCGGAGCGGTCTAAGGCGTTGCGTTCAGGTCGCAGTCTCCCCAGGAGGCGTGGGTTCGAATCCCACCTCAGACAGAGCCCATTGAAAGTACCAAGCAAGAACAAAGGAAACACAGTCAAGAGAGCATTACCAGTTGCCAGGATGGCGGAGCGGTCTAAGGCTTTGCGTTCAGGTCGCAGTCTCCCCTGGAGGCGTGGGTTCGAATCCCGCCTCAGACAGAGCCCATTGAAAGTACCAAGCAAGAACAAAGCAAACACAGTCAAAAGAGCATTACCAGATGATAAGATGGCAGAGCGGTCTAAGGCGTTGCGTTCATGTCGCAGTCTCCCCAGGAGGCGTGGGTTCAAATCCCACCTCAGACAGTGCCCATTGAAAGTACCAAGCAAGAACAAAGCAAACACAGTCAAGAGAGCATTACCAGTTGCCAGCATAGCGGAGCGGTCTAAGGCGTTGCGTCCAGGTCGCAGTCTCCACAGGAGGCGTGGGTTCGAATCCCACCTCAGACAGAGCCCATTGAAAGTACCAAGCAATAACCAAGGAAACACGGTCAAGAGAGCATTACCAGTTGCCAGGATGGCGGAGCGGTCTAAGGCGTTGCGTTCAGGTCACAGTCTCCCCAGGAGGCGTGGGTTCGAATCCCACCTCAGACAGAGCCCATTGAAAGTACCAAGCAAGAACAAAGCAAACACAGTAAAGAGAGCATTACCAGGTGCCAGGATGGTGGAGCGGTCTAAGGCGTTGCGTTCAGGTTGCAGTCTCCCCAGGAGGCGTGGGTTCGAATCCCACCTCAGACAGAGCCCATTGAAAGTACCAAGCAAGAACAAAGGAAACACAGTCAAGAAAGCATTACCAGTTGCCAGGATGGCGGAGCGGTCTAAGGCGTTGCGTTCAGGTCGCAGTCTCCCCGGGAGGCGTGGGTTCGAATCCCACCTCAGACAGAGCCCATTGAAAGTACCAAGCAAGAACAAAGCAAACACAGTCAAGAGAGCATTACCAGATGATAAGATGGCAGAGCGGTCTAAGGCGTTGCGTTCAGGTCGCAGTCTCCCCAGGAGGCGTGGGTTCGAATCCCACCTCAGACAGTGACCATTGAAAGTACCAAGCAAGAACAAAGCAAACACAGTCAAGAGAGCATTACCAGATGCCAGCATAGCGGAGCGGTTTAAGGCGTTGCCTTCAGGTCGCAGTCTCCCCAGGAGGCGTGGGTTCGAATCCCACCTCAGACAGAGCCCATTGAAAGTACCAAGCAAGAACAAAGCAAACACATTCAAGAGAGCATTACCAGTTGCCAGGATGGCAGAGCGGTCTAAGGCGCTGCGTTCAGGTCGCAGTCTCCCCAGGAGGCGTGGGTTCAAATCCCGCAGCAGACAGAGCTCATTGAAAGTACCAAGCAAGAAGAAAGCAAACACAGTCAAGAGAGCATTACCAGATGCCAGCATAGCGGAGCGGTCTAAGGCAATGCGTTCAGGTCGCAGTCTCCCCAGGAGGCGTGGGTTCGAATCCCACCTCAGACAGAGCCCATTGAAAGTACCAAGCAAGAACAAAGGAAACACAGTCAAGAAAGCATTACCAGTTGCCAGGATGGCGGAGCGGTCTAAGGCGTTGCGTTCAGGTCGCAGTCTCCCCAGGAGGCGTGGGTTCGAATCCCACCTCAGGCAGAGCCCATTGAAAGTACCAAGCAAGAACAAAGCAAACACAGTCAAGAGAGCATTACCAGATGATAAGATGGCAGAGCGGTCTAAGGCGTTGCGTTCAGGTCGCAGTCTCCCCAGGAGGCGTGGGTTCAAATCCCACCTCAGACAGTGACCATTGAAAGTACCAAGCAAGAACAAAGCAAACACAGTCAAGAGAGCATTACCAGATGCCAGCATAGCGGAGCGGTCTAAGGCGTTGCATTCAGGTCGCAGTGTCCCCAGGAGGCGTGGGTTCGAATCCCACCTCAGACAGTGCCCATTGAAAGTACCAAGCAAGAACAAAGCAAACACAGTCAAGAGAGCATTACCAGTTGCCAGGATGGCGGAGCGGTCTAAGGTGTTGCGTTCAGGTCGCAGTCTCCCCAGGAGGCGTGGGTTCGAATCCCACCTCAGACAGAGCCCATTGAAAGTACCAAGCAATGACAAAGGAAACACGGTCAAGAGAGCATTACCAGTTGCCAGGATGGCGGAGCGGTCTAAGGCGTTGCGTTCAGGTCGCAGTCTCCCCAGGAGGCGTGGGTTCGAATCCCACCTCAGACAGAGCCCATTGAAAGTACCAAGCAAGAACAAAGCAAACACAGTCAAGAGAGCATTACCAGATGATAAGATGGCAGAGCGGTCTAAGGCGTTGCGTTCAGGTCGCAGTCTCCCCAGGAGGCGTGGGTTTAAAACCCACCTCAGACAGTGCCCATTGAAAGTACCAAGCAAGAACAAAGCAAACACAGTCAAGAGAGCATTACCAGTTGCAAGCATAGCGGAGCGGTCTAAGGCGTTGCGTTCAGGTCGCAGTCTCCACAGGAGGCGTGGGTTCGAATCCCACCTCAGACAGAGCCCATTGAAAGTACCAAGCAATAACCAAGGAAACACGGTCAAGAGAGCATTACCAGTTGCCAGGATGGCAGAGCGGTCTAAGGCGTTGCGTTCAGGTCACAGTCTCCCCAGGAGGCGTGGGTTCGAATCCCACCTCAGACAGAGCCCATTGAAAGTATCAAGCAATAACCAAGGAAACACGGTCAAGAGAGCATTACCAGTTGCCAGGATGGCGGAGCGGTCTAAGGCGTTGCGGTCAGGTCACAGTACCCCAGGAGGCGTGGGTTCGAATCCCACCTCAGACAGAGCCCATTGAAAGTACCAAGCAAGAACAAAGCAAACACAGTAAAGAGAGCATTACCAGGTGCCAGGATGGCGGAGCGGTCTAAGGCGTTGCGTTCAGGTCGCAGTCTCCCCAGGAGGCGTGGGTTCGAATCCCACCTCAGACAGAGCCCATTGAAAGTACCAAGCAAGAACAAAGGAAACACAGTCAAGAGAGCATTACCAGTTGCCAGGATGGCGGAGCGGTCTAAGGCTTTGCGTTCAGGTCGCAGTCTCCCCTGGAGGCGTGGGTTCGAATCCAGCCTCAGACAGAGCCCATTGAAAGTACCAAGCAAGAACAAAGCAAACACAGTCAAGAGAGCATTACCAGATGATAAGATGGCAGAGCGGTCTAAGGCGTTGCGTTCAGGTCGCAGTCTCCCCAGGAGGCGTGGGTTCAAATCCCACCTCAGACAGTGCCCATTGAAAGTACCAAGCAAGAACAAAGCAAACACAGTCAAGAGAGCATTACCAGTTGCCAGCATAGCGGAGCGGTCTAAGGCGTTGCGTCCAGGTCGCAGTCTCCACAGGAGGCGTGGGTTCGAATCCCTCCTCAGACAGAGCCCATTGAAAGTACCAAGCAATAACCAAGGAAACACGGTCAAGAGAGCATTACCAGTTGCCAGGATGGCGGAGCGGTCTAAGGTGTTGCGTTCAGGTTACAGTCTCCCCAGGAGGCGTGGGTTCGAATCCCACCTCAGACAGAGCCCATTGAAAGTACCAAGCAAGAACAAAGCAAACACAGTAAAGAGAGCATTACCAGGTGCCAGGATGGTGGAGCGGTCTAAGGCGTTCCGTTCAGGTTGCAGTCTCCCCAGGAGGCGTGGGTTCGAATCCCACCTCAGACAGAGCCCATTGAAAGTACCAAGCAAGAACAAAGGAAACACAGTCAAGAAAGCATTACCAGTTGCCAGGATGGCGGAGCGGTCTAAGGCGTTGCGTTCAGGTCGCAGTCTCCCCAGGAGGCGTGGGTTCGAATCCCACCTCAGACAGAGCCCATTGAAAGTACCAAGCAAGAACAAAGCAAACACAGTCAAGAGAGCATTACCAGCTGCAAGGATGGCAGAGCGGTCTTAGGCGTTGCGTACAGGTCGCAGTCTCCCCAGGAGGCGTGGGTTCAAATCCCACCTCAGACAGAGCCCATTGAAAGTACCAAGCAATAACCAAGGAAACACGGTCAAGAGAGCATTACCAGTTGCCAGGATGGCGGAGCGGTCTAAGGCGTTGCGTTCAGGTCGCAGTCTCCCCAGGAGGCGTGGGTTCAAATCCCACCTCAGACAGTGCCCATTGAAAGTACCAAGCAAGAACAAAGCAAACACAGTCAAGAGAGCATTACCAGTTGCAAGCATAGCGGAGCGGTCTAAGGCGTTGCGTACAGGTCGCAGTCTCCACAGGAGGCGTGGGTTCGAATCCCACCTCAGACAGAGCCCATTGAAAGTACCAAGCAATAACAAAGCAAACACAGTCAAGAGAGCATTACCAGCTGCCAGGATGGCGGAGCGGTCTAAGGCGTTGCGTTCAGGTCGCAGTCTCCCCTGGAGGCGTGGGTTTGAATCCCACCTCAGACAGAGCCCGTTGAAAGTACCAAGCAAGAACAAAGCAAACACAGTCAAGAGAGCATTACCAGCTGCCAGGATGGCAGAGCGGTCTAAGGCGTTGCGTTCAGGTCGCAGTCACCCCTGGAGGCGTGGGTTCGAATCCCGCCTCAGACAGAGCCCATTGAAAGTACCAAGCAAGAAGAAAGCAAACACAGTCAAGCGAGCATTACCAGTTGCCAGGATGGCAGAGCGGTCTAAGGCGTTGCGTTCAGGTCGCAGTCTCCCCTGGTGGCGTGGGTTCGAATCCCGCCTCAGACAGAGCCCATTGAAAGTACCAAGCAAGAACAAAGCAAACACAGTCAAGAGAGCATTACCAGATGATAAGATGGCAGCGTGGTCTAAGGCGTTGCGTTCAGGTCGCAGTCTCCCCAGGAGGCGTGGGTTCGAATCCCACCTCAGACAGAGCCCATTGAAAGTACCAAGCAAGAACAAAGGAAACACAGTCAAGAAAGCATTACCAGTTGCCAGGATGGCGGAGCGGTCTAAGGCGTTGCGTTCAGGTCGCAGTCTCCCCAGGAGGCGTGGGTTCGAATCCCACCTCAGACAGAGCCCATTGAAAGTACCAAGCAAGAACAAAGCAAACACAGTCAAGAGAGCATTACCAGTTGCCAGGATGGCAGAGCGGTCTAAGGCGCTGCGTTCAGGTCGCAGTCTCCCCAGGAGGCGTGGGTTCAAATCCCACCTCAGACAGTGACCATTGAAAGTACCAAGCAAGAACAAAGCAAACACAGTCAAGAGAGCATTACCAGATGCCAGCATAGCGGAGCGGTCTAAGGCGTTGCGTTCAGGTCGCAGTGTCCCCAGGAGGCGTGGGTTCGAATCCCACCTCAGACAGTGCCCATTGAAAGTACCAAGCAAGAACAAAGCAAACACAGTCAAGAGAGCATTACCAGTTGCCAGGATGGCGGAGCGGTCTAAGGTGTTGCGTTCAGGTCGCAGTCTCCCCAGCAGGCGTGGGTTCGAATCCCACCTCAGACAGAGCCCATTGAAAGTACCAAGCAAGAACAAAGCAAACACATTCAAGAGAGCATTACCAGTTGCCAGGATGGCAGAGCGGTCTAAGGCGCTGCGTTCAGGTCGCAGTCTCCCCAGGAGGCGTGGGTTCAAATCCCGCAGCAGACAGAGCCCAATGAAAGTACCAAGCAAGAAGAAAGCAAAGACAGTCAAGAGAGCATTACCAGCTGCAAGGATGGCGGAGCGGTCGAAGGCGTTGCGTTCAGGTCGCAGTCTCCCCAGGAGGCGTGGGTTCGAATCCCACCTCAGACAGAGCCCATTGAAAGTACTAAGCAATGACAAAGGAAAAACGGTCAAGAGAGCATTACCAGTTGCCAGGATGGCGGAGCGGTCTAAGGCGTTGCGTTCAGGTGACAGTCTCCCCAGGAGACGTGGGTTCGAATCCCACCACAGACAGAGCCCATTGAAAGTACCAAGCAAGAACAAAGCAAACACAGTAAAGAGAGCATTACCAGGTGCCAGGATGGCGGAGCGGTCTAAGGCGTTGCGTTCAGGTCGCAGTCTCCCCAGGAGGCGTGGGTTCGAATCCCACCTCAGACAGAGCCCATTGAAAGTACCAAGCAAGAACAAAGGAAACACAGTCAAGAGAGCATTACCAGTTGCCAGGATGGCGGAGCGGTCTAAGGCTTTGCGTTCAGGTCGCAGTCTCCCCTGGAGGCGTGGGTTCGAATCCCGCCTCAGACAGAGCCCATTGAAAGTACCAAGCAAGAACAAAGCAAACACAGTCAAAAGAGCATTACCAGATGATAAGATGGCAGAGCGGTCTAAGGCGTTGCGTTCATGTCGCAGTCTCCCCAGGAGGCGTGGGTTCAAATCCCACCTCAGACAGTGCCCATTGAAAGTACCAAGCAAGAACAAAGCAAACACAGTCAAGAGAGCATTACCAGTTGCCAGCATAGCGGAGCGGTCTAAGGCGTTGCGTCCAGGTCGCAGTCTCCACAGGAGGCGTGGGTTCGAATCCCACCTCAGACAGAGCCCATTGAAAGTACCAAGCAATAACCAAGGAAACACGGTCAAGAGAGCATTACCAGTTGCCAGGATGGCGGAGCGGTCTAAGGCGTTGCGTTCAGGTCACAGTCTCCCCAGGAGGCGTGGGTTCGAATCCCACCTCAGACAGAGCCCATTGAAAGTACCAAGCAAGAACAAAGCAAACACAGTAAAGAGAGCATTACCAGGTGCCAGGATGGTGGAGCGGTCTAAGGCGTTGCGTTCAGGTTGCAGTCTCCCCAGGAGGCGTGGGTTCGAATCCCACCTCAGACAGAGCCCATTGAAAGTACCAAGCAAGAACAAAGGAAACACAGTCAAGAAAGCATTACCAGTTGCCAGGATGGCGGAGCGGTCTAAGGCGTTGCGTTCAGGTCGCAGTCTCCCCGGGAGGCGTGGGTTCGAATCCCACCTCAGACAGAGCCCATTGAAAGTACCAAGCAAGAACAAAGGAAACACAGTCAAGAAAGCATTACCAGTTGCCAGGATGGCGGAGCGGTCTAAGGCGTTGCGTTCAGGTCACAGTCTCCCCAGGAGGCGTGGGTTCGAATCCCACCTCAGACAGAGCCCATTGAAAGTACCAAGCAAGAACAAAGCAAACACAGTAAAGAGAGCATTACCAGGTGCCAGGATGGTGGAGCGGTCTAAGGCGTTGCGTTCAGGTTGCAGTCTCCCCAGGAGGCGTGGGTTCGAATCCCACCTCAGACAGAGCCCATTGAAAGTACCAAGCAAGAACAAAGGAAACACAGTCAAGAAAGCATTACCAGTTGCCAGGATGGCGGAGCGGTCTAAGGCGTTGCGTTCAGGTCGCAGTCTCCCCGGGAGGCGTGGGTTCGAATCCCACCTCAGACAGAGCCCATTGAAAGTACCAAGCAATAACCAAGGAAACACGGTCAAGAGAGCATTACCAGTTGCCAGGATGGCGGAGCGGTCTAAGGCGTTGCGGTCAGGTCACAGTTTCCCCAGGAGGCGTGGGTTCGAATCCCACCTCAGACAGAGCCCATTGAAAGTACCAAGCAAGAACAAAGCAAACACAGTAAAGAGAGCATTACCAGGTGCCAGGATGGCGGAGCGGTCTAAGGCGTTGCGTTCAGGTCGCAGTCTCCCCAGGAGGCGTGGGTTCGAATCCCACCTCAGACAGAGCCCATTGAAAGTACCAAGCAAGAACAAAGGAAACACAGTCAAGAGAGCATTACCAGTTGCCAGGATGGCGGAGCGGTCTAAGGCTTTGCGTTCAGGTCGCAGTCTCCCCTGGAGGCGTGGGTTCGAATCCCGCCTCAGACAGAGCCCATTGAAAGTACCAAGCAAGAACAAAGCAAACACAGTCAAAAGAGCATTACCAGATGATAAGATGGCAGAGCGGTCTAAGGCGTTGCGTTCATGTCGCAGTCTCCCCAGGAGGCGTGGGTTCAAATCCCACCTCAGACAGTGCCCATTGAAAGTACCAAGCAAGAACAAAGCAAACACAGTCAAGAGAGCATTACCAGTTGCCAGCATAGCGGAGCGGTCTAAGGCGTTGCGTCCAGGTCGCAGTCTCCACAGGAGGCGTGGGTTCGAATCCCACCTCAGACAGAGCCCATTGAAAGTACCAAGCAATAACCAAGGAAACACGGTCAAGAGAGCATTACCAGTTGCCAGGATGGCGGAGCGGTCTAAGGCGTTGCGTTCAGGTCACAGTCTCCCCAGGAGGCGTGGGTTCGAATCCCACCTCAGACAGAGCCCATTGAAAGTACCAAGCAAGAACAAAGCAAACACAGTAAAGAGAGCATTACCAGGTGCCAGGATGGTGGAGCGGTCTAAGGCGTTGCGTTCAGGTTGCAGTCTCCCCAGGAGGCGTGGGTTCGAATCCCACCTCAGACAGAGCCCATTGAAAGTACCAAGCAAGAACAAAGGAAACACAGTCAAGAAAGCATTACCAGTTGCCAGGATGGCGGAGCGGTCTAAGGCGTTGCGTTCAGGTCGCAGTCTCCCCGGGAGGCGTGGGTTCGAATCCCACCTCAGACAGAGCCCATTGAAAGTACCAAGCAAGAACAAAGGAAACACAGTCAAGAAAGCATTACCAGTTGCCAGGATGGCGGAGCGGTCTAAGGCGTTGCGTTCAGGTCACAGTCTCCCCAGGAGGCGTGGGTTCGAATCCCACCTCAGACAGAGCCCATTGAAAGTACCAAGCAAGAACAAAGCAAACACAGTAAAGAGAGCATTACCAGGTGCCAGGATGGTGGAGCGGTCTAAGGCGTTGCGTTCAGGTTGCAGTCTCCCCAGGAGGCGTGGGTTCGAATCCCACCTCAGACAGAGCCCATTGAAAGTACCAAGCAAGAACAAAGGAAACACAGTCAAGAAAGCATTACCAGTTGCCAGGATGGCGGAGCGGTCTAAGGCGTTGCGTTCAGGTCGCAGTCTCCCCGGGAGGCGTGGGTTCGAATCCCACCTCAGACAGAGCCCATTGAAAGTACCAAGCAAGAACAAAGCAAACACGGTCAAAAGAGCATTACCAGTTGCCAGGATGGCGGAGCGGTCTAAGGCGTTGCGTTCAGGACGCAGTCTCCACAGGAGGCGTGGGTTCGAATCCCACCTCAGACAGAGCCCATTGAAAGTACCAAGCAATAACCAAGGAAACACGGTCAAGAGAGCATTACCAGTTGCCAGGATGGCGGAGCGGTCTAAGGCGTTGCGGTCAGGTCACAGTTTCCCCAGGAGGCGTGGGTTCGAATCCCACCTCAGACAGAGCCCATTGAAAGTACCAAGCAAGAACAAAGCAAACACAGTAAAGAGAGCATTACCAGGTGCCAGGATGGCGGAGCGGTCTAAGGCGTTGCGTTCAGGTCGCAGTCTCCCCAGGAGGCGTGGGTTCGAATCCCACCTCAGACAGAGCCCATTGAAAGTACCAAGCAAGAACAAAGCAAACACAGTCAAGAGAGCATTACCAGATGATAAGATGGCAGAGCGGTCTAAGGCGTTGCGTTCAGGTCGCAGTCTCCCCAGGAGGCATGGGTTCAAATCCCACCTCAGACAGTGCCCATTGAAAGTACCAAGCAAGAACAAAGCAAACACAGTCAAGAGAGCATTACCAGTTGCAAGCATAGCGGAGCGGTCTAAGGCGTTGCGTTCAGGTCGCAGTCTCCACAGGAGGCGTGGGTTCGAATCCCACCTCAGACAGAGCCCATTGAAAGTACCAAGCAATAACCAAGGAAACACGGTCAAGAGAGCATTACCAGTTGCCAGGATGGCGGAGCGGTCTAAGGCGTTGCGTTCAGGTCACAGTCTCCCCAGGAGGCGTGGGTTCGAATCCCACCTCAGACAGAGCCCATTGAAAGTACCAAGCAAGAACAAAGCAAACACAGTAAAGAGAGCATTACCAGGTGCCAGGATGGCGGAGCGGTCTAAGGCGTTGCGGTCAGGTCACAGTCTCCCCAGGAGGCGTGGGTTCGAATCCCACCTCAGACAGAGCCCATTGAAAGTACCAAGCAAGAACAAAGGAAACACAGTCAAGAAAGCATTACCAGTTGCCAGGATGGCGGAGCGGTCTAAGGCGTTGCGTTCAGGTCGCAGTCTCCCCAGGAGGCGTGGGTTCGAATCCCACCTCAGACAGAGCCCATTGAAAGTACCAAGCAAGAACAAAGCAAACACGGTCAAAAGAGCATTACCAGTTGCCAGGATGGCGGAGCGGTCTAAGGCGTTGCGTTCAGGACGCAGTCTCCACAGGAGGCGTGGGTTCGAATCCAACCTCAGACAGAGCCCATTGAAAGTACCAAGCAATAACCAAGGAAACACGGTCAAGAGAGCATTACCAGTTGCCAGGATGGCGGAGCGGTCTAAGGCGTTGCGGTCAGGTCACAGTCTCCCCAGGAGGCGTGGGTTCGAATCCCACCTCAGACAGAGCCCATTGAAAGTACCAAGCAAGAACAAAGCAAACACAGTAAAGAGAGCATTACCAGGTGCCAGGATGGCGGAGCGGTCTAAGGCGTTGCGTTCAGGTCGCAGTCTCCCCAGGAGGCGTTAGTTCGAATCCCACCTCAGACAGAGCCCATTGAAAGTACCAAGCAAGAACAAAGCAAACACAGTCAAGAGAGCATTACCAGATGATAAGATGGCAGAGCGGTCTAAGGCGTTGCGTTCAGGTCGCAGTCTCCCCAGGAGGCATGGGTTCAAATCCCACCTCAGACAGTGCCCATTGAAAGTACCAAGCAAGAACAAAGCAAACACAGTCAAGAGAGCATTACCAGTTGCAAGCATAGCGGAGCGGTCTAAGGCGTTGCGTTCAGGTCGCAGTCTCCACAGGAGGCGTGGGTTCGAATCGCACCTCAGACAGAGCCCATTGAAAGTACCAAGCAATAACCAAGGAAACACGGTCAAGAGAGCATTACCAGTTGCCAGGATGGCGGAGCGGTCTAAGGCGTTGCGTTCAGGTCACAGTCTCCCCAGGAGGCGTGGGTTCGAATCCCACCTCAGACAGAGCCCATTGAAAGTACCAAGCAAGAACAAAGCAAACACAGTAAAGAGAGCATTACCAGGTGCCAGGATGGCGGAGCGGTCTAAGGCGTTGCGTTCAGGTCGCAGTCTCCCCAGGACGCGTGGGTTCGAATCCCACCTCAGACAGAGCCCATTGAAAGTACCAAGCAAGAACAAAGGAAACAAAGTCAAGAAAGCATTACCAGTTGCCAGGATGGCGGAGCGGTCTAAGGCGTTGCGTTCAGGTCGCAGTCTCCCCAGGAGGCGTGGGTTCGAATCCCACCTCAGACAGAGCCCATTGAAAGTACCAAGCAAGAACAAAGCAAACACAGTCAAGAGAGCATTACCAGATGATAAGATGGCAGAGCGGTCTAAGGCGTTGCGTTCAGGTCGCAGTCTCCCCAGGAGGCGTGGGTTCAAATCCCACCTCAGACAGTGACCATTGAAAGTACCAAGCAAGAACAAAGCAAACACAGTCAAGAGAGCATTACCAGATGCCAGCATAGCGGAGCGGTCTAAGGCGTTGCGTTCAGGTCGCAGTGTCCCCAGGAGGCGTGGGTTCGAATCCCACCTCAGACAGTGCCCATTGAAAGTACCAAGCAAGAACAAAGCAAACACAGTCAAGAGAGCATTACCAGTTGCCAGGATGGCGGAGCGGTCTAAGGTGTTGCGTTCAGGTCGCAGTCTCCCCAGGAGGCGTGGGTTCGAATCCCACCTCAGACAGAGCCCATTGAAAGTACCAAGCAAGAACAAAGCAAACACATTCAAGAGAGCATTACCAGTTGCCAGGATGGCAGAGCGGTCTAAGGCGCTGCGTTCAGGTCGCAGTCTCCCCAGGAGGCGTGGGTTCAAATCCCGCAGCAGACAGAGCCCAATGAAAGTACCAAGCAAGAAGAAAGCAAAGACAGTCAAGAGAGCATTACCAGCTGCAAGGATGGCGGAGCGGTCGAAGGCGTTGCGTTCATTGTCGCAGTCTCCCCAGGAGGCGTGGGTTCGAATCCCACCTCAGACAGAGCCCATTGAAAGTACCAAGCAATGACAAAGGAAACACGGTCAAGAGAGCATTACCAGTTGCCAGGATGGCGGAGCGGTCTAAGGCGTTGCGTTCAGGTGACAGTACCCCAGGAGGCGTGGGTTCGAATCCCACCTCAGACAGAGCCCATTGAAAGTACCAAGCAAGAACAAAGCAAACACAGTAAAGAGAGCATTACCAGGTGCCAGGATGGCGGAGCGGTCTAAGGCGTTGCGTTCAGGTCGCAGCCTCCCCCGGAGGCGTGGGTTCGAATCCCACCTCAGACAGGGCCCATTGAAAGTACCAAGCAAGAACAAAGCAAACACAGTCAAGAGAGCATTACCAGATGATAAGATGGCAGAGCGGTCTAAGGCGTTGCGTTCAGGTCGCAGTCTCCCCAGGAGGCGTGGGTTCAAATCCCACCTCAGACAGTGACCATTGAAAGTACCAAGCAAGAACAAAGCAAACACAGTCAAGAGAGCATTACCAGATGCCAGCATAGCGGAGCGGTCTAAGGCGTTGCGTTCAGGTCGCAGTGTCCCCAGGAGGCGTGGGTTCGAATCCCACCTCAGACAGTGCCCATTGAAAGTACCAAGCAAGAACAAAGCAAACACAGTCAAGAGAGCATTACCAGTTGCCAGGATGGCGGAGCGGTCTAAGGTGTTGCGTTCAGGTCGCAGTCTCCCCAGGAGGCGTGGGTTCGAATCCCACCTCAGACAGAGCCCATTGAAAGTACCAAGCAAGAACAAAGCAAACACATTCAAGAGAGCATTACCAGTTGCCAGGATGGCAGAGCGGTCTAAGGCGCTGCGTTCAGGTCGCAGTCTCCCCAGGAGGCGTGGGTTCAAATCCCGCAGCAGACAGAGCCCAATGAAAGTACCAAGCAAGAAGAAAGCAAAGACAGTCAAGAGAGCATTACCAGCTGCAAGGATGGCGGAGCGGTCGAAGGCGTTGCGTTCATTGTCGCAGTCTCCCCAGGAGGCGTGGGTTCGAATCCCACCTCAGACAGAGCCCATTGAAAGTACATAGCAATGACAAAGGAAACACGGTCAAGAGAGCATTACCAGTTGCCAGGATGGCGGAGCGGTCTAAGGCGTTGCGTTCAGGTGACAGTACCCCAGGAGGCGTGGGTTCGAATCCCACCTCAGACAGAGCCCATTGAAAGTACCAAGCAAGAACAAAGCAAACACAGTAAAGAGAGCATTACCAGGTGCCAGGATGGCGGAGCGGTCTAAGGCGTTGCGTTCAGGTCGCAGTCTCCCCAGGAGGCGTGGGTTCGAATCCCACCTCAGACAGGGCCCATTGAAAGTACCAAGCAAGAACAAAGGAAACACAGTCAAGAGAGCATTACCAGTTGCCAGGATGGCGGAGCGGTCTAAGGCTTTGCGTTCAGGTCGCAGTCTCCCCTGGAGGCGTGGGTTCGAATCCCGCCTCAGACAGAGCCCATTGAAAGTACCAAGCAAGAACAAAGCAAACACAGTCAAGAGAGCATTACCAGATGATAAGATGGCAGAGCGGTCTAAGGCGTTGCGTTCAGGTCGCAGTCTCCCCAGGAGGCGTGGGTTCAAATCCCACCTCAGACAGTGACCATTGAAAGTACCAAGCAAGAACAAAGCAAACACAGTCAAGAGAGCATTACCAGATGCCAGCATAGCGGAGCGGTCTAAGGCGTTGCGTTCAGGTCGCAGTGTCCCCAGGAGGCGTGGGTTCGAATCCCACCTCAGACAGTGCCCATTGAAAGTACCAAGCAAGAACAAAGCAAACACAGTCAAGAGAGCATTACCAGTTGCCAGGATGGCGGAGCGGTCTAAGGTGTTGCGTTCAGGTCGCAGTCTCCCCAGCAGGCGTGGGTTCGAATCCCACCTCAGACAGAGCCCATTGAAAGTACCAAGCAAGAACAGAGCAAACACATTCAAGAGAGCATTACCAGTTGCCAGGATGGCAGAGCGGTCTAAGGCGCTGCGTTCAGGTCGCAGTCTCCCCAGGAGGCGTGGGTTCAAATCCCGCAGCAGACAGAGCCCAATGAAAGTACCAAGCAAGAAGAAAGCAAAGACAGTCAAGAGAGCATTACCAGCTGCAAGGATGGCGGAGCGGTCGAAGGCGTTGCGTTCAGGTCGCAGTCTCCCCAGGAGGCGTGGGTTCGAATCCCACCTCAGACAGAGCCCATTGAAAGTACTAAGCAATGACAAAGGAAAAACGGTCAAGAGAGCATTACCAGTTGCCAGGATGGCGGAGCGGTCTAAGGCGTTGCGTTCAGGTGACAGTCTCCCCAGGAGACGTGGGTTCGAATCCCACCACAGACAGAGCCCATTGAAAGTACCAAGCAAGAACAAAGCAAACACAGTAAAGAGAGCATTACCAGGTGCCAGGATGGCGGAGCGGTCTAAGGCGTTGCGTTCAGGTCGCAGTCTCCCCAGGAGGCGTGGGTTCGAATCCCACCTCAGACAGAGCCCATTGAAAGTACCAAGCAAGAACAAAGGAAACACAGTCAAGAGAGCATTACCAGTTGCCAGGATGGCGGAGCGGTCTAAGGCTTTGCGTTCAGGTCGCAGTCTCCCCTGGAGGCGTGGGTTCGAATCCCGCCTCAGACAGAGCCCATTGAAAGTACCAAGCAAGAACAAAGCAAACACAGTCAAAAGAGCATTACCAGATGATAAGATGGCAGAGCGGTCTAAGGCGTTGCGTTCATGTCGCAGTCTCCCCAGGAGGCGTGGGTTCAAATCCCACCTCAGACAGTGCCCATTGAAAGTACCAAGCAAGAACAAAGCAAACACAGTCAAGAGAGCATTACCAGTTGCCAGCATAGCGGAGCGGTCTAAGGCGTTGCGTTCAGGTCGCAGTCTCCACAGGAGGCGTGGGTTCGAATCCCACCTCAGACAGAGCCCATTGAAAGTACCAAGCAATAACCAAGGAAACACGGTCAAGGGAGCATTACCAGTTGCCAGGATGGCGGAGCGGTCTAAGGCGTTGCGTTCAGGTCACAGTCTCCCCAGGAGGCGTGGGTTCGAATCCCACCTCAGACAGAGCCCATTGAAAGTACCAAGCAAGAACAAAGCAAACACAGTAAAGAGAGCATTACCAGGTGCCAGGATGGTGGAGCGGTCTAAGGCGTTGCGTTCAGGTTGCAGTCTCCCCAGGAGGCGTGGGTTCGAATCCCACCTCAGACAGAGCCCATTGAAAGTACCAAGCAAGAACAAAGGAAACACAGTCAAGAAAGCATTACCAGTTGCCAGGATGGCGGAGCGGTCTAAGGCGTTGCGTTCAGGTCGCAGTCTCCCCGGGAGGCGTGGGTTCGAATCCCACCTCAGACAGAGCCCATTGAAAGTACCAAGCAAGAACAAAGCAAACACGGTCAAAAGAGCATTACCAGTTGCCAGGATGGCGGAGCGGTCTAAGGCGTTGCGTTCAGGACGCAGTCTCCACAGGAGGCGTGGGTTCGAATCCCACCTCAGACAGAGCCCATTGAAAGTACCAAGCAATAACCAAGGAAACACGGTCAAGAGAGCATTACCAGTTGCCAGGATGGCGGAGCGGTCTAAGGCGTTGCGGTCAGGTCACAGTTTCCCCAGGAGGCGTGGGTTCGAATCCCACCTCAGACAGAGCCCATTGAAAGTACCAAGCAAGAACAAAGCAAACACAGTAAAGAGAGCATTACCAGGTGCCAGGATGGCGGAGCGGTCTAAGGCGTTGCGTTCAGGTCGCAGTCTCCCCAGGAGGCGTGGGTTCGAATCCCACCTCAGACAGAGCCCATTGAAAGTACCAAGCAAGAACAAAGCAAACACAGTCAAGAGAGCATTACCAGATGATAAGATGGCAGAGCGGTCTAAGGCGTTGCGTTCAGGTCGCAGTCTCCCCAGGAGGCATGGGTTCAAATCCCACCTCAGACAGTGCCCATTGAAAGTACCAAGCAAGAACAAAGCAAACACAGTCAAGAGAGCATTACCAGTTGCCAGCATAGCGGAGCGGTCTAAGGCGTTGCGTCCAGGTCGCAGTCTCCACAGGAGGCGTGGGTTCGAATCCCACCTCAGACAGAGCCCATTGAAAGTACCAAGCAATAACCAAGGAAACACGGTCAAGAGAGCATTACCAGTTGCCAGGATGGCGGAGCGGTCTAAGGCGTTGCGTTCAGGTCACAGTCTCCCCAGGAGGCGTGGGTTCGAATCCCACCTCAGACAGAGCCCATTGAAAGTACCAAGCAAGAACAAAGCAAACACAGTAAAGAGAGCATTACCAGGTGCCAGGATGGTGGAGCGGTCTAAGGCGTTGCGTTCAGGTTGCAGTCTCCCCAGGAGGCGTGGGTTCGAATCCCACCTCAGACAGAGCCCATTGAAAGTACCAAGCAAGAACAAAGGAAACACAGTCAAGAAAGCATTACCAGTTGCCAGGATGGCGGAGCGGTCTAAGGCGTTGCGTTCAGGTCGCAGTCTCCCCGGGAGGCGTGGGTTCGAATCCCACCTCAGACAGAGCCCATTGAAAGTACCAAGCAAGAACAAAGCAAACACGGTCAAAAGAGCATTACCAGTTGCCAGGATGGCGGAGCGGTCTAAGGCGTTGCGTTCAGGACGCAGTCTCCACAGGAGGCGTGGGTTCGAATCCCACCTCAGACAGAGCCCATTGAAAGTACCAAGCAATAACCAAGGAAACACGGTCAAGAGAGCATTACCAGTTGCCAGGATGGCGGAGCGGTCTAAGGCGTTGCGGTCAGGTCACAGTTTCCCCAGGAGGCGTGGGTTCGAATCCCACCTCAGACAGAGCCCATTGAAAGTACCAAGCAAGAACAAAGCAAACACAGTAAAGAGAGCATTACCAGGTGCCAGGATGGCGGAGCGGTCTAAGGCGTTGCGTTCAGGTCGCAGTCTCCCCAGGAGGCGTGGGTTCGAATCCCACCTCAGACAGAGCCCATTGAAAGTACCAAGCAATAACCAAGGAAACACGGTCAAGAGAGCATTACCAGTTGCCAGGATGGCGGAGCGGTCTAAGGCGTTGCGTTCAGGTCACAGTCTCCCCAGGAGGCGTGGGTTCGAATCCCACCTCAGACAGAGCCCATTGAAAGTACCAAGCAAGAACAAAGCAAACACAGTAAAGAGAGCATTACCAGGTGCCAGGATGGCGGAGCGGTCTAAGGCGTTGCGGTCAGGTCACAGTCTCCCCAGGAGGCGTGGGTTCGAATCCCACCTCAGACAGAGCCCATTGAAAGTACCAAGCAAGAACAAAGGAAACACGGTCAAGAGAGCATTACCAGTTGCCAGGATGGCGGAGCGGTCTAAGGCGTTGCGGTCAGGTCACAGTTTCCCCAGGAGGCGTGGGTTCGAATCCCACCTCAGACAGAGCCCATTGAAAGTACCAAGCAAGAACAAAGCAAACACAGTAAAGAGAGCATTACCAGTTGCAAGCATAGCGGAGCGGTCTAAGGCGTTGCGTTCAGGTCGCAGTCTCCACAGGAGGCGTGGGTTCGAATCCCACCTCAGACAGAGCCCATTGAAAGTACCAAGCAATAACCAAGGAAACACGGTCAAGAGAGCATTACCAGTTGCCAGGATGGCGGAGCGGTCTAAGGCGTTGCGTTCAGGTCACAGTCTCCCCAGGAGGCGTGGGTTCGAATCCCACCTCAGACAGAGCCCATTGAAAGTACCAAGCAAGAACAAAGCAAACACAGTAAAGAGAGCATTACCAGGTGCCAGGATGGCGGAGCGGTCTAAGGCGTTGCGGTCAGGTCACAGTCTCCCCAGGAGGCGTGGGTTCGAATCCCACCTCAGACAGAGCCCATTGAAAGTACCAAGCAAGAACAAAGGAAACACAGTCAAGAAAGCATTACCAGTTGCCAGGATGGCGGAGCGGTCTAAGGCGTTGCGTTCAGGTCGCAGTCTCCCCAGGAGGCGTGGGTTCGGATCCCACCTCAGACAGAGCCCATTGAAAGTACCAAGCAAGAACAAAGCAAACACGGTCAAAAGAGCATTACCAGTTGCCAGGATGGCGGAGCGGTCTAAGGCGTTGCGTTCAGGACACAGTCTCCACAGGAGGCGTGGGTTCGAATCCCACCTCAGACAGAGCCCATTGAAAGTACCAAGCAATAACCAAGGAAACACGGTCAAGAGAGCATTACCAGTTGCCAGGATGGCGGAGCGGTCTAAGGCGTTGCGGTCAGGTCACAGTCTCCCCAGGAGGCGTGGGTTCGAATCCCACCTCAGACAGAGCCCATTGAAAGTACCAAGCAAGAACAAAGCAAACACAGTAAAGAGAGCATTACCAGGTGCCAGGATGGCGGAGCGGTCTAAGGCGTTGCGTTCAGGTCGCAGTCTCCCCAGGAGGCGTGGGTTCGAATCCCACCTCAGACAGAGCCCATTGAAAGTACCAAGCAAGAACAAAGCAAACACAGTCAAGAGAGCATTACCAGATGATAAGATGGCAGAGCGGTCTAAGGCGTTGCGTTCAGGTCGCAGTCTCCACAGGAGGCATGGGTTCAAATCCCACCTCAGACAGTGCCCATTGAAAGTACCAAGCAAGAACAAAGCAAACACAGTCAAGAGAGCATTACCAGTTGCAAGCATAGCGGAGCGGTCTAAGGCGTTGCGTTCAGGTCGCAGTCTCCACAGGAGGCGTGGGTTCGAATCGCACCTCAGACAGAGCCCATTGAAAGTACCAAGCAATAACCAAGGAAACACGGTCAAGAGAGCATTACCAGTTGCCAGGATGGCGGAGCGGTCTAAGGCGTTGCGTTCAGGTCACAGTCTCCCCAGGAGGCGTGGGTTCGAATCCCACCTCAGACAGAGCCCATTGAAAGTACCAAGCAAGAACAAAGCAAACACAGTAAAGAGAGCATTACCAGGTGCCAGGATGGCGGAGCGGTCTAAGGCGTTGCGTTCAGGTCGCAGTCTCCCCAGGAGGCGTGGGTTCGAATCCCACCTCAGACAGAGCCCATTGAAAGTACCAAGCAAGAACAAAGGAAACACAGTCAAGAAAGCATTACCAGTTGCCAGGATGGCGGAGCGGTCTAAGGCGTTGCGTTCAGGTCGCAGTCTCCCCAGGAGGCGTGGGTTCGAATCCCACCTCAGACAGAGCCCATTGAAAGTACCAAGCAAGAACAAAGCAAACACAGTCAAGAGAGCATTACCAGATGATAAGATGGCAGAGCGGTCTAAGGCGTTGCGTTCAGGTCGCAGTCTCCCCAGGAGGCGTGGGTTCAAATCCCACCTCAGACAGTGACCATTGAAAGTACCAAGCAAGAACAAAGCAAACCAGTCAAGAGAGCATTACCAGATGCCAGCATAGCGGAGCGGTCTAAGGCGTTGCGTTCAGGTCGCAGTGTCCCCAGGAGGCGTGGGTTCGAATCCCACCTCAGACAGTGCCCATTGAAAGTACCAAGCAAGAACAAAGCAAACACAGTCAAGAGAGCATTACCAGTTGCCAGGATGGCGGAGCGGTCTAAGGTGTTGCGTTCAGGTCGCAGTCTCCCCAGGAGGCGTGGGTTCGAATCCCACCTCAGACAGAGCCCATTGAAAGTACCAAGCAAGAACAAAGCAAACACATTCAAGAGAGCATTACCAGTTGCCAGGATGGCAGAGCGGTCTAAGGCGCTGCGTTCAGGTCGCAGTCTCCCCAGGAGGCGTGGGTTCAAATCCCGCAGCAGACAGAGCCCAATGAAAGTACCAAGCAAGAAGAAAGCAAAGACAGTCAAGAGAGCATTACCAGCTGCAAGGATGGCGGAGCGGTCGAAGGCGTTGCGTTCATTGTCGCAGTCTCCCCAGGAGGCGTGGGTTCGAATCCCACCTCAGACAGAGCCCATTGAAAGTACCAAGCAATGACAAAGGAAACACGGTCAAGAGAGCATTACCAGTTGCCAGGATGAAGGAGCGGTCTAAGGCGTTGCGTTCAGGTGACAGTACCCCAGGAGGCGTGGGTTCGAATCCCACCTCAGACAGAGCCCATTGAAAGTACCAAGCAAGAACAAAGCAAACACAGTAAAGAGAGCATTACCAGGTGCCAGGATGGCGGAGCGGTCTAAGGCGTTGCGTTCAGGTCGCAGTCTCCCCAGGAGGCGTGGGTTCGAATCCCACCTCAGACAGAGCCCATTGAAAGTACCAAGCAAGAACAAAGGAAACACAGTCAAGAGAGCATTACCAGTTGCCAGGATGGCGGAGCGGTCTAAGGCTTTGCGTTCAGGTCGCAGTCTCCCCTGGAGGCGTGGGTTCGAATCCCGCCTCAGACAGAGCCCATTGAAAGTACCAAGCAAGAACAAAGCAAACACAGTCAAGAGAGCATTACCAGATGATAAGATGGCAGAGCGGTCTAAGGCGTTGCGTTCAGGTCGCAGTCTCCCCAGGAGGCGTGGGTTCAAATCCCACCTCAGACAGTGCCCATTGAAAGTACCAAGCAAGAACAAAGCAAACACAGTCAAGAGAGCATTACCAGTTGCCAGCATAGCGGAGCGGTCTAAGGCGTTGCGTCCAGGTCGCAGTCTCCACAGGAGGCGTGGGTTCGAATCCCACCTCAGACAGAGCCCATTGAAAGTACCAAGCAAGAACAAAGGAAACACAGTCAAGAAAGCATTACCAGTTGCCAGGATGGCGGAGCGGTCTAAGGCGTTGCGTTCAGGTCGCAGTCTCCCCAGGAGGCGTGGGTTCGAATCCCACCTCAGACAGAGCCCATTGAAAGTACCAAGCAAGAACAAAGCAAACACAGTCAAGAGAGCATTACCAGTTGCCAGGATGGCGGAGCGGTCTAAGGTGTTGCGTTCAGGTCGCAGTCTCCCCAGGAGGCGTGGGTTCGAATCCCACCTCAGACAGAGCCCATTGAAAGTACCAAGCAAGAACAAAGCAAACACAGTCAAGAGAGCATTACCAGTTGCCAGGATGGCGGAGCGGTCTAAGGTGTTGCGTTCTGGTCGCAGTCTCCCCAGGAGGCGTGGGTTCGAATCCCACCTCAGACAGAGCCCATTGAAAGTACCAAGCAAGAACAAAGCAAACACATTCAAGAGAGCATTACCAGTTGCCAGGATGGCAGAGCGGTCTAAGGCGCTGCGTTCAGGTCGCAGTCTCCCCAGGAGGCGTGGGTTCAAATCCCGCAGCAGACAGAGCTCATTGAAAGTACCAAGCAAGAAGAAAGCAAACACAGTCAAGAGAGCATTACCAGATGCCAGCATAGCGGAGCGGTCTAAGGCGTTGCGTTCAGGTCGCAGTCTGCACAGGAGGCGTGGGTTCGAATCCCACCTCAGACAGAGCCCATTGAAAGTACCAAGCAATAACCAAGGAAACACGGTCAAGAGAGCATTACCAGTTGCCAGGATGGCGGAGCGGTCTAAGGCGTTGCGTTCAGGTCACAGTCTCCCCAGGAGGCGTGGGTTCGAATCCCACCTCAGACAGAGCCCATTGAAAGTACCAAGCAAGAACAAAGGAAACACAGTTAAGAAAGCATTACCAGTTGCCAGGATGGCGGAGCGGTCTAAGGCGTTGCGTTCAGGTCGCAGTCTCCCCAGGAGGCGTGGGTTCGAATCCCACCTCAGACAGAGCCCATTGAAAGTACCAAGCAAGAACAAAGCAAACACGGTCAAGAGAGCATTACCAGTTGCCAGGATGGCGGAGCGGTCTAAGGCGTTGCGTTCAGGACGCAGTCTCCACAGGAGGCGTGGGTTCGAATCCCACCTCAGACAGAGCCCATTGAAAGTACCAAGCAATAACCAAGGAAACACGGTCAAGAGAGCATTACCAGTTGCCAGGATGGCGGAGCGGTCTAAGGCGTTGCGGTCAGGTCACAGTCTCCCCAGGAGGCGTGGGTTCGAATCCCACCTCAGACAGAGCCCATTGAAAGTACCAAGCAAGAACAAAGCAAACACAGTAAAGAGAGCATTACCAGGTGCCAGGATGGCGGAGCGGTCTAAGGCGTTGCGTTCAGGTCGCAGTTTCCCCAGGAGGCGTGGGTTCGAATCCCACCTCAGACAGAGCCCATTGAAAGTACCAAGCAAGAACAAAGCAAACACAGTCAAGAGAGCATTACCAGATGATAAGATGGCAGAGCGGTCTAAGGCGTTGCGTTCAGGTCGCAGTCTCCCCAGGAGGCGTGGGTTCAAATCCCACCTCAGACAGTGCCCATTGAAAGTACCAAGCAAGAACAAAGCAAACACAGTCAAGAGAGCATTACCAGTTGCAAGCATAGCGGAGCGGTCTAAGGCGTTGCGTTCAGGTCGCAGTCTCCACAGGAGGCGTGGGTTCGAATCCCACCTCAGACAGAGCCCATTGAAAGTACCAAGCAATAACCAAGGAAACACGGTCAAGAGAGCATTACCAGTTGCCAGGATGGCGGAGCGGTCTAAGGCGTTGCGTTCAGGTCACAGTCTCCCCAGGAGGCGTGGGTTCGAATCCCACCTCAGAC
Source organism: Idiotropiscis lumnitzeri (assembly GCF_059441095.1). NCBI lineage: Eukaryota > Metazoa > Chordata > Actinopteri > Syngnathiformes > Syngnathidae > Idiotropiscis > Idiotropiscis lumnitzeri. The sequence continues at coordinate 269,227 of NW_028283598.1, forward strand.
AGAGCCCATTGAAAGTACCAAGCAAGAACAAAGCAAACACAGTAAAGAGAGCATTACCAGGTGCCAGGATGGCGGAGCGGTCTAAGGCGTTGCGTTCAGGTCGCAGTCTCCCCAGGAGGCGTGGGTTCAAATCCCACCTCAGACAGTGACCATTGAAAGTACCAAGCAAGAACAAAGCAAACACAGTCAAGAGAGCATTACCAGTTGCCAGGATGGCGGAGCGGTCTAAGGTGTTGCGTTCAGGTCGCAGTCTCCCCAGGAGGCGTGGGTTCGAATCCCACCTCAGACAGAGCCCATTGAAAGTACCAAGCAAGAACAAAGCAAACACATTCAAGAGAGCATTACCAGTTGCCAGGATGGCAGAGCGGTCTAAGGCGCTGCGTTCAGGTCGCAGTCTCCCCAGGAGGCGTGGGTTCAAATCCCGCAACAGACAGAGCCCAATGAAAGTACCAAGCAAGAAGAAAGCAAAGACAGTCAAGAGAGCATTACCAGCTGCAAGGATGGCGGAGCGGTCGAAGGCGTTGCGTTCATTGTCGCAGTCTCCCCAGGAGGCGTGGGTTCGAATCCCACCTCAGACAGAGCCCATTGAAAGTACCAAGCAATGACAAAGGAAACACGGTCAAGAGAGCATTACCAGTTGCCAGGATGGCAGAGCGGTCTAAGGCGTTGCGTTCAGGTCGCAGTCTCCCCAGGAGGCATGGGTTCAAATCCCACCTCAGACAGTGCCCATTGAAAGTACCAAGCAAGAACAAAGCAAACACAGTCAAGAGAGCATTACCAGTTGCCAGCATAGCGGAGCGGTCTAAGGCGTTGCGTCCAGGTCGCAGTCTCCACAGGAGGCGTGGGTTCGAATCCCACCTCAGACAGAGCCCATTGAAAGTACCAAGCAATAACCAAGGAAACACGGTCAAGAGAGCATTACCAGTTGCCAGGATGGCGGAGCGGTCTAAGGCGTTGCGTTCAGGTCACAGTCTCCCCAGGAGGCGTGGGTTCGAATCCCACCTCAGACAGAGCCCATTGAAAGTACCAAGCAAGAACAAAGCAAACACAGTAAAGAGAGCATTACCAGGTGCCAGGATGGTGGAGCGGTCTAAGGCGTTGCGTTCAGGTTGCAGTCTCCCCAGGAGGCGTGGGTTCGAATCCCACCTCAGACAGAGCCCATTGAAAGTACCAAGCAAGAACAAAGGAAACACAGTCAAGAAAGCATTACCAGTTGCCAGGATGGCGGAGCGGTCTAAGGCGTTGCGTTCAGGTCGCAGTCTCCCCGGGAGGCGTGGGTTCGAATCCCACCTCAGACAGAGCCCATTGAAAGTACCAAGCAAGAACAAAGCAAACACGGTCAAAAGAGCATTACCAGTTGCCAGGATGGCGGAGCGGTCTAAGGCGTTGCGTTCAGGACGCAGTCTCCACAGGAGGCGTGGGTTCGAATCCCACCTCAGACAGAGCCCATTGAAAGTACCAAGCAATAACCAAGGAAACACGGTCAAGAGAGCATTACCAGTTGCCAGGATGGCGGAGCGGTCTAAGGCGTTGCGGTCAGGTCACAGTTTCCCCAGGAGGCGTGGGTTCGAATCCCACCTCAGACAGAGCCCATTGAAAGTACCAAGCAAGAACAAAGCAAACACAGTAAAGAGAGCATTACCAGGTGCCAGGATGGCGGAGCGGTCTAAGGCGTTGCGTTCAGGTCGCAGTCTCCCCAGGAGGCGTGGGTTCGAATCCCACCTCAGACAGAGCCCATTGAAAGTACCAAGCAATAACCAAGCAAACACAGTAAAGAGAGCATTACCAGGTGCCAGGATGGCGGAGCGGTCTAAGGCGTTGCGTTCAGGTCGCAGTTTCCCCAGGAGGCGTGGGTTCGAATCCCACCTCAGACAGAGCCCATTGAAAGTACCAAGCAAGAACAAAGCAAACACAGTCAAGAGAGCATTACCAGATGATAAGATGGCAGAGCGGTCTAAGGCGTTGCGTTCAGGTCGCAGTCTCCCCAGGAGGCGTGGGTTCAAATCCCACCTCAGACAGTGCCCATTGAAAGTACCAAGCAAGAACAAAGCAAACACAGTCAAGAGAGCATTACCAGTTGCAAGCATAGCGGAGCGGTCTAAGGCGTTGCGTTCAGGTCGCAGTCTCCACAGGAGGCGTGGGTTCGAATCCCACCTCAGACAGAGCCCATTGAAAGTACCAAGCAATAACCAAGGAAACACGGTCAAGAGAGCATTACCAGTTGCCAGGATGGCGGAGCGGTCTAAGGCGTTGCGTTCAGGTCACAGTCTCCCCAGGAGGCGTGGGTTCGAATCCCACCTCAGACAGAGCCCATTGAAAGTACCAAGCAAGAACAAAGCAAACACAGTAAAGAGAGCATTACCAGGTGCCAGGATGGCGGAGCGGTCTAAGGCGTTGCGTTCAGGTCGCAGTCTCCCCAGGAGGCGTGGGTTCAAATCCCACCTCAGACAGTGACCATTGAAAGTACCAAGCAAGAACAAAGCAAACACAGTCAAGAGAGCATTACCAGTTGCCAGGATGGCGGAGCGGTCTAAGGTGTTGCGTTCAGGTCGCAGTCTCCCCAGGAGGCGTGGGTTCGAATCCCACCTCAGACAGAGCCCATTGAAAGTACCAAGCAAGAACAAAGCAAACACATTCAAGAGAGCATTACCAGTTGCCAGGATGGCAGAGCGGTCTAAGGCGCTGCGTTCAGGTCGCAGTCTCCCCAGGAGGCGTGGGTTCAAATCCCGCAGCAGACAGAGCCCAATGAAAGTACCAAGCAAGAAGAAAGCAAAGACAGTCAAGAGAGCATTACCAGCTGCAAGGATGGCGGAGCGGTCGAAGGCGTTGCGTTCATTGTCGCAGTCTCCCCAGGAGGCGTGGGTTCGAATCCCACCTCAGACAGAGCCCATTGAAAGTACCAAGCAATGACAAAGGAAACACGGTCAAGAGAGCATTACCAGTTGCCAGGATGGCGGGGCGGTCTAAGGCGTTGCGTTCAGGTGACAGTACCCCAGGAGGCGTGGGTTCGAATCCCACCTCAGACAGAGCCCATTGAAAGTACCAAGCAAGAACAAAGCAAACACAGTAAAGAGAGCATTACCAGGTGCCAGGATGGCGGAGCGGTTTAAGGCGTTGCGTTCAGGTCGCAGTCTCCCCAGGAGGCGTGGGTTCGAATCCCACCTCAGACAGAGCCCATTGAAAGTACCAAGCAAGAACAAAGGAAACACAGTCAAGAGAGCATTACCAGTTGCCAGGATGGCGGAGCGGTCTAAGGCTTTGCGTTCAGGTCGCAGTCTCCCCTGGAGGCGTGGGTTCGAATCCCGCCTCAGACAGAGCCCATTGAAAGTACCAAGCAAGAACAAAGCAAACACAGTCAAGAGAGCATTACCAGATGATAAGATGGCAGAGCGGTCTAAGGCGTTGCGTTCAGGTCGCAGTCTCCCCAGGAGGCGTGGGTTCAAATCCCACCTCAGACAGTGCCCATTGAAAGTACCAAGCAAGAACAAAGCAAACACAGTCAAGAGAGCATTACCAGTTGCCAGCATAGCGGAGCGGTCTAAGGCGTTGCGTCCAGGTCGCAGTCTCCACAGGAGGCGTGGGTTCGAATCCCACCTCAGACAGAGCCCATTGAAAGTACCAAGCAAGAACAAAGGAAACACAGTCAAGAAAGCATTACCAGTTGCCAGGATGGCGGAGCAGTCTAAGGCGTTGCGTTCAGGTCGCAGTCTCCCCAGGAGGCGTGGGTTCGAATCCCACCTCAGACAGAGCCCATTGAAAGTACCAAGCAAGAACAAAGCAAACACGGTCAAGAGAGCATTACCAGTTGCCAGGATGGCGGAGCGGTCTAAGGCGTTGCGTTCAGGTCACAGTCTCCCCAGGAGGCGTGGGTTCGAATCCCACCTCAGACAGAGCCCATTGAAAGTACCAAGCAAGAACAAAGCAAACACAGTAAAGAGAGCATTACCAGGTGCCAGGATGGTGGAGCGGTCTAAGGCGTTGCGTTCAGGTTGCAGTCTCCCCAGGAGGCGTGGGTTCGAATCCCACCTCAGACAGAGCCCATTGAAAGTACCAAGCAAGAACAAAGGAAACACAGTCAAGAAAGCATTACCAGTTGCCAGGATGGCGGAGCGGTCTAAGGCGTTGCGTTCAGGTCGCAGTCTCCCCGGGAGGCGTGGGTTCGAATCCCACCTCAGACAGAGCCCATTGAAAGTACCAAGCAAGAACAAAGCAAACACGGTCAAAAGAGCATTACCAGTTGCCAGGATGGCGGAGCGGTCTAAGGCGTTGCGTTCAGGACGCAGTCTCCACAGGAGGCGTGGGTTCGAATCCCACCTCAGACAGAGCCCATTGAAAGTACCAAGCAATAACCAAGGAAACACGGTCAAGAGAGCATTACCAGTTGCCAGGATGGCGGAGCGGTCTAAGGCGTTGCGGTCAGGTCACAGTTTCCCCAGGAGGCGTGGGTTCGAATCCCACCTCAGACAGAGCCCATTGAAAGTACCAAGCAAGAACAAAGCAAACACAGTAAAGAGAGCATTACCAGGTGCCAGGATGGCGGAGCGGTCTAAGGCGTTGCGTTCAGGTCGCAGTCTCCCCAGGAGGCGTGGGTTCGAATCCCACCTCAGACAGAGCCCATTGAAAGTACCAAGCAATAACCAAGCAAACACAGTAAAGAGAGCATTACCAGGTGCCAGGATGGCGGAGCGGTCTAAGGCGTTGCGTTCAGGTCGCAGTTTCCCCAGGAGGCGTGGGTTCGAATCCCACCTCAGACAGAGCCCATTGAAAGTACCAAGCAAGAACAAAGCAAACACAGTCAAGAGAGCATTACCAGATGATAAGATGGCAGAGCGGTCTAAGGCGTTGCGTTCAGGTCGCAGTCTCCCCAGGAGGCGTGGGTTCAAATCCCACCTCAGACAGTGCCCATTGAAAGTACCAAGCAAGAACAAAGCAAACACAGTCAAGAGAGCATTACCAGTTGCAAGCATAGCGGAGCGGTCTAAGGCGTTGCGTTCAGGTCGCAGTCTCCACAGGAGGCGTGGGTTCGAATCCCACCTCAGACAGAGCCCATTGAAAGTACCAAGCAATAACCAAGGAAACACGGTCAAGAGAGCATTACCAGTTGCCAGGATGGCGGAGCGGTCTAAGGCGTTGCGTTCAGGTCACAGTCTCCCCAGGAGGCGTGGGTTCGAATCCCACCTCAGACAGAGCCCATTGAAAGTACCAAGCAAGAACAAAGCAAACACAGTAAAGAGAGCATTACCAGGTGCCAGGATGGCGGAGCGGTCTAAGGCGTTGCGTTCAGGTCGCAGTCTCCCCAGGAGGCGTGGGTTCAAATCCCACCTCAGACAGTGACCATTGAAAGTACCAAGCAAGAACAAAGCAAACACAGTCAAGAGAGCATTACCAGTTGCCAGGATGGCGGAGCGGTCTAAGGTGTTGCGTTCAGGTCGCAGTCTCCCCAGGAGGCGTGGGTTCGAATCCCACCTCAGACAGAGCCCATTGAAAGTACCAAGCAAGAACAAAGCAAACACATTCAAGAGAGCATTACCAGTTGCCAGGATGGCAGAGCGGTCTAAGGCGCTGCGTTCAGGTCGCAGTCTCCCCAGGAGGCGTGGGTTCAAATCCCGCAGCAGACAGAGCCCAATGAAAGTACCAAGCAAGAAGAAAGCAAAGACAGTCAAGAGAGCATTACCAGCTGCAAGGATGGCGGAGCGGTCGAAGGCGTTGCGTTCATTGTCGCAGTCTCCCCAGGAGGCGTGGGTTCGAATCCCACCTCAGACAGAGCCCATTGAAAGTACCAAGCAATGACAAAGGAAACACGGTCAAGAGAGCATTACCAGTTGCCAGGATGGCGGGGCGGTCTAAGGCGTTGCGTTCAGGTGACAGTACCCCAGGAGGCGTGGGTTCGAATCCCACCTCAGACAGAGCCCATTGAAAGTACCAAGCAAGAACAAAGCAAACACAGTAAAGAGAGCATTACCAGGTGCCAGGATGGCGGAGCGGTTTAAGGCGTTGCGTTCAGGTCGCAGTCTCCCCAGGAGGCGTGGGTTCGAATCCCACCTCAGACAGAGCCCATTGAAAGTACCAAGCAAGAACAAAGGAAACACAGTCAAGAGAGCATTACCAGTTGCCAGGATGGCGGAGCGGTCTAAGGCTTTGCGTTCAGGTCGCAGTCTCCCCTGGAGGCGTGGGTTCGAATCCCGCCTCAGACAGAGCCCATTGAAAGTACCAAGCAAGAACAAAGCAAACACAGTCAAGAGAGCATTACCAGATGATAAGATGGCAGAGCGGTCTAAGGCGTTGCGTTCAGGTCGCAGTCTCCCCAGGAGGCGTGGGTTCAAATCCCACCTCAGACAGTGCCCATTGAAAGTACCAAGCAAGAACAAAGCAAACACAGTCAAGAGAGCATTACCAGTTGCCAGCATAGCGGAGCGGTCTAAGGCGTTGCGTCCAGGTCGCAGTCTCCACAGGAGGCGTGGGTTCGAATCCCACCTCAGACAGAGCCCATTGAAAGTACCAAGCAAGAACAAAGGAAACACAGTCAAGAAAGCATTACCAGTTGCCAGGATGGCGGAGCAGTCTAAGGCGTTGCGTTCAGGTCGCAGTCTCCCCAGGAGGCGTGGGTTCGAATCCCACCTCAGACAGAGCCCATTGAAAGTACCAAGCAAGAACAAAGCAAACACGGTCAAGAGAGCATTACCAGTTGCCAGGATGGCGGAGCGGTCTAAGGCGTTGCGTTCAGGACGCAGTCTCCACAGGAGGCGTGGGTTCGAATCCCACCTCAGACAGAGCCCATTGAAAGTACCAAGCAATAACCAAGGAAACACGGTCAAGAGAGCATTACCAGTTGCCAGGATGGCGGAGCGGTCTAAGGCGTTGCGGTCAGGTCACAGTCTCCCCAGGAGGCGTGGGTTCGAATCCCACCTCAGACAGAGCCCATTGAAAGTACCAAGCAAGAACAAAGCAAACACAGTAAAGAGAGCATTACCAGGTGCCAGGATGGCGGAGCGGTCTAAGGCGTTGCGTTCAGGTCGCAGTCTCCCCAGGAGGCGTGGGTTCGAATCCCACCTCAGACAGAGCCCATTGAAAGTACCAAGCAAGAACAAAGCAAACACAGTCAAGAGAGCATTACCAGATGATAAGATGGCAGAGCGGTCTAAGGCGTTGCGTTCAGGTCGCAGTCTCCCCAGGAGGCATGGGTTCAAATCCCACCTCAGACAGTGCCCATTGAAAGTACCAAGCAAGAACAAAGCAAACACAGTCAAGAAAGCATTACCAGTTGCCAGGATGGCGGAGAGGTCTAAGGCGTTGCGTTCAGGTCGCAGTCTCCCCAGGAGGCGTGGGTTCGAATCCCACCTCAGACAGAGCCCATTGAAAGTACCAAGCAAGAACAAAGGAAACACAGTCAAGAAAGCATTACCAGTTGCCAGGATGGCGGAGCGGTCTAAGGTGTTGCGTTCAGGTCGCAGTCTCCCCAGGAGGCGTGGGTTCGAATCCCACCTCAGACAGAGCCCATTGAAAGTACCAAGCAAGAACAAAGGAAACACAGTCAAGAGAGCATTACCAGTTGCCAGGATGGCGGAGCGGTCTAAGGCGTTGCGGTCAGGTCACAGTCTCCCCAGGAGGCGTGGGTTCGAATCCCACCTCAGACAGAGCCCATTGAAAGTACCAAGCAAGAACAAAGCAAACACAGTAAAGAGAGCATTACCAGGTGCCAGGATGGCGGAGCGGTCTAAGGCGTTGCGTTCAGGTCGCAGTCTCCCCAGGAGGCGTGGGTTCGAATCCCACCTCAGACAGAGCCCATTGAAAGTACCAAGCAAGAACAAAGCAAACACAGTCAAGAGAGCATTACCAGATGATAAGATGGCAGAGCGGTCTAAGGCGTTGCGTTCAGGTCGCAGTCTCCCCAGGAGGCGTGGGTTCAAATCCCACCTCAGACAGTGCCCATTGAAAGTACCAAGCAAGAACAAAGCAAACACAGTCAAGAGAGCATTACCAGTTGCAAGCATAGCGGAGCGGTCTAAGGCGTTGCGTTCAGGTCGCAGTCTCCACAGGAGGCGTGGGTTCGAATCCCACCTCAGACAGAGCCCATTGAAAGTACCAAGCAATAACCAAGGAAACACGGTCAAGAGAGCATTACCAGTTGCCAGGATGGCGGAGCGGTCTAAGGCGTTGCGTTCAGGTCACAGTCTCCCCAGGAGGCGTGGGTTCGAATCCCACCTCAGACAGAGCCCATTGAAAGTACCAAGCAAGAACAAAGCAAACACAGTAAAGAGAGCATTACCAGGTGCCAGGATGGCGGAGCGGTCTAAGGCGTTGCGTTCAGGTCGCAGTCTCCCCAGGAGGCGTGGGTTCAAATCCCACCTCAGACAGTGACCATTGAAAGTACCAAGCAAGAACAAAGCAAACACAGTCAAGAGAGCATTACCAGTTGCCAGGATGGCGGAGCGGTCTAAGGTGTTGCGTTCAGGTCGCAGTCTCCCCAGGAGGCGTGGGTTCGAATCCCACCTCAGACAGAGCCCATTGAAAGTACCAAGCAAGAACAAAGCAAACACATTCAAGAGAGCATTACCAGTTGCCAGGATGGCAGAGCGGTCTAAGGCGCTGCGTTCAGGTCGCAGTCTCCCCAGGAGGCGTGGGTTCAAATCCCGCAGCAGACAGAGCCCAATGAAAGTACCAAGCAAGAAGAAAGCAAAGACAGTCAAGAGAGCATTACCAGCTGCAAGGATGGCGGAGCGGTCGAAGGCGTTGCGTTCATTGTCGCAGTCTCCCCAGGAGGCGTGGGTTCGAATCCCACCTCAGACAGAGCCCATTGAAAGTACCAAGCAATGACAAAGGAAACACGGTCAAGAGAGCATTACCAGTTGCCAGGATGGCGGAGCGGTCTAAGGCGTTGCGTTCAGGTGACAGTACCCCAGGAGGCGTGGGTTCGAATCCCACCTCAGACAGAGCCCATTGAAAGTACCAAGCAAGAACAAAGCAAACACAGTAAAGAGAGCATTACCAGGTGCCAGGATGGCGGAGCGGTTTAAGGCGTTGCGTTCAGGTCGCAGTCTCCCCAGGAGGCGTGGGTTCGAATCCCACCTCAGACAGAGCCCATTGAAAGTACCAAGCAAGAACAAAGGAAACACAGTCAAGAGAGCATTACCAGTTGCCAGGATGGCGGAGCGGTCTAAGGCTTTGCGTTCAGGTCGCAGTCTCCCCTGGAGGCGTGGGTTCGAATCCCGCCTCAGACAGAGCCCATTGAAAGTACCAAGCAAGAACAAAGCAAACACAGTCAAGAGAGCATTACCAGATGATAAGATGGCAGAGCGGTCTAAGGCGTTGCGTTCAGGTCGCAGTCTCCCCAGGAGGCGTGGGTTCAAATCCCACCTCAGACAGTGCCCATTGAAAGTACCAAGCAAGAACAAAGCAAACACAGTCAAGAGAGCATTACCAGTTGCCAGCATAGCGGAGCGGTCTAAGGCGTTGCGTCCAGGTCGCAGTCTCCACAGGAGGCGTGGGTTCGAATCCCACCTCAGACAGAGCCCATTGAAAGTACCAAGCAAGAACAAAGGAAACACAGTCAAGAAAGCATTACCAGTTGCCAGGATGGCGGAGCGGTCTAAGGCGTTGCGTTCAGGTCGCAGTCTCCCCAGGAGGCGTGGGTTCGAATCCCACCTCAGACAGAGCCCATTGAAAGTACCAAGCAAGAACAAAGGAAACACAGTCAAGAAAGCATTACCAGTTGCCAGGATGGCGGAGCGGTCTAAGGCGTTGCGTTCAGGTCGCAGTCTCCCCAGGAGGCGTGGGTTCGAATCCCACCTCAGACAGAGCCCATTGAAAGTACCAAGCAAGAACAAAGCAAACACGGTCAAGAGAGCATTACCAGTTGCCAGGATGGCGGAGCGGTCTAAGGCGTTGCGTTCAGGTCGCAGTCTCCCCAGGAGGCGTGGGTTCGAATCCCACCTCAGACAGAGCCCATTGAAAGTACCAAGCAAGAACAAAGGAAACACAGTCAAGAAAGCATTACCAGTTGCCAGGATGGCGGAGCGGTCTAAGGTGTTGCGTTCAGGTCGCAGTCTCCCCAGGAGGCGTGGGTTCGAATCCCACCTCAGACAGAGCCCATTGAAAGTACCAAGCAAGAACAAAGGAAACACAGTCAAGAGAGCATTACCAGTTGCCAGGATGGCGGAGCGGTCTAAGGCTTTGCGTTCAGGTCGCAGTCTCCCCTGGAGGCGTGGGTTCGAATCCCGCCTCAGACAGAGCCCATTGAAAGTACCAAGCAAGAACAAAGCAAACACAGTCAAGAGAGCATTACCAGATGATAAGATGGCAGAGCGGTCTAAGGCGTTGCGTTCAGGTCGCAGTCTCCCCAGGAGGCGTGGGTTCAAATCCCACCTCAGACAGTGCCCATTGAAAGTACCAAGCAAGAACAAAGCAAACACAGTCAAGAGAGCATTACCAGATGCCAGCATAGCGGAGCGGTCTAAGGCGTTGCGTTCAGGTCGCAGTCTGCACAGGAGGCGTGGGTTCGAATCCCACCTCAGACAGAGCCCATTGAAAGTACCAAGCAATAACCAAGGAAACACGGTCAAGAGAGCATTACCAGTTGCCAGGATGGCGGAGCGGTCTAAGGCGTTGCGTTCAGGTCACAGTCTCCCCAGGAGGCGTGGGTTCGAATCCCACCTCAGACAGAGCCCATTGAAAGTACCAAGCAAGAACAAAGGAAACACAGTCAAGAAAGCATTACCAGTTGCCAGGATGGCGGAGCGGTCTAAGGCGTTGCGTTCAGGTCGCAGTCTCCCCAGGAGGCGTGGGTTCGAATCCCACCTCAGACAGAGCCCATTGAAAGTACCAAGCAAGAACAAAGCAAACACGGTCAAGAGAGCATTACCAGTTGCCAGGATGGCGGAGCGGTCTAAGGCGTTGCGTTCAGGACGCAGTCTCCACAGGAGGCGTGGGTTCGAATCCCACCTCAGACAGAGCCCATTGAAAGTACCAAGCAATAACCAAGGAAACACGGTCAAGAGAGCATTACCAGTTGCCAGGATGGCGGAGCGGTCTAAGGCGTTGCGGTCAGGTCACAGTCTCCCCAGGAGGCGTGGGTTCGAATCCCACCTCAGACAGAGCCCATTGAAAGTACCAAGCAAGAACAAAGCAAACACAGTAAAGAGAGCATTACCAGGTGCCAGGATGGCGGAGCGGTCTAAGGCGTTGCGTTCAGGTCGCAGTCTCCCCAGGAGGCGTGGGTTCGAATCCCACCTCAGACAGAGCCCATTGAAAGTACCAAGCAAGAACAAAGCAAACACAGTCAAGAGAGCATTACCAGATGATAAGATGGCAGAGCGGTCTAAGGCGTTGCGTTCAGGTCTCAGTCTCCCCAGGAGGCGTGGGTTCAAATCCCACCTCAGACAGTGCCCATTGAAAGTACCAAGCAAGAACAAAGCAAACACAGTCAAGAGAGCATTACCAGTTGCAAGCATAGCGGAGCGGTCTAAGGCGTTGCGTTCAGGTCGCAGTCTCCACAGGAGGCGTGGGTTCGAATCCCACCTCAGACAGAGCCCATTGAAAGTACCAAGCAATAACCAAGGAAACACGGTCAAGAGAGCATTACCAGTTGCCAGGATGGCGGAGCGGTCTAAGGCGTTGCGTTCAGGTCACAGTCTCCCCAGGAGGCGTGGGTTCGAATCCCACCTCAGACAGAGCCCATTGAAAGTACCAAGCAAGAACAAAGCAAACACAGTAAAGAGAGCATTACCAGGTGCCAGGATGGCGGAGCGGTCTAAGGCGTTGCGTTCAGGTCGTAGTCTCCCCAGGAGGCGTGGGTTCAAATCCCACCTCAGACAGTGACCATTGAAAGTACCAAGCAAGAACAAAGCAAACACAGTCAAGAGAGCATTACCAGTTGCCAGGATGGCGGAGCGGTCTAAGGTGTTGCGTTCAGGTCGCAGTCTCCCCAGGAGGCGTGGGTTCGAATCCCACCTCAGACAGAGCCCATTGAAAGTACCAAGCTAGAACAAAGCAAACACATTCAAGAGAGCATTACCAGTTGCCAGGATGGCAGAGCGGTCTAAGGCGCTGCGTTCAGGTCGCAGTCTCCCCAGGAGGCGTGGGTTCAAATCCCGCAGCAGACAGAGCCCAATGAAAGTACCAAGCAAGAAGAAAGCAAAGACAGTCAAGAGAGCATTACCAGCTGCAAGGATGGCGGAGCGGTCGAAGGCGTTGCGTTCATTGTCGCAGTCTCCCCAGGAGGCGTGGGTTCGAATCCCACCTCAGACAGAGCCCATTGAAAGTACCAAGCAATGACAAAGGAAACACGGTCAAGAGAGCATTACCAGTTGCCAGGATGGCGGAGCGGTCTAAGGCGTTGCGTTCAGGTGACAGTACCCCAGGAGGCGTGGGTTCGAATCCCACCTCAGACAGAGCCCATTGAAAGTACCAAGCAAGAACAAAGCAAACACAGTAAAGAGAGCATTACCAGGTGCCAGGATGGCGGAGCGGTCTAAGGCGTTGCGTTCAGGTCGCAGTCTCCCCAGGAGGCGTGGGTTCGAATCCCACCTCAGACAGAGCCCATTGAAAGTACCAAGCAAGAACAAAGGAAACACAGTCAAGAGAGCATTACCAGTTGCCAGGATGGCGGAGCGGTCTAAGGCTTTGCGTTCAGGTCGCAGTCTCCCCTGGAGGCGTGGGTTCGAATCCCGCCTCAGACAGAGCCCATTGAAAGTACCAAGCAAGAACAAAGCAAACACAGTCAAGAGAGCATTACCAGATGATAAGATGGCAGAGCGGTCTAAGGCGTTGCGTTCAGGTCGCAGTCTCCCCAGGAGGCGTGGGTTCAAATCCCACCTCAGACAGTGCCCATTGAAAGTACCAAGCAAGAACAAAGCAAACACAGTCAAGAGAGCATTACCAGTTGCCAGCATAGTGGAGCGGTCTAAGGCGTTGCGTCCAGGTCGCAGTCTCCACAGGAGGCGTGGGTTCGAATCCCACCTCAGACAGAGCCCATTGAAAGTACCAAGCAAGAACAAAGGAAACACAGTCAAGAAAGCATTACCAGTTGCCAGGATGGCGGAGCGGTCTAAGGCGTTGCGTTCAGGTCGCAGTCTCCCCAGGAGGCGTGGGTTCGAATCCCACCTCAGACAGAGCCCATTGAAAGTACCAAGCAAGAACAAAGGAAACACAGTCAAGAAAGCATTACCAGTTGCCAGGATGGCGGAGCGGTCTAAGGCGTTGCGTTCAGGTCGCAGTCTCCCCAGGAGGCGTGGGTTCGAATCCCACCTCAGACAGAGCCCATTGAAAGTACCAAGCAAGAACAAAGCAAACACGGTCAAGAGAGCATTACCAGTTGCCAGGATGGCGGAGCGGTCTAAGGCGTTGCGTTCAGGACGCAGTCTCCACAGGAGGCGTGGGTTCGAATCCCACCTCAGACAGAGCCCATTGAAAGTACCAAGCAATAACCAAGGAAACACGGTCAAGAGAGCATTACCAGTTGCCAGGATGGCGGAGCGGTCTAAGGCGTTGCGGTCAGGTCACAGTCTCCCCAGGAGGCGTGGGTTCGAATCCCACCTCAGACAGAGCCCATTGAAAGTACCAAGCAAGAACAAAGCAAACACAGTAAAGAGAGCATTACCAGGTGCCAGGATGGCGGAGCGGTCTAAGGCGTTGCGTTCAGGTCGCAGTCTCCCCAGGAGGCGTGGGTTCGAATCCCACCTCAGACAGAGCCCATTGAAAGTACCAAGCAAGAACAAAGCAAACACAGTCAAGAGAGCATTACCAGATGATAAGATGGCAGAGCGGTCTAAGGCGTTGCGTTCAGGTCGCAGTCTCCCCAGGAGGCGTGGGTTCAAATCCCACCTCAGACAGTGCCCATTGAAAGTACCAAGCAAGAACAAAGCAAACACAGTCAAGAAAGCATTACCAGTTGCCAGGATGGCGGAGCGGTCTAAGGCGTTGCGTTCAGGTCGCAGTCTCCCCAGGAGGCGTGGGTTCGAATCCCACCTCAGACAGAGCCCATTGAAAGTACCAAGCAAGAACAAAGGAAACACAGTCAAGAAAGCATTACCAGTTGCCAGGATGGCGGAGCGGTCTAAGGTGTTGCGTTCAGGTCGCAGTCTCCCCAGGAGGCGTGGGTTCGAATCCCACCTCAGACAGAGCCCATTGAAAGTACCAAGCAAGAACAAAGCAAACACATTCAAGAAAGCATTACCAGTTGCCAGGATGGCAGACCGGTCTCAGGCGCTGCGTTCAGGTCGCAGTCTCCCCAGGAGGCGTGGGTTCAAATCCCGCAGCAGACAGAGCCCAATGAAAGTACCAAGCAAGAAGAAAGCAAAGACAGTCAAGAGAGCATTACCAGCTGCAAGGATGGCGGAGCGGTCGAAGGCGTTGCGTTCATTGTCGCAGTCTCCCCAGGAGGCGTGGGTTCGAATCCCACCTCAGACAGAGCTCATTGAAAGTACCAAGCAATGACAAAGGAAACACGGTCAAGAGAGCATTACCAGTTGCCAGGATGGCGGAGCGGTCTAAGGCGTTGCGTTCAGGTGACAGTACCCCAGGAGGCGTGGGTTCGAATCCCACCTCAGACAGAGCCCATTGAAAGTACCAAGCAAGAACAAAGCAAACACAGTAAAGAGAGCATTACCAGGTGCCAGGATGGCGGAGCGGTCTAAGGCGTTGCGTTCAGGTCGCAGTCTCCCCAGGAGGCGTGGGTTCGAATCCCACCTCAGACAGAGCCCATTGAAAGTACCAAGCAAGAACAAAGGAAACACAGTCAAGAGAGCATTACCAGTTGCCAGGATGGCGGAGCGGTCTAAGGCTTTGCGTTCAGGTCGCAGTCTCCCCTGGAGGCGTGGGTTCGAATCCCGCCTCAGACAGAGCCCATTGAAAGTACCAAGCAAGAACAAAGCAAACACAGTCAAGAGAGCATTACCAGATGATAAGATGGCAGAGCGGTCTAAGGCGTTGCGTTCAGGTCGCAGTCTCCCCAGGAGGCGTGGGTTCAAATCCCACCTCAGACAGTGCCCATTGAAAGTACCAAGCAAGAACAAAGCAAACACAGTCAAGAGAGCATTACCAGTTGCCAGCATAGCGGAGCGGTCTAAGGCGTTGCGTCCAGGTCGCAGTCTCCACAGGAGGCGTGGGTTCGAATCCCACCTCAGACAGAGCCCATTGAAAGTACCAAGCAAGAACAAAGGAAACACAGTCAAGAAAGCATTACCAGTTGCCAGGATGGCGGAGCGGTCTAAGGCGTTGCGTTCAGGTCGCAGTCTCCCCAGGAGGCGTGGGTTCGAATCCCACCTCAGACAGAGCCCATTGAAAGTACCAAGCAAGAACAAAGCAAACACAGTCAAGAGAGCATTACCAGTTGCCAGGATGGCGGAGCGGTCTAAGGTGTTGCGTTCAGGTCGCAGTCTCCCCAGGAGGCGTGGGTTCGAATCCCACCTCAGACAGAGCCCATTGAAAGTACCAAGCAAGAACAAAGCAAACACAGTCAAGAGAGCATTACCAGTTGCCAGGATGGCGGAGCAGTCTAAGGTGTTGCGTTCAGGTCGCAGTCTCCCCAGGAGGCGTGGGTTCGAATCCCACCTCAGACAGAGCCCATTGAAAGTACCAAGCAAGAACAAAGCAAACACATTCAAGAGAGCATTACCAGTTGCCAGGATGGCAGAGCGGTCTAAGGCGCTGCGTTCAGGTCGCAGTCTCCCCAGGAGGCGTGGGTTCAAATCCCGCAGCAGACAGAGCTCATTGAAAGTACCAAGCAAGAAGAAAGCAAACACAGTCAAGAGAGCATTACCAGATGCCAGCATAGCGGAGCGGTCTAAGGCGTTGCGTTCAGGTCGCAGTCTCCCCAGGAGGCGTGGGTTCGAATCCCACCTCAGACAGAGCCCATTGAAAGTACCAAGCAAGAACAAAGGAAACACAGTCAAGAAAGCATTACCAGTTGCCAGGATGGCGGAGCGGTCTAAGGCGTTGCGTTCAGGTCGCAGTCTCCCCAGGAGGCGTGGGTTTGAATCCCACCTCAGACAGAGCCCATTGAAAGTACCAAGCAAGAACAAAGCAAACACAGTCAAGAGAGCATTACCAGAAGATAAGATGGCAGAGCGGTCTAAGGCGTTGCGTTCAGGTCGCAGTCTCCCCAGGAGGCGTGGGTTCAAATCCCACCTCAGACAGTGACCATTGAAAGTACCAAGCAAGAACAAAGCAAACACAGTCAAGAGAGCATTACCAGATGCCAGCATAGCGGAGCGGTCTAAGGCGTTGCGTTCAGGTCGCAGTGTCCCCAGGAGGCGTGGGTTCGAATCCCACCTCAGACAGTGCCCATTGAAAGTACCAAGCAAGAACAAAGCAAACACAGTCAAGAGAGCATTACCAGTTGCCAGGATGGCGGAGCGGTCTAAGGTGTTGTGTTCAGGTCGCAGTCTCCCCAGGAGGCGTGGGTTCGAATCCCACCTCAGACAGAGCCCATTGAAAGTACCAAGCAAGAACAAAACAAACACATTCAAGAGAGCATTACCAGTTGCCAGGATGGCAGAGCGGTCTAAGGCGCTGCGTTCAGGTCGCAGTCTCCCCAGGAGGCGTGGGTTCAAATCCCGCAGCAGACAGAGCCCAATGAAAGTACCAAGCAAGAAGAAAGCAAAGACAGTCAAGAGAGCATTACCAGCTGCAAGGATGGCGGAGCGGTCGAAGGCGTTGCGTTCATTGTCGCAGTCTCCCCAGGAGGCGTGGGTTCGAATCCCACCTCAGACAGAGCCCATTGAAAGTACCAAGCAATGACAAAGGAAACACAGTCAAGAGAGCATTACCAGTTGCCAGGATGGCTGAGCGGTCTAAGGCGTTGCGTTCAGGTGACAGTACCCCAGGAGGCGTGGGTTCGAATCCCACCTCAGACAGAGCCCATTGAAAGTACCAAGCAAGAACAAAGCAAACACAGTAAAGAGAGCATTACCAGGTGCCAGGATGGCGGAGCGGTCTAAGGCGTTGCGTTCAGGTCGCAGTCTCCCCAGGAGGCGTGGGTTCGAATCCCACCTCAGACAGAGCCCATTGAAAGTACCAAGCAAGAACAAAGGAAACACAGTCAAGAGAGCATTACCAGTTGCCAGTATGGCGGAGCGGTCTAAGGCTTTGCGTTCAGGTCGCAGTCTCCCCTGGAGGCGTGGGTTGGAATCCCGCCTCAGACAGAGCCCATTGAAAGTACCAAGCAAGAACAAAGCAAACACAGTCAAGAGAGCATTACCAGATGATAAGATGGCAGAGCGGTCTAAGGCGTTGCGTTCAGGTCGCAGTCTCCCCAGGAGGCGTGGGTTCAAATCCCACCTCAGACAGTGCCCATTGAAAGTACCAAGCAAGAACAAAGCAAACACAGTCAAGAGAGCATTACCAGTTGCCAGCATAGCGGAGCGGTCTAAGGCGTTGCGTCCAGGTCGCAGTCTCCACAGGAGGCGTGGGTTCGAATCCCACCTCAGACAGAGCCCATTGAAAGTACCAAGCAAGAACAAAGGAAACACAGTCAAGAAAGCATTACCAGTTGCCAGGATGGCGGAGCGGTCTAAGGCGTTGCGTTCAGGTCGCAGTCTCCCCAGGAGGCGTGGGTTCGAATCCCACCTCAGACAGAGCCCATTGAAAGTACCAAGCAAGAACAAAGCAAACACAGTCAAGAGAGCATTACCAGATGCCAGCATAGCGGAGCGGTCTAAGGCGTTGCGTTCAGGTCGCAGTGTCCCCAGGAGGCGTGGGTTCGAATCCCACCTCAGACAGTGCCCATTGAAAGTACCAAGCAAGAACAAAGCAAACACAGTCAAGAGAGCATTACCAGTTGCCAGGATGGCGGAGCGGTCTAAGGTGTTGCGTTCAGGTCGCAGTCTCCCCAGGAGGCGTGGGTTCGAATCCCACCTCAGACAGAGCCCATTGAAAGTACCAAGCAAGAACAAAGCAAACACATTCAAGAGAGCATTACCAGTTGCCAGGATGGCAGAGCGGTCTAAGGCGCTGCGTTCAGGTCGCAGTCTCCCCAGGAGGCGTGGGTTCAAATCCCGCAGCAGACAGAGCTCATTGAAAGTACCAAGCAAGAAGAAAGCAAACACAGTCAAGAGAGCATTACCAGATGCCAGCATAGCGGAGCGGTCTAAGGCGTTGCGTTCAGGTCGCAGTCTCCCCAGGAGGCGTGGGTTCGAATCCCACCTCAGACAGAGCTCATTGAAAGTACCAAGCAAGAACAAAGGAAACTCAGTCAAGAAAGCATTACCAGTTGCCAGGATGGCGGAGCGGTCTAAGGCGTTGCGTTCAGGTCGCAGTCTCCCCAGGAGGCGTGGGTTCGAATCCCACCTCAGACAGAGCCCATTGAAAGTACCAAGCAAGAACAAAGCAAACACAGTCAAGAGAGCATTACCAGATGATAAGATGGCAGAGCGGTCTAAGGCGTTGCGTTCAGGTCGCAGTC
Source organism: Idiotropiscis lumnitzeri (assembly GCF_059441095.1). Classification (NCBI taxonomy): domain Eukaryota; kingdom Metazoa; phylum Chordata; class Actinopteri; order Syngnathiformes; family Syngnathidae; genus Idiotropiscis; species Idiotropiscis lumnitzeri. The sequence continues at coordinate 287,624 of NW_028283598.1, forward strand.
TCCCCTAGGAGGCGTGGGTTCAAATCCCACCTCAGACAGTGACCATTGAAAGTACCAAGCAAGAACAAAGCAAACACAGTCAAGAGAGCATTACCAGATGCCAGCATAGCGGAGCGGTCTAAGGCGTTGCGTTCAGGTCGCAGTCTCCCCAGCAGGCGTGGGTTCGAATCCCACCTCAGACAGAGCCCATTGAAAGTACCAAGCAAGAACAAAGCAAACACATTCAAGAGAGCATTACCAGTTGCCAGGATGTCAGAGCGGTCTAAGGCGCTGCGTTCAGGTCGCAGTCTCCCCAGGAGGCGTGGGTTCAAATCCCGCAGCAGACAGAGCCCATTGAAAGTACCAAGCAAGAAGAAAGCAAAGACAGTCAAGAGAGCATTACCAGCTGCAAGGATGGCGGAGCGGTCGAAGGCGTTGCGTTCATTGTCGCAGTCTCCCCAGGAGGCGTGGGTTCGAATCCCACCTCAGACAGAGCCAATTGAAAGTACCAAGCAATGACAAAGGAAACACGGTCAAGAGAGCATTACCAGTTGCCAGGATGGCGGAGCGGTCTAAGGCGTTGCGTTCAGGTCGCAGTCTCCCCAGGAGGCGTGGGTTCGAATCCCACCTCAGACAGAGCCCATTGAAAGTACCAAGCAAGAACAAAGCAAACACAGTCAAGAGAGCATTACCAGATGATAAGATGGCAGAGCGGTCTAAGGCGTTGCGTTCAGGTCGCAGTCTCCCCAGGAGGCGTGGGTTCGAATCCCACCTCAGACAGAGCCCATTGAAAGTACCAAGCAAGAACAAAGCAAACACAGTCAAGAGAGCATTACCAGATGATAAGATGGCAGAGCGGTCTAAGGCGTTGCGTTCAGGTCGCAGTCTCCCCAGGAGGCGTGGGTTCAAATCCCACCTCAGACAGTGCCCATTGAAAGTACCAAGCAAGAACAAAGCAAACACAGTCAAGAAAGCATTACCAGTTGCCAGGATGGCGTAGCGGTCTAAGGCGTTCCGTTCAGGTCGCAGTCTCCCCAGGAGGCGTGGGTTCGAATCCCACCTCAGACAGAGCCCATTGAAAGTACCAAGCAAGAACAAAGGAAACACAGTCAAGAAAGCATTACCAGTTGCCAGGATGGCGGAGCGGTCTAAGGTGTTGCGTTCAGGTCGCAGTCTCCCCAGGAGGCGTGGGTTCGAATCCCACCTCAGACAGAGCCCATTGAAAGTACCAAGCAAGAACAAAGCAAACACATTCAAGAAAGCATTACCAGTTGCCAGGATGGCAGAGCGGTCTAAGGCGCTGCGTTCAGGTCGCAGTCTCCCCAGGAGGCGTGGGTTCAAATCCCGCAGCAGACAGAGCCCAATGAAAGTACCAAGCAAGAAGAAAGCAAAGACAGTCAAGAGAGCATTACCAGCTGCAAGGATGGCGGAGCGGTCGAAGGCGTTGCGTTCATTGTCGCAGTCTCCCCAGGAGGCGTGGGTTCGAATCCCACCTCAGACAGAGCCCATTGAAAGTACCAAGCAATGACAAAGGAAACACGGTCAAGAGAGCATTACCAGTTGCCAGGATGGCGGAGCGGTCTAAGGCGTTGCGTTCAGGTGACAGTACCCCAGGAGGCGTGGGTTCGAATCCCACCTCAGACAGAGCCCATTGAAAGTACCAAGCAAGAACAAAGCAAACACACTAAAGAGAGCATTACCAGGTGCCAGGATGGCGGAGCGGTCTAAGGCGTTGCGTTCAGGTCGCAGTCTCCCCAGGAGGCGTGGGTTCGAATCCCACCTCAGACAGAGCCCATTGAAAGTACCAAGCAAGAACAAAGGAAACACAGTCAAGAGAGCATTACCAGTTGCCAGGATGGCGGAGCGGTCTAAGGCTTTGCGTTCAGGTCGCAGTCTCCCCTGGAGGCGTGGGTTCGAATCCCGCCTCAGACAGAGCCCATTGAAAGTACCAAGCAAGAACAAAGCAAACACAGTCAAGAGAGCATTACCAGATGATAAGATGGCAGAGCGGTCTAAGGCGTTGCGTTCAGGTCGCAGTCTCCCCAGGAGGCGTGGGTTCAAATCCCACCTCAGACAGTGCCCATTGAAAGTACCAAGCAAGAACAAAGCAAACACAGTCAAGAGAGCATTACCAGTTGCCAGCATAGCGGAGCGGTCTAAGGCGTTGCGTCCAGGTCGCAGTCTCCACAGGAGGCGTGGGTTCGAATCCCACCTCAGACAGAGCCCATTGAAAGTACCAAGCAAGAACAAAGGAAACACAGTCAAGAAAGCATTACCAGTTGCCAGGATGGCGGAGCGGTCTAAGGCGTTGCGTTCAGGTCGCAGTCTCCCCAGGAGGCGTGGGTTCGAATCCCACCTCAGACAGAGCCCGTTGAAAGTACCAAGCAAGAACAAAGCAAACACAGTCAAGAGAGCATTACCAGATGATAAGATGGCAGAGCGGTCTAAGGCGTTGCGTTCAGGTCGCAGTCTCCCCAGGAGGCGTGGGTTCGAATCCCACCTCAGACAGAGCCCATTGAAAGTACCAAGCAAGAACAAAGCAAACACAGTCAAGAGAGCATTACCAGATGATAAGATGGCAGAGCGGTCTAAGGCGTTGCGTTCAGGTCGCAGTCTCCCCAGGAGGCGTGGGTTCAAATCCCACCTCAGACAGTGCCCATTGAAAGTACCAAGCAAGAACAAAGCAAACACAGTCAAGAAAGCATTACCAGTTGCCAGGATGGCGGAGCGGTCTAAGGCGTTCCGTTCAGGTCGCAGTCTCCCCAGGAGGCGTGGGTTCGAATCCCACCTCAGACAGAGCCCATTGAAAGTACCAAGCAAGAACAAAGGAAACACAGTCAAGAAAGCATTACCAGTTGCCAGGATGGCGGAGCGGTCTAAGGTGTTGCGTTCAGGTCGCAGTCTCCCCAGGAGGCGTGGGTTCGAATCCCACCTCAGACAGAGCCCATTGAAAGTACCAAGCAAGAACAAAGCAAACACATTCAAGAAAGCATTACCAGTTGCCAGGATGGCAGAGCGGTCTAAGGCGCTGCGTACAGGTCGCAGTCTCCCCAGGAGGCGTGGGTTCAAATCCCGCAGCAGACAGAGCCCAATGAAAGTACCAAGCAAGAAGAAAGCAAAGACAGTCAAGAGAGCATTACCAGCTGCAAGGATGGCGGAGCGGTCGAAGGCGTTGCGTTCATTGTCGCAGTCTCCCCAGGAGGCGTGGGTTCGAATCCCACCTCAGACAGAGCCCATTGAAAGTACCAAGCAATGACAAAGGAAACACGGTCAAGAGAGCATTACCAGTTGCCAGGATGGCGGAGCGGTCTAAGGCGTTGCGTTCAGGTGACAGTACCCCAGGAGGCGTGGGTTCGAATCCCACCTCAGACAGAGCCCATTGAAAGTACCAAGCAAGAACAAAGCAAACACAGTAAAGAGAGCATTACCAGGTGCCAGGATGGCGGAGCGGTCTAAGGCGTTGCGTTCAGGTCGCAGTCTCCCCAGGAGGCGTGGGTTCGAATCCCACCTCAGACAGAGCCCATTGAAAGTACCAAGCAAGAACAAAGGAAACACAGTCAAGAGAGCATTACCAGTTGCCAGGATGGCGGAGCGGTCTAAGGCTTTGCGTTCAGGTCGCAGTCTCCCCTGGAGGCGTGGGTTCGAATCCCGCCTCAGACAGAGCCCATTGAAAGTACCAAGCAAGAACAAAGCAAACACAGTCAAGAGAGCATTACCAGATGATAAGATGGCAGAGCGGTCTAAGGCGTTGCGTTCAGGTCGCAGTCTCCCCAGGAGGCGTGGGTTCAAATCCCACCTCAGACAGTGCCCATTGAAAGTACCAAGCAAGAACAAAGCAAACACAGTCAAGAGAGCATTACCAGTTGCCAGCATAGCGGAGCGGTCTAAGGCGTTGCGTCCAGGTCGCAGTCTCCACAGGAGGCGTGGGTTCGAATCCCACCTCAGACAGAGCCCATTGAAAGTACCAAGCAAGAACAAAGGAAACACAGTCAAGAAAGCATTACCAGTTGCCAGGATGGCGGAGCGGTCTAAGGCGTTGCGTTCAGGTCGCAGTCTCCCCAGGAGGCGTGGGTTCGAATCCCACCTCAGACAGAGCCCATTGAAAGTACCAAGCAAGAACAAAGCAAACACAGTCAAGAGAGCATTACCAGTTGCCAGGATGGCGGAGCGGTCTAAGGTGTTGCGTTCAGGTCGCAGTCTCCCCAGGAGGCGTGGGTTCGAATCCCACCTCAGACAGAGCCCATTGAAAGTACCAAGCAAGAACAAAGCAAACACAGTCAAGAGAGCATTTCCAGTTGCCAGGATGGCGGAGCGGTCTAAGGTGTTGCGTTCAGGTCGCAGTCTCCCCAGGAGGCGTGGGTTCGAATCCCACCTCAGACAGAGCCCATTGAAAGTACCAAGCAAGAACAAAGCAAACACATTCAAGAGAGCATTACCAGTTGCCAGGATGGCAGAGCGGTCTAAGGCGCTGCGTTCAGGTCGCAGTCTCCCCAGGAGGCGTGGGTTCAAATCCCGCAGCAGACAGAGCTCATTGAAAGTACCAAGCAAGAAGAAAGCAAACACAGTCAAGAGAGCATTACCAGATGCCAGCATAGCGGAGCGGTCTAAGGCGTTGCGTTCAGGTCGCAGTCTCCCCAGGAGGCGTGGGTTCGAATCCCACCTCAGACAGAGCCCATTGAAAGTACCAAGCAAGAACAAAGGAAACACAGTCAAGAAAGCATTACCAGTTGCCAGGATGGCGGAGCGGTCTAAGGCGTTGCGTTCAGGTCGCAGTCTCCCCAGGAGGCGTGGGTTTGAATCCCACCTCAGACAGAGCCCATTGAAAGTACCAAGCAAGAACAAAGCAAACACAGTCAAGAGAGCATTACCAGAAGATAAGATGGCAGAGCGGTCTAAGGCGTTGCGTTCAGGTCGCAGTCTCCCCAGGAGGCGTGGGTTCAAATCCCACCTCAGACAGTGACCATTGAAAGTACCAAGCAAGAACAAAGCAAACACAGTCAAGAGAGCATTACCAGATGCCAGCATAGCGGAGCGGTCTAAGGCGTTGCGTTCAGGTCGCAGTGTCCCCAGGAGGCGTGGGTTCGAATCCCACCTCAGACAGTGCCCATTGAAAGTACCAAGCAAGAACAAAGCAAACACAGTCAAGAGAGCATTACCAGTTGCCAGGATGGCGGAGCGGTCTAAGGTGTTGCGTTCAGGTCGCAGTCTCCCCAGGAGGCGTGGGTTCGAATCCCACCTCAGACAGAGCCCATTGAAAGTACCAAGCAAGAACAAAACAAACACATTCAAGAGAGCATTACCAGTTGCCAGGATGGCGGAGCGGTCTAAGGCTTTGCGTTCAGGTCGCAGTCTCCCCTGGAGGCGTGGGTTCGAATCCCGCCTCAGACAGAGCCCATTGAAAGTACCAAGCAAGAACAAAGCAAAGACAGTCAAGAGAGCATTACCAGCTGCAAGGATGGCGGAGCGGTCGAAGGCGTTGCGTTCATTGTCGCAGTCTCCCCAGGAGGCGTGGGTTCGAATCCCACCTCAGACAGAGCCCATTGAAAGTACCAAGCAATGACAAAGGAAACACAGTCAAGAGAGCATTACCAGTTGCCAGGATGGCGGAGCGGTCTAAGGCGTTGCGTTCAGGTGACAGTACCCCAGGAGGCGTGGGTTCGAATCCCACCTCAGACAGAGCCCATTGAAAGTACCAAGCAAGAACAAAGCAAACACAGTAAAGAGAGCATTACCAGGTGCCAGGATGGCGGAGCGGTCTAAGGCGTTGCGTTCAGGTCGCAGTCTCCCCAGGAGGCGTGGGTTCGAATCCCACCTCAGACAGAGCCCATTGAAAGTACCAAGCAAGAACAAAGGAAACACAGTCAAGAGAGCATTACCAGTTGCCAGGATGGCGGAGCGGTCTAAGGCTTTGCGTTCAGGTCGCAGTCTCCCCTGGAGGCGTGGGTTGGAATCCCGCCTCAGACAGAGCCCATTGAAAGTACCAAGCAAGAACAAAGCAAACACAGTCAAGAGAGCATTACCAGATGATAAGATGGCAGAGCGGTCTAAGGCGTTGCGTTCATGTCGCAGTCTCCCCAGGAGGCGTGGGTTCAAATCCCACCTCAGACAGTGCCCATTGAAAGTACCAAGCAAGAACAAAGCAAACACAGTCAAGAGAGCATTACCAGTTGCCAGCATAGCGGAGCGGTCTAAGGCGTTGCGTCCAGGTCGCAGTCTCCACAGGAGGCGTGGGTTCGAATCCCACCTCAGACAGAGCCTGTTGAAAGTACCAAGCAAGAACAAAGGAAACACAGTCAAGAAAGCATTACCAGTTGCCAGGATGGCGGAGCGGTCTAAGGCGTTGCGTTCAGGTCGCAGTCTCCCCAGGAGGCGTGGGTTCGAATCCCACCTCAGACAGAGCCCATTGAAAGTACCAAGCAAGAACAAAGCAAACACAGTCAAGAGAGCATTACCAGATGATAAGATGGCAGAGCGGTCTAAGGCGTTGCGTTCAGGTCGCAGTCTCCCCAGGAGGCGTGGGTTCAAATCCCACCTCAGACAGTGCCCATTGAAAGTACCAAGCAAGAACAAAGCAAACACAGTCAAGAGAGCATTACCAGTTGCCAGCATAGCGGAGCGGTCTAAGGCGTTGCGTCCAGGTCGCAGTCTCCACAGGAGGCGTGGGTTCGAATCCCACCTCAGACAGAGCCCATTGAAAGTACCAAGCAAGAACAAAGGAAACACAGTCAAGAAAGCATTACCAGTTGCCAGGATGGCGGAGCGGTCTAAGGCGTTGCGTTCAGGTCGCAGTCTCCCCAGGAGGCGTGGGTTCGAATCCCACCTCAGACAGAGCCCGTTGAAAGTACCAAGCAAGAACAAAGCAAACACAGTCAAGAGAGCATTACCAGATGATAAGATGGCAGAGCGGTCTAAGGCGTTGCGTTCAGGTCGCAGTCTCCCCAGGAGGCGTGGGTTCGAATCCCACCTCAGACAGAGCCCATTGAAAGTACCAAGCAAGAACAAAGCAAACACAGTCAAGAGAGCATTACCAGATGATAAGATGGCAGAGCGGTCTAAGGCGTTGCGTTCAGGTCGCAGTCTCCCCAGGAGGCGTGGGTTCAAATCCCACCTCAGACAGTGCCCATTGAAAGTACCAAGCAAGAACAAAGCAAACACAGTCAAGAAAGCATTACCAGTTGCCAGGATGGCGGAGCGGTCTAAGGCGTTCCGTTCAGGTCGCAGTCTCCCCAGGAGGCGTGGGTTCGAATCCCACCTCAGACAGAGCCCATTGAAAGTACCAAGCAAGAACAAAGGAAACACAGTCAAGAAAGCATTACCAGTTGCCAGGATGGCGGAGCGGTCTAAGGTGTTGCGTTCAGGTCGCAGTCTCCCCAGGAGGCGTGGGTTCGAATCCCACCTCAGACAGAGCCCATTGAAAGTACCAAGCAAGAACAAAGCAAACACATTCAAGAAAGCATTACCAGTTGCCAGGATGGCAGAGCGGTCTAAGGCGCTGCGTACAGGTCGCAGTCTCCCCAGGAGGCGTGGGTTCAAATCCCGCAGCAGACAGAGCCCAATGAAAGTACCAAGCAAGAAGAAAGCAAAGACAGTCAAGAGAGCATTACCAGCTGCAAGGATGGCGGAGCGGTCGAAGGCGTTGCGTTCATTGTCGCAGTCTCCCCAGGAGGCGTGGGTTCGAATCCCACCTCAGACAGAGCCCATTGAAAGTACCAAGCAATGACAAAGGAAACACGGTCAAGAGAGCATTACCAGTTGCCAGGATGGCGGAGCGGTCTAAGGCGTTGCGTTCAGGTGACAGTACCCCAGGAGGCGTGGGTTCGAATCCCACCTCAGACAGAGCCCATTGAAAGTACCAAGCAAGAACAAAGCAAACACAGTAAAGAGAGCATTACCAGGTGCCAGGATGGCGGAGCGGTCTAAGGCGTTGCGTTCAGGTCGCAGTCTCCCCAGGAGGCGTGGGTTCGAATCCCACCTCAGACAGAGCCCATTGAAAGTACCAAGCAAGAACAAAGGAAACACAGTCAAGAGAGCATTACCAGTTGCCAGGATGGCGGAGCGGTCGAAGGCTTTGCGTTCAGGTCGCAGTCTCCCCTGGAGGCGTGGGTTCGAATCCCGCCTCAGACAGAGCCCATTGAAAGTACCAAGCAAGAACAAAGCAAACACAGTCAAGAGAGCATTACCAGATGATAAGATGGCAGAGCGGTCTAAGGCGTTGCGTTCAGGTCGCAGTCTCCCCAGGAGGCGTGGGTTCAAATCCCACCTCAGACAGTGCCCATTGAAAGTACCAAGCAAGAACAAAGCAAACACAGTCAAGAGAGCATTACCAGTTGCCAGCATAGCGGAGCGGTCTAAGGCGTTGCGTCCAGGTCGCAGTCTCCACAGGAGGCGTGGGTTCGAATCCCACCTCAGACAGAGCCCATTGAAAGTACCAAGCAAGAACAAAGGAAACACAGTCAAGAAAGCATTACCAGTTGCCAGGATGGCGGAGCGGTCTAAGGCGTTGCGTTCAGGTCGCAGTCTCCCCAGGAGGCGTGGGTTCGAATCCCACCTCAGACAGAGCCCATTGAAAGTACCAAGCAAGAACAAAGCAAACACAGTCAAGAGAGCATTACCAGTTGCCAGGATGGCGGAGCGGTCTAAGGTGTTGCGTTCAGGTCGCAGTCTCCCCAGGAGGCGTGGGTTCGAATCCCACCTCAGACAGAGCCCATTGAAAGTACCAAGCAAGAACAAAGCAAACACAGTCAAGAGAGCATTTCCAGTTGCCAGGATGGCGGAGCGGTCTAAGGTGTTGCGTTCAGGTCGCAGTCTCCCCAGGAGGCGTGGGTTCGAATCCCACCTCAGACAGAGCCCATTGAAAGTACCAAGCAAGAACAAAGCAAACACATTCAAGAGAGCATTACCAGTTGCCAGGATGGCAGAGCGGTCTAAGGCGCTGCGTTCAGGTCGCAGTCTCCCCAGGAGGCGTGGGTTCAAATCCCGCAGCAGACAGAGCTCATTGAAAGTACCAAGCAAGAAGAAAGCAAACACAGTCAAGAGAGCATTACCAGATGCCAGCATAGCGGAGCGGTCTAAGGCGTTGCGTTCAGGTCGCAGTCTCCCCAGGAGGCGTGGGTTCGAATCCCACCTCAGACAGAGCCCATTGAAAGTACCAAGCAAGAACAAAGGAAACACAGTCAAGAAAGCATTACCAGTTGCCAGGATGGCGGAGCGGTCTAAGGCGTTGCGTTCAGGTCGCAGTCTCCCCAGGAGGCGTGGGTTTGAATCCCACCTCAGACAGAGCCCATTGAAAGTACCAAGCAAGAACAAAGCAAACACAGTCAAGAGAGCATTACCAGAAGATAAGATGGCAGAGCGGTCTAAGGCGTTGCGTTCAGGTCGCAGTCTCCCCAGGAGGCGTGGGTTCAAATCCCACCTCAGACAGTGACCATTGAAAGTACCAAGCAAGAACAAAGCAAACACAGTCAAGAGAGCATTACCAGATGCCAGCATAGCGGAGCGGTCTAAGGCGTTGCGTTCAGGTCGCAGTGTCCCCAGGAGGCGTGGGTTCGAATCCCACCTCAGACAGTGCCCATTGAAAGTACCAAGCAAGAACAAAGCAAACACAGTCAAGAGAGCATTACCAGTTGCCAGGATGGCGGAGCGGTCTAAGGTGTTGCGTTCAGGTCGCAGTCTCCCCAGGAGGCGTGGGTTCGAATCCCACCTCAGACAGAGCCCATTGAAAGTACCAAGCAAGAACAAAACAAACACATTCAAGAGAGCATTACCAGTTGCCAGGATGGCGGAGCGGTCTAAGGCTTTGCGTTCAGGTCGCAGTCTCCCCTGGAGGCGTGGGTTCGAATCCCGCCTCAGACAGAGCCCATTGAAAGTACCAAGCAAGAACAAAGCAAAGACAGTCAAGAGAGCATTACCAGCTGCAAGGATGGCGGAGCGGTCGAAGGCGTTGCGTTCATTGTCGCAGTCTCCCCAGGAGGCGTGGGTTCGAATCCCACCTCAGACAGAGCCCATTGAAAGTACCAAGCAATGACAAAGGAAACACAGTCAAGAGAGCATTACCAGTTGCCAGGATGGCGGAGCGGTCTAAGGCGTTGCGTTCAGGTGACAGTACCCCAGGAGGCGTGGGTTCGAATCCCACCTCAGACAGAGCCCATTGAAAGTACCAAGCAAGAACAAAGCAAACACAGTAAAGAGAGCATTACCAGGTGCCAGGATGGCGGAGCGGTCTAAGGCGTTGCGTTCAGGTCGCAGTCTCCCCAGGAGGCGTGGGTTCGAATCCCACCTCAGACAGAGCCCATTGAAAGTACCAAGCAAGAACAAAGGAAACACAGTCAAGAGAGCATTACCAGTTGCCAGGATGGCGGAGCGGTCTAAGGCTTTGCGTTCAGGTCGCAGTCTCCCCTGGAGGCGTGGGTTGGAATCCCGCCTCAGACAGAGCCCATTGAAAGTACCAAGCAAGAACAAAGCAAACACAGTCAAGAGAGCATTACCAGATGATAAGATGGCAGAGCGGTCTAAGGCGTTGCGTTCATGTCGCAGTCTCCCCAGGAGGCGTGGGTTCAAATCCCACCTCAGACAGTGCCCATTGAAAGTACCAAGCAAGAACAAAGCAAACACAGTCAAGAGAGCATTACCAGTTGCCAGCATAGCGGAGCGGTCTAAGGCGTTGCGTCCAGGTCGCAGTCTCCACAGGAGGCGTGGGTTCGAATCCCACCTCAGACAGAGCCTGTTGAAAGTACCAAGCAAGAACAAAGGAAACACAGTCAAGAAAGCATTACCAGTTGCCAGGATGGCGGAGCGGTCTAAGGCGTTGCGTTCAGGTCGCAGTCTCCCCAGGAGGCGTGGGTTCGAATCCCACCTCAGACAGAGCCCATTGAAAGTACCAAGCAAGAACAAAGCAAACACAGTCAAGAGAGCATTACCAGATGATAAGATGGCAGAGCGGTCTAAGGCGTTGCGTTCAGGTCGCAGTCTCCCCAGGAGGCGTGGGTTCAAATCCCACCTCAGACAGTGCCCATTGAAAGTACCAAGCAAGAACAAAGCAAACACAGTCAAGAGAGCATTACCAGTTGCCAGCATAGCGGAGCGGTCTAAGGCGTTGCGTCCAGGTCGCAGTCTCCACAGGAGGCGTGGGTTCGAATCCCACCTCAGACAGAGCCCATTGAAAGTACCAAGCAAGAACAAAGGAAACACAGTCAAGAAAGCATTACCAGTTGCCAGGATGGCGGAGCGGTCTAAGGCGTTGCGTTCAGGTCGCAGTCTCCCCAGGAGGCGTGGGTTCGAATCCCACCTCAGACAGAGCCCGTTGAAAGTACCAAGCAAGAACAAAGCAAACACAGTCAAGAGAGCATTACCAGATGATAAGATGGCAGAGCGGTCTAAGGCGTTGCGTTCAGGTCGCAGTCTCCCCAGGAGGCGTGGGTTCGAATCCCACCTCAGACAGAGCCCATTGAAAGTACCAAGCAAGAACAAAGCAAACACAGTCAAGAGAGCATTACCAGATGATAAGATGGCAGAGCGGTCTAAGGCGTTGCGTTCAGGTCGCAGTCTCCCCAGGAGGCGTGGGTTCAAATCCCACCTCAGACAGTGCCCATTGAAAGTACCAAGCAAGAACAAAGCAAACACAGTCAAGAAAGCATTACCAGTTGCCAGGATGGCGGAGCGGTCTAAGGCGTTCCGTTCAGGTCGCAGTCTCCCCAGGAGGCGTGGGTTCGAATCCCACCTCAGACAGAGCCCATTGAAAGTACCAAGCAAGAACAAAGGAAACACAGTCAAGAAAGCATTACCAGTTGCCAGGATGGCGGAGCGGTCTAAGGTGTTGCGTTCAGGTCGCAGTCTCCCCAGGAGGCGTGGGTTCGAATCCCACCTCAGACAGAGCCCATTGAAAGTACCAAGCAAGAACAAAGCAAACACATTCAAGAAAGCATTACCAGTTGCCAGGATGGCAGAGCGGTCTAAGGCGCTGCGTACAGGTCGCAGTCTCCCCAGGAGGCGTGGGTTCAAATCCCGCAGCAGACAGAGCCCAATGAAAGTACCAAGCAAGAAGAAAGCAAAGACAGTCAAGAGAGCATTACCAGCTGCAAGGATGGCGGAGCGGTCGAAGGCGTTGCGTTCATTGTCGCAGTCTCCCCAGGAGGCGTGGGTTCGAATCCCACCTCAGACAGAGCCCATTGAAAGTACCAAGCAATGACAAAGGAAACACGGTCAAGAGAGCATTACCAGTTGCCAGGATGGCGGAGCGGTCTAAGGCGTTGCGTTCAGGTGACAGTACCCCAGGAGGCGTGGGTTCGAATCCCACCTCAGACAGAGCCCATTGAAAGTACCAAGCAAGAACAAAGCAAACACAGTAAAGAGAGCATTACCAGGTGCCAGGATGGCGGAGCGGTCTAAGGCGTTGCGTTCAGGTCGCAGTCTCCCCAGGAGGCGTGGGTTCGAATCCCACCTCAGACAGAGCCCATTGAAAGTACCAAGCAAGAACAAAGGAAACACAGTCAAGAGAGCATTACCAGTTGCCAGGATGGCGGAGCGGTCTAAGGCTTTGCGTTCAGGTCGCAGTCTCCCCTGGAGGCGTGGGTTCGAATCCCGCCTCAGACAGAGCCCATTGAAAGTACCAAGCAAGAACAAAGCAAACACAGTCAAGAGAGCATTACCAGATGATAAGATGGCAGAGCGGTCTAAGGCGTTGCGTTCAGGTCGCAGTCTCCCCAGGAGGCGTGGGTTCAAATCCCACCTCAGACAGTGCCCATTGAAAGTACCAAGCAAGAACAAAGCAAACACAGTCAAGAGAGCATTACCAGTTGCCAGCATAGCGGAGCGGTCTAAGGCGTTGCGTCCAGGTCGCAGTCTCCACAGGAGGCGTGGGTTCGAATCCCACCTCAGACAGAGCCCATTGAAAGTACCAAGCAAGAACAAAGGAAACACAGTCAAGAAAGCATTACCAGTTGCCAGGATGGCGGAGCGGTCTAAGGCGTTGCGTTCAGGTCGCAGTCTCCCCAGGAGGCGTGGGTTCGAATCCCACCTCAGACAGAGCCCATTGAAAGTACCAAGCAAGAACAAAGCAAACACAGTCAAGAGAGCATTACCAGTTGCCAGGATGGCGGAGCGGTCTAAGGTGTTGCGTTCAGGTCGCAGTCTCCCCAGGAGGCGTGGGTTCGAATCCCACCTCAGACAGAGCCCATTGAAAGTACCAAGCAAGAACAAAGCAAACACAGTCAAGAGAGCATTTCCAGTTGCCAGGATGGCGGAGCGGTCTAAGGTGTTGCGTTCAGGTCGCAGTCTCCCCAGGAGGCGTGGGTTCGAATCCCACCTCAGACAGAGCCCATTGAAAGTACCAAGCAAGAACAAAGCAAACACATTCAAGAGAGCATTACCAGTTGCCAGGATGGCAGAGCGGTCTAAGGCGCTGCGTTCAGGTCGCAGTCTCCCCAGGAGGCGTGGGTTCAAATCCCGCAGCAGACAGAGCTCATTGAAAGTACCAAGCAAGAAGAAAGCAAACACAGTCAAGAGAGCATTACCAGATGCCAGCATAGCGGAGCGGTCTAAGGCGTTGCGTTCAGGTCGCAGTCTCCCCAGGAGGCGTGGGTTCGAATCCCACCTCAGACAGAGCCCATTGAAAGTACCAAGCAAGAACAAAGGAAACACAGTCAAGAAAGCATTACCAGTTGCCAGGATGGCGGAGCGGTCTAAGGCGTTGCGTTCAGGTCGCAGTCTCCCCAGGAGGCGTGGGTTTGAATCCCACCTCAGACAGAGCCCATTGAAAGTACCAAGCAAGAACAAAGCAAACACAGTCAAGAGAGCATTACCAGAAGATAAGATGGCAGAGCGGTCTAAGGCGTTGCGTTCAGGTCGCAGTCTCCCCAGGAGGCGTGGGTTCAAATCCCACCTCAGACAGTGACCATTGAAAGTACCAAGCAAGAACAAAGCAAACACAGTCAAGAGAGCATTACCAGATGCCAGCATAGCGGAGCGGTCTAAGGCGTTGCGTTCAGGTCGCAGTGTCCCCAGGAGGCGTGGGTTCGAATCCCACCTCAGACAGTGCCCATTGAAAGTACCAAGCAAGAACAAAGCAAACACAGTCAAGAGAGCATTACCAGTTGCCAGGATGGCGGAGCGGTCTAAGGTGTTGCGTTCAGGTCGCAGTCTCCCCAGGAGGCGTGGGTTCGAATCCCACCTCAGACAGAGCCCATTGAAAGTACCAAGCAAGAACAAAACAAACACATTCAAGAGAGCATTACCAGTTGCCAGGATGGCGGAGCGGTCTAAGGCTTTGCGTTCAGGTCGCAGTCTCCCCTGGAGGCGTGGGTTCGAATCCCGCCTCAGACAGAGCCCATTGAAAGTACCAAGCAAGAACAAAGCAAAGACAGTCAAGAGAGCATTACCAGCTGCAAGGATGGCGGAGCGGTCGAAGGCGTTGCGTTCATTGTCGCAGTCTCCCCAGGAGGCGTGGGTTCGAATCCCACCTCAGACAGAGCCCATTGAAAGTACCAAGCAATGACAAAGGAAACACAGTCAAGAGAGCATTACCAGTTGCCAGGATGGCGGAGCGGTCTAAGGCGTTGCGTTCAGGTGACAGTACCCCAGGAGGCGTGGGTTCGAATCCCACCTCAGACAGAGCCCATTGAAAGTACCAAGCAAGAACAAAGCAAACACAGTAAAGAGAGCATTACCAGGTGCCAGGATGGCGGAGCGGTCTAAGGCGTTGCGTTCAGGTCGCAGTCTCCCCAGGAGGCGTGGGTTCGAATCCCACCTCAGACAGAGCCCATTGAAAGTACCAAGCAAGAACAAAGGAAACACAGTCAAGAGAGCATTACCAGTTGCCAGGATGGCGGAGCGGTCTAAGGCTTTGCGTTCAGGTCGCAGTCTCCCCTGGAGGCGTGGGTTGGAATCCCGCCTCAGACAGAGCCCATTGAAAGTACCAAGCAAGAACAAAGCAAACACAGTCAAGAGAGCATTACCAGATGATAAGATGGCAGAGCGGTCTAAGGCGTTGCGTTCATGTCGCAGTCTCCCCAGGAGGCGTGGGTTCAAATCCCACCTCAGACAGTGCCCATTGAAAGTACCAAGCAAGAACAAAGCAAACACAGTCAAGAGAGCATTACCAGTTGCCAGCATAGCGGAGCGGTCTAAGGCGTTGCGTCCAGGTCGCAGTCTCCACAGGAGGCGTGGGTTCGAATCCCACCTCAGACAGAGCCCATTGAAAGTACCAAGCAAGAACAAAGGAAACACAGTCAAGAAAGCATTACCAGTTGCCAGGATGGCGGAGCGGTCTAAGGCGTTGCGTTCAGGTCGCAGTCTCCCCAGGAGGCGTGGGTTCGAATCCCACCTCAGACAGAGCCCATTGAAAGTACCAAGCAAGAACAAAGCAAACACAGTCAAGAGAGCATTACCAGATGCCAGCATAGCGGAGCGGTCTAAGGCGTTGCGTTCAGGTCGCAGTGTCCCCAGGAGGCGTGGGTTCGAATCCCACCTCAGACAGTGCCCATTGAAAGTACCAAGCAAGAACAAAGCAAACACAGTCAAGAGAGCATTACCAGTTGCCAGGATGGCGGAGCGGTCTAAGGTGTTGCGTTCAGGTCGCAGTCTCCCCAGGAGGCGTGGGTTCGAATCCCACCTCAGACAGAGCCCATTGAAAGTACCAAGCAAGAACAAAGCAAACACATTCAAGAGAGCATTACCAGTTGCCAGGATGGCAGAGCGGTCTAAGGCGCTGCGTTCAGGTCGCAGTCTCCCCAGGAGGCGTGGGTTCAAATCCCGCAGCAGACAGAGCTCATTGAAAGTACCAAGCAAGAAGAAAGCAAACACAGTCAAGAGAGCATTACCAGATGCCAGCATAGCGGAGCGGTCTAAGGCGTTGCGTTCAGGTCGCAGTCTCCCCAGGAGGCGTGGGTTCGAATCCCACCTCAGACAGAGCTCATTGAAAGTACCAAGCAAGAACAAAGGAAACTCAGTCAAGAAAGCATTACCAGTTGCCAGGATGGCGGAGCGGTCTAAGGCGTTGCGTTCAGGTCGCAGTCTCCCCAGGAGGCGTGGGTTCGAATCCCACCTCAGACAGAGCCCATTGAAAGTACCAAGCAAGAACAAAGCAAACACAGTCAAGAGAGCATTACCAGATGATAAGATGGCAGAGCGGTCTAAGGCGTTGCGTTCAGGTCGCAGTCTCCCCAGGAGGCGTGGGTTCAAATCCCACCTCAGACAGTGACCATTGAAAGTACCAAGCAAGAACAAAGCAAACACAGTCAAGAGAGCATTACCAGATGCCAGCATAGCGGAGCGGTCTAAGGTGTTGCGTTCAGGTCGCAGTCTCCCCAGGAGGCGTGGGTTCGAATCCCACCTCAGACAGAGCCCATTGAAAGTACCAAGCAAGAACAAAGCAAACACATTCAAGAGAGCATTACCAGTTGCCAGGATGGCAGAGCGGTCTAAGGCGCTGCGTTCAGGTCGCAGTCTCCCCAGGAGGCGTGGGTTCAAATCCCGCAGCAGACAGAGCCCAATGAAAGTACCAAGCAAGAAGAAAGCAAAGACAGTCAAGAGAGCATTACCAGCTGCAAGGATGGCGGAGCGGTCGAAGGCGTTGCGTTCATTGTCGCAGTCTCCCCAGGAGGCGTGGGTTCGAATCCCACCTCAGACAGAGCCCATTGAAAGTACCAAGCAATGACAAAGGAAACACGGTCAAGAGAGCATTACCAGTTGCCAGGATGGCGGAGCGGTCTAAGGCGTTGCGTTCAGGTCGCAGTCTCCCCAGGAGGCGTGGGTTCGAATCCCACCTCAGACAGAGCCCATTGAAAGTACCAAGCAAGAACAAAGCAAACACAGTCAAGAGAGCATTACCAGATGATAAGATGGCAGAGCGGTCTAAGGCGTTGCGTTCAGGTCGCAGTCTCCCCAGGAGGCGTGGGTTCGAATCCCACCTCAGACAGAGCCCATTGAAAGTACCAAGCAAGAACAAAGCAAACACAGTCAAGAGAGCATTACCAGATGATAAGATGGCAGAGCGGTCTAAGGCGTTGCGTTCAGGTCGCAGTCTCCCCAGGAGGCGTGGGTTCAAATCCCACCTCAGACAGTGCCCATTGAAAGTACCAAGCAAGAACAAAGCAAACACAGTCAAGAGAGCATTACCAGTTGCAAGCATAGCGGAGCGGTCTAAGGCATTGCGTTCAGGTCGCAGTCTCCACAGGAGGCGTGGGTTCGAATCCCACCTCAGACAGAGCCCATTGAAAGTACCAAGCAATAACCAAGGAAACACGGTCAAGAGAGCATTACCAGTTGCCAGGATGGCGGAGCGGTCTAAGGCGTTCCGTTCAGGTCACAGTCTCCCCAGGAGGCGTGGGTTCGAATCCCACCTCAGACAGAGCCCATTGAAAGTACCAAGCAATAACCAAGGAAACACGGTCAAGAGAGCATTACCAGTTGCCAGGATGGCGGAGCGGTCTAAGGCGTTGCGGTCAGGTCACAGTACCCCAGGAGGCGTGGGTTCGAATCCCACCTCAGACAGAGCCCATTGAAAGTACCAAGCAAGAACAAAGCAAACACAGTAAAGAGAGCATTACCAGGTGCCAGGATGGCGGAGCGGTCTAAGGCGTTGCGTTCAGGTCGCAGTCTCCCCAGGAGGCGTGGGTTCGAATCCCACCTCAGACAGAGCCCATTGAAAGTACCAAGCAAGAACAAAGGAAACACAGTCAAGAGAGCATTACCAGTTGCCAGGATGGCAGAGCGGTCTAAGGCTTTGCGTTCAGGTCGCAGTCTCCCCTGGAGGCGTGGGTTCGAATCCCGCCTCAGACAGAGCCCATTGAAAGTACCAAGCAAGAACAAAGCAAACACAGTCAAGAGAGCATTACCAGATGATAAGATGGCAGAGCGGTCTAAGGCGTTGCGTTCAGGTCGCAGTCTCCCCAGGAGGCGTGGGTTCAAATCCCACCTCAGACAGTGCCCATTGAAAGTACCAAGCAAGAACAAAGCAAACACAGTCAAGAGAGCATTACCAGTTGCCAGCATAGCGGAGCGGTCTAAGGCGTTGCGTCCAGGTCGCAGTCTCCACAGGAGGCGTGGGTTCGAATTCCACCTCAGACAGAGCTCATTGAAAGTACCAAGCAATAACCAAGGAAACACGGTCAAGAGAGCATTACCAGTTGCCAGGATGGCGGAGCGGTCTAAGGCGTTGCGTTCAGGTCACAGTCTCCCCAGGAGGCGTGGGTTCGAATCCCACCTCAGACAGAGCCCATTGAAAGTACCAAGCAAGAACAAAGCAAACACAGTAAAGAGAGCATTACCAGCTGCCAGGATGGTGGAGCGGTCTAAGGCGTTGCGTTCAGGTTGCAGTCTCCCCAGGAGGCGTGGGTTCGAATCCCACCTCAGACTGAGCCCATTGAAAGTACCAAGCAAGAACAAAAGAAACACAGTCAAGA
This sequence comes from Idiotropiscis lumnitzeri, assembly GCF_059441095.1. NCBI lineage: Eukaryota > Metazoa > Chordata > Actinopteri > Syngnathiformes > Syngnathidae > Idiotropiscis > Idiotropiscis lumnitzeri. The sequence goes on from NW_028283598.1 coordinate 305,998, forward strand.
AAGCATTACCAGTTGCCAGGATGGCGGAGCGGTCTAAGGCGTTGCGTTCAGGTCGCAGTCTCCCCAGGAGGCGTGGGTTTGAATCCCACCTCAGACAGAGCCCATTGAAAGTACCAAGCAAGAACAAAGCAAACACAGTCAAGAGAGCATTACCAGTTGCCAGGATGGCGGAGCGGTCTAAGGTGTTGCGTTCAGGTCGCAGTCTCCCCAGGAGGCGTGGGTTCGAATCCCACCTCAGACAGAGCCCATTGAAAGTACCAAGCAAGAACAAAGCAAACACATTCAAGAGAGCATTACCAGTTGCCAGGATGGCAGAGCGGTCTAAGGCGCTGCGTTCAGGTCGCAGTCTCCCCAGGAGGCGTGGGTTCAAATCCCGCAGCAGACAGAGCTCATTGAAAGTACCAAGCAAGAAGAAAGCAAAGACAGTCAAGAGAGCATTACCAGCTGCAAGGATGGCGGAGCGGTCGAAGGCGTTGCGTTCAGGTCGCAGTCTCCCCAGGAGGCGTGGGTTTGAATCCCACCTCAGACAGAGCCCATTGAAAGTACCTAGCAATAACAAAACAAACACGGTCAAGAGAGCATTACCAGTTGCCAGGATGGCGGAGCGGTCTAAGGCGTTGCGTTCAGGTCGCAGTCTCCACAGGAGGCGTGGGTTCGAATCCCACCTCAGACAGAGCCCGTTGAAAGTACCAAGCAAGAACAAAGGAAACACAGTCAAGAGAGCATTACCAGCTGCCAGGATGGCAGAGCGGTCTAAGGCGTTGCGTTCAGGTCGCAGTCACCCCTGGCGGCGTGGGTTCGAATCCCGCCTCAGACAGAGCCCATTGAAAGTACCAAGCAAGAAGAAAGCAAACACAGTCAAGAGAGCATTACCATTTGCCAGGATGGCAGAGCGGTCTAAGGCGTTGCGTTCAGGTCGCAGTCTCCCCTGGTGGCGTGGGTTCGAATCCCGCCTCAGACAGAGCCCATTGAAAGTACCAAGCAAGAACAAAGCAAACACAGTCAAGAGAGCATTACCAGTTGCCAGGATGGCAGAGCGGTCTAAGGCGCTGCGTTCAGGTCGCAGTCTCCCCAGGAGGCGTGGGTTCGAATCCCACCTCAGACAGAGCCCATTGAAAGTACCAAGCAAGAACAAAGCAAACACAGTCAAGAGAGCATTACCAGATGATAAGATGGCAGAGCGGTCTAAGGCGTTGCGTTCAGGTCGCAGTCTCCCCAGGAGGCGTGGGCTCAAATCCCACCTCAGACAGTGACCATTGAAAGTACCAAGCAAGAACAAAGCAAACACAGTCAAGAGAGCATTACCAGATGCCAGCATAGCGGAGCGGTCTAAGGCGTTGCGTTCAGGTCGCAGTGTCCCCAGGAGGCGTGGGTTCGAATCCCACCTCAGACAGTGCCCATTGAAAGTACCAAGCAAGAACAAAGCAAACACAGTCAAGAGAGCATTACCAGTTGCCAGGATGGCGGAGCGGTCTAAGGTGTTGCGTTCAGGTCGCAGTCTCCCCAGGAGGCGTGGGTTCGAATCCCACCTCAGACAGAGCCCATTGAAAGTACCAAGCAAGAACAAAGCAAACACAGTCAAGAGAGCATTACCAGATGCCAGCATAGCGGAGCGGTCTAAGGCGTTGCGTTCAGGTCGCAGTGTCCCCAGGAGGCGTGGGTTCGAATCCCACCTCAGACAGAGCCCATTGAAAGTACCAAGCAAGAACAAAGGAAACACAGTCAAGAAAGCATTACCAGTTGCCAGGATGGCGGAGCGGTCTAAGGCGTTGCGTTCAGGTCGCAGTCTCCCCAGGAGGCGTGGGTTCGAATCCCACCTCAGACAGAGCCCATTGAAAGTACCAAGCAAGAACAAAGCAAACACAGTCAAGAGAGCATTACCAGATGCCAGCATAGCGGAGCGGTCTAAGGCGTTGCGTTCAGGTCGCAGTGTCCCCAGGAGGCGTGGGTTCGAATCCCACCTCAGACAGTGCCCATTGAAAGTACCAAGCAAGAACAAAGCAAACACAGTCAAGAGAGCATTACCAGTTGCCAGGATGGCGGAGCGGTCTAAGGTGTTGCGTTCAGGTCGCAGTCTCCCCAGGAGGCGTGGGTTCGAATCCCACCTCAGACAGAGCCCATTGAAAGTACCAAGCAAGAACAAAGCAAACACATTCAAGAGAGCATTACCAGTTGCCAGGATGGCAGAGCGGTCTAAGGCGCTGCGTTCAGGTCGCAGTCTCCCCAGGAGGCGTGGGTTCAAATCCCGCAGCAGACAGAGCCCAATGAAAGTACCAAGCAAGAAGAAAGCAAAGACAGTCAAGAGAGCATTACCAGCTGCAAGGATGGCGGAGCGGTCGAAGGCGTTGCGTTCATTGTCGCAGTCTCCCCAGGAGGCGTGGGTTCGAATCCCACCTCAGACAGAGCCCATTGAAAGTACCAAGCAATGACAAAGGAAACACGGTCAAGAGAGCATTACCAGTTGCCAGGATGGCGGAGCGGTCTAAGGCGTTGCGTTCAGGTCGCAGTCTCCCCAGGAGGCGTGGGTTCGAATCCCACCTCAGACAGAGCCCATTGAAAGTACCAAGCAAGAACAAAGCAAACACAGTCAAGAGAGCATTACCAGATGATAAGATGGCAGAGCGGTCTAAGGCGTTGCGTTCAGGTCGCAGTCTCCCCAGGAGGCGTGGGTTCGAATCCCACCTCAGACAGAGCCCATTGAAAGTACCAAGCAAGAACAAAGCAAACACAGTCAAGAGAGCATTACCAGATGATAAGATGGCAGAGCGGTCTAAGGCGTTGCGTTCAGGTCGCAGTCTCCCCAGGAGGCGTGGGTTCAAATCCCACCTCAGACAGTGCCCATTGAAAGTACCAAGCAAGAACAAAGCAAACACAGTCAAGAGAGCATTACCAGTTGCAAGCATAGCGGAGCGGTCTAAGGCATTGCGTTCAGGTCGCAGTCTCCACAGGAGGCGTGGGTTCGAATCCCACCTCAGACAGAGCCCATTGAAAGTACCAAGCAATAACCAAGGAAACACGGTCAAGAGAGCATTACCAGTTGCCAGGATGGCGGAGCGGTCTAAGGCGTTCCGTTCAGGTCACAGTCTCCCCAGGAGGCGTGGGTTCGAATCCCACCTCAGACAGAGCCCATTGAAAGTACCAAGCAATAACCAAGGAAACACGGTCAAGAGAGCATTACCAGTTGCCAGGATGGCGGAGCGGTCTAAGGCGTTGCGGTCAGGTCACAGTACCCCAGGAGGCGTGGGTTCGAATCCCACCTCAGACAGAGCCCATTGAAAGTACCAAGCAAGAACAAAGCAAACACAGTAAAGAGAGCATTACCAGGTGCCAGGATGGCGGAGCGGTCTAAGGCGTTGCGTTCAGGTCGCAGTCTCCCCAGGAGGCGTGGGTTCGAATCCCACCTCAGACAGAGCCCATTGAAAGTACCAAGCAAGAACAAAGGAAACACAGTCAAGAGAGCATTACCAGTTGCCAGGATGGCAGAGCGGTCTAAGGCTTTGCGTTCAGGTCGCAGTCTCCCCTGGAGGCGTGGGTTCGAATCCCGCCTCAGACAGAGCCCATTGAAAGTACCAAGCAAGAACAAAGCAAACACAGTCAAGAGAGCATTACCAGATGATAAGATGGCAGAGCGGTCTAAGGCGTTGCGTTCAGGTCGCAGTCTCCCCAGGAGGCGTGGGTTCGAATTCCACCTCAGACAGAGCTCATTGAAAGTACCAAGCAATAACCAAGGAAACACGGTCAAGAGAGCATTACCAGTTGCCAGGATGGCGGAGCGGTCTAAGGCGTTGCGTTCAGGTCGCAGTCTCCCCAGGAGGCGTGGGTTTGAATCCCACCTCAGACAGAGCCCATTGAAAGTACCAAGCAAGAACAAAGCAAACACAGTCAAGAGAGCATTACCAGTTGCCAGGATGGCGGAGCGGTCTAAGGTGTTGCGTTCAGGTCGCAGTCTCCCCAGGAGGCGTGGGTTCGAATCCCACCTCAGACAGAGCCCATTGAAAGTACCAAGCAAGAACAAAGCAAACACATTCAAGAGAGCATTACCAGTTGCCAGGATGGCAGAGCGGTCTAAGGCGCTGCGTTCAGGTCGCAGTCTCCCCAGGAGGCGTGGGTTCAAATCCCGCAGCAGACAGAGCTCATTGAAAGTACCAAGCAAGAAGAAAGCAAAGACAGTCAAGAGAGCATTACCAGCTGCAAGGATGGCGGAGCGGTCGAAGGCGTTGCGTTCAGGTCGCAGTCTCCCCAGGAGGCGTGGGTTTGAATCCCACCTCAGACAGAGCCCATTGAAAGTACCTAGCAATAACAAAACAAACACGGTCAAGAGAGCATTACCAGTTGCCAGGATGGCGGAGCGGTCTAAGGCGTTGCGTTCAGGTCGCAGTCTCCACAGGAGGCGTGGGTTCGAATCCCACCTCAGACAGAGCCCGTTGAAAGTACCAAGCAAGAACAAAGGAAACACAGTCAAGAGAGCATTACCAGCTGCCAGGATGGCAGAGCGGTCTAAGGCGTTGCGTTCAGGACGCAGTCACCCCTGGCGGCGTGGGTTCGAATCCCGCCTCAGACAGAGCCCATTGAAAGTACCAAGCAAGAAGAAAGCAAACACAGTCAAGAGAGCATTACCATTTGCCAGGATGGCAGAGCGGTCTAAGGCGTTGCGTTCAGGTCGCAGTCTCCCCTGGTGGCGTCGGTTCGAATCCCGCCTCAGACAGAGCCCATTGAAAGTACCAAGCAAGAACAAAGCAAACACAGTCAAGAGAGCATTACCAGTTGCCAGGATGGCAGAGCGGTCTAAGGCGCTGCGTTCAGGTCGCAGTCTCCCCAGGAGGCGTGGGTTCGAATCCCACCTCAGACAGAGCCCATTGAAAGTACCAAGCAAGAACAAAGCAAACACAGTCAAGAGAGCATTACCAGATGATAAGATGGCAGAGCGGTCTAAGGCGTTGCGTTCAGGTCGCAGTCTCCCCAGGAGGCGTGGGCTCAAATCCCACCTCAGACAGTGACCATTGAAAGTACCAAGCAAGAACAAAGCAAACACAGTCAAGAGAGCATTACCAGATGCCAGCATAGCGGAGCGGTCTAAGGCGTTGCGTTCAGGTCGCAGTGTCCCCAGGAGGCGTGGGTTCGAATCCCACCTCAGACAGTGCCCATTGAAAGTACCAAGCAAGAACAAAGCAAACACAGTCAAGAGAGCATTACCAGTTGCCAGGATGGCGGAGCGG